>NC_057862.1:201477361-201797361 GCF_019393635.1 Dromiciops gliroides
GGGGGCTGACCTCTGGTATTCCTCTTCACCCTTGAGTCAGGACTATGGCCTACAGTCACACAGTCACTGCAAACACTCTTGTTCCCAGCAGTCTCTCTGTTGGCTGCTGACTTTGGCTCGCTCCTCTGCTCTGGAAGTAAAACCAGGAACTCTATTATCTTGCAAGTGTTCACAGACAGAAGGGCTCCTTCTCACTGATAACCACAGCTGAGGACTGCATCTAGTCAGCACAACAGGGTCTGGCATCCCCCCAGTAGAGGGCATCTTTTTTTTGTGGATTCAGCAGAGTCTGCCTGCTGACTTGGGTGCAGAATCTCTGCACCTGGAGGCCTAGTCTTTCCTGAGGTCCTCTCAAGTTATCTTAAGGGAACAACTGCTTTACCTCAACTTTTTATTATTTCTGTTGCTCAAAGTTTGCTTTGAGGTGATATTTTGTCGTTTGTGGGAGAAATTTGGAGAGCCCTGTATCTCCTGTCAATACTCTGCCATCTTCTGAGAATCCTCTGAGACATTATTTTTAAAATTACATCTACTTGGAAAAATTTCTAATGGTCACTTCAAATAAAAGATTTCTTTGAGGAAAGGAAAAAGTGCAATGGCCTATGACTTAAAGTAATGGATTTAAAATCAGAATTTCAAGAACCATAAAAGTTTCTTGTAGGTAGAGAATTGTTTTGTTTTTGTTTTGCATTCTCAATGCTTGGAACATAACTGTAAACGTGTGATGACTGAATGTGGATAGAAAACTTTGTTGCAAATATTTCTTTCTGATGAGTTGCTAGAGTTACCTACATTTCTTAGAAAATTAAATCAATTTGTCAAAAAGAGTAACAAGGAGAAACATTGTCTCGATAACTTGGAAAATAATATCTTCTGGTAAGATTTTTTTCCCCTTTACTACAATTATATTCACATGGCATCAACTTAAAAATACAGACATTTCATGAATGGGCTTTCCTACCCTCATGACAAAAATTCTTCCATAAAAATTAGTGGTATCTACACACCAAGTCTTACCAAACTTTTTCTTTTAATGAAAGGAATGAAAGAGATAGTTGGCTAGAGAGGCTTGTATTCTTCTTATGAAACTTCAGCTGCCAGCAGTTATTCTACAAACAAGATTTTTTCAAAATAAAATACAAAGAACATACCTCAGAGGGAGCTTGCTGTGTGCTTATATAATAGATAAGGAACAGTCTCATTTTATCTTCTGGAGTTCCTGCTGTATAGGGAAAATATGGATTTTGTTTAAAAAAAATCCTCATATACACCTATTACCATGTTGTAATAAATGGTTACATTCATTAACATGAATTTAAACTTAAAGACAGAAACAAAAATTCAAGTGTTTACAAACAAAACAGAAGAAATAACAGCTCCAGGTACAACTGATATAGAAAAAAAAAACTTACTGAGTTAAAATGAAAATCATCAATTAGGCAATTTCTGACTCAGTTCTATCTAAACTGAAATGGAATTAACTTAGAAAATCCTACCAAATGAATGACAACTTCATTCGTTACCACTCCAGTATTATTACCCTAAAGTACTTTCTTCTAATAAGCAAAAATGCACAATAGCTATTTTGTTGTAGGATAAATAAAAAGAGATTGAATGCGACAAAATAAGAACAAAAGACAGGGCCAACTCCAAATAATCTTAAACAAAAGAAGCAATTGTACTAAATCCAGACAATCTATTAAAACACTAAAACAGCACTGAGAATTATCAATACCTCACAATGACATAGTGTGCAAAATCTTAGCACTCAACACTTGTAATGTACAGAGTATGAGTAGTAGTAGTATTATTATTCCAATTTTATGGATGAGAAAAGTGAAGCTCAGAAAAGTTAAATGAGGTTTCCATTGTCCCATGGCTGGTATCAAGGCCAAGACTCAAACCTTCATCTTCAAATGAGCTCTGTGTTCTTCTCCCTTGCCTCTTCACTATCCCTTGGCATATGGGCATGTTCCTCATGTTCCTAGACAATCATCATTATTGCAATAATAAAATACTTGAGGGAAGATGTAACTGCCACAATGTGACCTGGGGTGAATTCTCATATACTTATGTCTTTATCCCTTCTTTGACATCAAACAAAACACATCAGAAAGAAGGATTTTCTTAATATTTGTCCCATTTTCCTTCTGAAATTAAGGCATGAAGCTTTCCTTTTCATTTTTTAATCCTATCAAAATTGGAAGAAGCAATAAATTTGGTACTAAAATCTAAAATGTCAAAATGGTAAGACAACAAGACACCTGATTGGTGTCATTAAAAAGGGGCATTAAAAAAACAAAACACCCCAAACCGCTAATTGACTACTTTGATGTACATAATCTAATTTTTAAAATCAGAAGTCTAAAGAAATAGATATTTAGATAGGCCTATTTGTGTGTGTGTGTGTGTGTGTGTGTGTATATATATATATATATGTGTGTGTGTGTGTGTGATATTCCTAGCTTTTTGAGGTAAACTACCATTTTTTTCCACCAAAAATTTCTTTTTGTGCCCTGTGAAAGGGACAAAATATTTGGGCTAAATGCTACTATTATGAAGCAAAATTATATTCCTGAGTTAAATTTTATTTAGTTCTTTACTCTATCCATCATAAGGTTGAGAGTATTTCTTGGTCTAACTAGCCAAAGTTGATGCATTTATATAGTTCAATAGCTTTCAAGAGTTCTATGTTATAGCTGTGCAGTTCCTTCTGCATCATAAGAATGAAGGCACTATAAAACATTTACTATTTAACTTATATTAAATCTCAAATGGCTAAATCTAAAACCAGCAGAGCTTAAAGTATTCAATAAAGAGAATAGTTGTTATCTCCCAAACTTTACAAACTTATTTTTATTTTATTATTGTTGTTGTTTTTAACCCAACCTGTATGCCATTTATTACTCTGTGCAGGGCTGGGCTGGCACAAACATGCAAGTAGTCACTTTGAACCTTTAGGTTGGCTGAGCCTCAGTATTGGTAGTACTGCCATCAGGTTTAAAAGGACCCTCCTTGGGCATGCCCAGGTACTGAGGCTGTTTTTCCATCATCTTAATGTTTAGTTTGCTAAGGTAGGCCTCAGCCACTGCCTCATCCAGCTTCTTGAGCAGAAAGTACACCCCTGTGGGGTACTTATTCAGGTGGGTCCACAGTTCAATCTAGGCCTGCACCAGGTTTCTGTAAGAGATGTTCATGATATAGCTGAGACAGCTTCAACCACTGAATAGCCCTGAGTGACTAGCTGGCCTTTGCGGAGCAGAATGATCCACCATTCATTCTTCAGTGCACCTTAGCAGTGCATGCAAGGTTTTGTTTTCCAATACCACTGCATTTTCATTTGGTACTTCACATATTTCCATATCCAAGTGTCCAATGTTACATATAATGGCACTGTCCTTTTCTTCAAAGTGCCTGTCTAAGATGGTATCAATGTAGCCTGTAGTGATGACAAAGATGCTTCTGGTTTTGTAGGTCTCATCCATGGTGGACATCTTATAGACCTCCAGAGAGGTGTGTAGTATATTAATATGTAATGCTGCACACATCACCATAACATGAACCACAGCCACCTTGTCCATGATTTTCATGTTTGTGAAGCATTTGAGCCTATCAAAGAGGGGCTCACGGCAATGGTATAAGCTATCAAAGCTTGCTCTTGGTAAAAGAATCATTCACATTGATGGC
This sequence comes from Dromiciops gliroides, assembly GCF_019393635.1. Lineage (NCBI taxonomy): Eukaryota > Metazoa > Chordata > Mammalia > Microbiotheria > Microbiotheriidae > Dromiciops > Dromiciops gliroides. Next base: position 201,481,049 of record NC_057862.1, read on the forward strand.
TAGGTTAGAGAGGTCACCACCATAATCCGGAATCATTAAGTGGCTGCCTATCATTGAAGTAGAGAATCTGCTTGATATACTAGAGGTATTCCTCATTTGTCTCTCCCTTCCAGGAAGACCAATTTGGGCAAAGGCAGCTACTACAGGGTCCTTTTAGAGAAATGCTGCAGCAAAACGACTGTTTCTTGGCAACAAGGGCCACCAAAGTCTCAGTGAGAACAGCTGTCTTCGTGATCACATGAAGGTAGCCACTTATGTGAGAGTCTTTCACAAGGGTTAGAGGCTGAGAACACTTTCTGAAGTTTCATCAAACTAGGCATCTTTTCTTGGTGATGTCCAGGTTTTGTGCCCCAAGGGAGCCAAGCTGATGTCAGTAGCAAATTTGTAGGACATTCTGGGACCTCTTACAGATTGACCAATTTTGTTGTTTGATCATTTCATTTGTGTCCAACTCTTTGTAACTCCATTTAGAGTTTTTTGGGAAAGATACTAGAGTGATTTGTCATTTCCTTCTCCATCTCATTTTACTGATGAGGAAATGAAGCAAACAAGGGTTAAGTTACTTGGCCAGGGTCACACAGGTAAGTATCTGAAGCCATATTTGAACTCAGGTCTTCCTGATTTTAGGCCCATTGCTTTATCCACTGTGCCACTTGACTGCCACAATGATCTAATTAATGACTGGTGATGGAGAAGTTAAGGCTGGAACAAGGCTAAAGGACAGCACCTGGACAAGACACAAACTGATTATTAAACGCATTGACTATTCATTTTAAATTCCTAGGGAAGCACTTTGCACTAATAGAGCTTTTATGCATCTCATTAGTGAATGAGGAGGAAGAAAATGAGATCACTAATGACTTTTAATAATATATTAAGCTAGAACTGTTAAGTGAGATAAAGAAAGTTATCAAGGTTAAAGGCACAATTCCCTTCCCACATCCCCAAACTTGAGGAGCAGAATAACCTAACAAAATGACAGAAACTCCAAAAAGGGAATGGTTAAGGATGATCCAACAAAGCTAAATAGCTAGTTGGTCTGTCTTTTTTCTCAATAAAAGATACAAGTGTAATAGGGTTTTGGGGTGAACAGATTCTATTTTACCTGGAACCAAAGCTCTTAAAGGCTGTGCAAATTCTCTGTAACACAGTAGGAGTGTCTATCACCACCTACTTAGCCTCCCCTTAATCTCTTACATAATTATGAATTGTGTGCATGCACATATCAGATGACACATGTAAAGTGTTATGCAAACTTTAAAGTGGTATATAAATACCAGATTTTATTATGTACAAAAGTATTAGATTTTAGATAGTAGAGCTAGAATTTTTGCCCCTTACATATGTGAATTTATGGGGCTGCTAGATCACTTAGTGGATAGAGCACCAGCCCTGGGGTCAGGAGGACCTACATTTAAATCTGACTTCAGACACTTACTAGCTGTGTGACCCTGGGTAAGTTGCTTTAACCCCTGTTTGCCTAAGAGGCAGCTAGGTGGCTCAGTGGGTAGAATGGGAATAGTGGATAGAGTAGGAAAACCTGAGCTCAATTCTGGTCTCAGACACTTAATGGGGCAGCTAGGTGGTATAATAGATAGAGTTGCCAAGCCTGGAGTAAGGAAGACTCCTCTTCCTGAATTCAAATCTGGCCTCAGACACTTACTAGCTGTGTGACCCTGAGCAAGTCACTTCACCTTGTTTGCCTTAGTTCCTCATTTGTAAAATGAAGTAGAGAAAGAAATGGCAAACCACTCTAATATCTCCGCCAAGAAAACCCCAAATAGGATCACAAAGGGTCAGACACAATTGAACAAGAAGACGACTCTGGGCAAGTCACTTTAACCTTTGTTTGCCTTAATCCAATGGAGAAGGAAAAGGCAAACAACTCTACTATCTTTGCCAGGAAAACTGCATGCACGGTATGGTCCATGGAGTCATGAAGAGTTGGATGTGATTGAATGACTGAACATATAAATGAATGTACCCATGTATATGCAAGGAATGATAAAATTTACTAGATACTAGTTTCTTAGTTAATGAATATTTGAGAATTAGGATTCCATATCTGCTGATAATTTGCTATATTCTATTCAGTACTTTCTCTGGTCTCGGAATTGCCAAATGACATAAGATGATTTGATACATTTGATACCTGTTACCTTTTTACATGTCGTTAAAAATGTGAAAACCTTTTCTTATCACTAAATTCATTATTGAATTTTATGTATTTTTTTTGCCAGGAGGTAGAAAGATCATAATTCTAATTTCCTTCCAACTCTATGATGAGTTATTTCTCTACCTAGGATAAAAATGTACTCCAAATTTTAAAAGTGTATTATCTTACCATTCAAATTTTTAAAAACATGATCTAAGACTTCATTTGCAGACTGGAGAAAAAAAGAGTGAAAAACTGACATTAAAATATTAACCAAGACATGCAGTAAGACAGTAAGATGACTAGAGAAAGAAAGTCTTGTTTTCATAGGGGAAAAAAATCATCAGAAAAAAAGAAAAATTTTAAATGAAATAAAACAGATTTAAGGAGGGGGAATCTATTTCAATTTCACTCTATAAAGGCTTTAACAAGATACTGATATAACAGCTATAAAATATTCCATTGCTTTGACAATTGCTTCTCTTTAAATTCATTTTTATTTTGAATCGAATTATTTGATATGAGTAGAATGGGGCAGTGAGATAGGAATTTTAAATGACGGAACAAACAAACTGTAAGACAGGAAGTGTATGCTGTGGGGATGGGAAATGACATCAGGAGAAGTGGGAACAAAAGATTGACTAGTGTAAATGAAATGTGTGAAAGAAAAAAAGGAAAGAAAAAGTTCCTTGGGTGGAAGAACTATACTATTCTTTTAGAATCTGGATAAGGTATTTTCTTCTCACTTCTTGCTACCTGAAGGAAAAATGGTTGGATGTGCTTACTTTCTCAACTTCAAATTAAAAAGAGAAAGGGACAAGAGTTTTTGCTTTTTAGCAAAAACCTATGGAGTGCCATTAAAAGCATGCAGTAAGTAAAGAAAAAAAATGTTTTAATGCAAGTTAATCAATAAAAATTTATTGGATAGTTACTATGTGCCCGGCACTGTGCTATACATTGGGGAAACAAAGAAAAGCAAAAACCCCTGGCATCAAGTTCAGTTTAATGGGGGAAACAACATGCAAACAAACTATGTACAAGCAAGCTATATACATGATAAATGGGAACTAATTAACAGAAGATGGGCACTAAAATTAAGAGGGACTAGGAAAGGCTTCCTGTAAAAGATAAAATTTTTAGCTGGTATTTGAAGGAAGCCAGGAAAACTAGTAAAGAGATGAGAAGAGAGCATTTTAGGCATGAGAATCAGTCAGAGAAAATGCTTAGAGTTGGAAATATAGTGTCTTGTTTGAGGAAGAGCAAGGAGGCCAATGTCACTGGATTGGGTGTGGGGATGGGAGGGAGTGGGGAAGAAAAGAGAGGGGGAAGGGGGAGAGGGAGAGAGAGTAGGGAGGGTGAGGAGGAGAAAGAGAATGGCATGTGTGTGAGAAGAATGGAAAGATGGGGGGGATGGGAGGAAGAGAGGGGCTAGATTATGAAGGACTCTGAACACCAAACAGGGTTTTATATTTTGGTCCTGGAGGTTATAGGGAACAACTGGAATTGAAAGAGAGACAGAGAAAGAGAGATGGGGGTGGGGTGGGCAGTGGGGGAGGAAGGTTAGGCTTGTATTTCAAGAACACTGCCTTGATGGCTGAGATGAACTAGAGTGGGGAAAGACTTCAGACAGGCTGACCAAGCAGTAGCTATTGCAATAGTCCAGGCATGAGTAGATGAGAAGGGCCTGCATCTAAGTGGTGGCAGCATGAGGAGAAAAGGCAATGCAAGCAAAAAATGTTACAAAGACAAAACTGAGAGGCCCTGGCAACTGAATAGATATGGCCGGGATTTGGGGGGGGGGGGGGGAAGTGGAGTAGAGAATGACACCAAGGATTGTGATCTTGGGATGCTGATGCCCTCAACATTATTATAAAAGTTAGGAAGGAGGGGAAGAAGGGTTTGTTGGGGAAAAGACAGACATGTTGAGTTTAAGATGTCTACTGGACATCTAGTTTGAGATGTCTACTAGACAGTTAGAGATGTGAGTCTGGAGGAGAGAGGCTAGGGCTGAAGAAATAGATCTGAAAATCATTAACACAGGGATGTTAATGGAACCCATGGGAACAGAGACCACCAAATGAAATACTATAGAGGGAGAAGAGGGACCAAGACAAAGCCCTGTAGGATTACTGGATTAAGATTCAGCAAAGGAGGGGGCAGCTAGGTGGTGCAGTGGATAGAGAACTGGCCCTGGATTCAGGAGGACCTGAGTTCATGACACTAGCTGTGTGACCCTGGGCAAGTCACTTAACCCTCATTACCCTGCCCCCCCCCCCAAAGATTCAGCAAAGGAGTCTGAGAAGTGGTCAGAGAGGTAGAAGAAATATCAGGTGAGAGTAGTGTTCTGAAAAACTACAAAGAAAAAAGGAGCAAGGAAAAGAGGATTAAAGGCTGTGTTAAAGAATTAAAGGCTGCAGAAAAGTCAGGATGGAGGAAAATTGAGAAAAGGCCGTAAGAAGTGGAGTCACCTGTTGTAGATGTGCTTCTCAAATAATTTGGCAACAAAAAGCAGGAAATATATGGAGTAGTGAGGGTAGATGGATCAAATGAGGATTTTCTGAGCATGGGAGAGACATGGGCATTTTATGGGCAGTTGAGAAACAGTAAGTAGTCAGGGAGAGACTGAAAATAAGTGAGAGTGGGCAATCTGCTGGAGAAGATGAAATGGAGTGGGAATACTTGTGCATGGAGAGAGGCTGGCTTGGCAAGAAGAATGGCCACTTCACTATTCAAGAGAGAGGTGAAGAGGCATATTGTAGCAGACATGAGATAAGCAGTGGAGAAAAGGGAATTCACAACAAATGTGATTTGTGATGAGATTTACTAAAGTTAGCTTTATTTTCCCCAATTATGTGATCCATAAATTCCCTGGAAAAGGAAGGAAAAGAATAAAAAGTTCAGTGTTTTCCACAGTCTGCAGATGAAGACATCTGCCAGACACAGAGTTCAAATCTAAACAAATTAGAAATAGCTTGGGATAAAATTCTTCCTCTAAAAAAACTAAGAACACCCTCCAATGTGGATGTAATATGGATGAGGTAGTGTGGTTTTACCACACATTTAAGATTCATTTTTCCGAGACATCTTAAGAAACAAAGTACATTTTGAAGTTACCATAAATAAGTATTTACGCCACCTATAAAAATCCCTATCACTACATCATGCCCCCACAAACAACCCTCTAACATAAAAAAGATCCCTTCTATAAAAAAAATTTAAGACCACCATGAAGAGGCATTTAATTTTCTACTCATCAAAAATTAAATAAAACATACTTTTCTGTGGAAAATATTCCAAGCCAGGATAATTTTTGGTTGAGTCAGCATGTACAGCAAATAATTTCTGATATATATAACCAAACCATGAAACCAAATTATTTTTCAAATTCTAACAGACTTCTTAAATACACTGCATCGACTTTAAATGGCTCTCCAGACATATTCACTGTTACGCTCTTCTAGCTTGGGATGACCTGCCAGAGCTTCTCCTCTGCTGCCATTACTGTCAAGAAGCCCATGTTCACCTCCATGCCCTAATAAGACATCACAGTAGGATACCTTTATCGGAGGAACTACAAAATATTTAAACAAAATTGCATACATATAGCACCTCTCAGGGGATCTTAAAGGTTGAGCTTCATAACACACATGTAAGGAATTATTTAAAGCTCAGATGCATTTTTTTGTTAAAAGAGAACTTTATTCTGAAAGTTAACAAAATTATAGTAGAAGTACAGGTTGTTTCTCAATGGACACTTTCTAAAATATCTTGGGGGGGGCGTAACAACTTCTGTAAGATTTAAAGACAAAACTACATTCTTGACTTTGGTCCACTGAACAAGCTTTCAACGCAACTTTATAACATCTTCAAAAGTCAAGCTGAGATGAAATAAAAGAATAAGGATGTTCTCAAAATGAACCTTCCCGGTTTTTAGCTCAAAACTGTCAGAAAAGATGCTAGGCCCTATATCCTACTGTTACTTTGGCAGTACTCTTCAGGCTGCTGGTTAGAATATCCTAGGACCACAGTTGCTAATTTCATCACAATTATAAAAATAAACATGTCTAATAACAAGATCAAAAGCCACTTGGAAACCAAAGAAATATTTGGCCTGACAAGCTCAGCAGGCAACTGGAAAAGAAAATTATTTCAGAAACTCAGTTTGAATAAGATACTTAATGCTCCACATTCACATTATGCATAATTTTTTTGTCTTTGTAGTGGTGAGAATAATAATTAAAAAGTCAAAATTTGGGCAATATGTACTTTGTTATTTCTAATTTTACCCTATGAAAATAAAGCTGAATGACGACAGCCCTTCTGACTGCTGTTATTCTACATTTATATGGGACCAGTTATTTATTTATGAATTAAAGCACAACTTGAACTTCTTTTCTACAGTCAGCCACAGTTTGGATTAAAGTAGCAGAATGGTTAAGAAGAGGTTCTTACCAAGGTTCCTAATTTACTTTCTGAAAGTTTATTGGACTTTGCCTCTTTTCTAATGGCAAAGAAATAAGTGAAAGTCTCAAACTGAGAAGGCACTACACCAAATCAACAGAGTCAAGCAAAGTCTTATTCACCTATCTATAACATGGCAATTGTTGATTCTGTTAATACTTAACACAACATCTGACTTTTTTTAAGGATCACAACTCAAATGCTGTTTCACGTGTAGTCTCTAAGTAATTTTCCAAATATCAGGTACTTCTAAAGCACTTGACTGAAAAGAGGTATAGAGTACTAAATATTAAGAGGTCTTTTGTAAAAAGAAAAAAAAATTCAGTGATTTACAGTGCCTGAGAACTTCTGGGATTTACAGTATTTATGTATGTTGGCTTGCTTTCTCTGTATATATACATATACACATACAAACATACTACATATATACATGTACAATATAGAAATATATTAAAAAATTTTTCCAGCATGAAACAGTATTTTGTATATAAGGACTAGATTCTCTGATTCACAATATAAGAAAATCTTATTGATCTTAAATATATGCTATGAAATAAAAGTTTAATTAGATAAATGTAAAATCCAGCATACTATTTTTTTGGAGTTAATTTTGATGGGTAAAGTTTTCTTCTACCAATTTAAAATTTAAAGGTCCTTTTGGTATGTTTTTTTTTAAAACTTAAAGGGATTTCAATAGATGCTTCCATTCATTTCCTTTATTGGAAATGAATTTGCACCTTAGTGCAAACTGCTCATGCTTGGATCATTTTTTTCAGGTACCACCTAATGTACTTGCACAAGAGATCCCATTCTATCCTGTCCTCTCCAAAAGACTGCCTCCTTTGTCATCCCAATTCTATCACTTATTTTTAATTTCTCCCTCTTTATTGGCTCCTTCCCTACTGCTACAAACATGCTGATGCCCTCTCTATCATCAAAAATTCCTCACTTGATCATCAAAAATCCCTTATTTGATCCTTCCATCCCCTCTAACCCTTCTCCTATTATTTCTTCTGCCCTTTGTGGCTAAACTCCTTGAAAAGGCCATCTACAAAAGGTGTCTCCACTTTCCTTCCTCTCACTCTCGTAACCCTGTACAATCCAGGTTCTGACCTTATTATTCCACTGAAACTTCTTTCTAAAGTTACCAACAATCTTTTAGTTGCCAAGTACAATGCCCTTTTCTCAATCCTTATTCTCCCTAACTTGTCTGTAGCTTATGAACCTATCACTCATCTTCTCCTTTTAATACTCTTTCCTCCTAGCTATCTCACTACTCCTTATTCTCATATTTTTTGCTGGATCCTCTTCCACATCATGTCATCTAACTGATGATTTCCCATAGGGTTCTGTCCTGGGCCCTCTTCTCTTCTCCCTCTATACTCATCAACTCCCAAGAAATTCATTACTATCTCTTTGTTGAACATTCTCAAATCAACCTACCCTGCCCTAACCTCTCTGCTGACCTTGCATCTTGCATCTCTCTGACTGCCTTTCAGACATTTTGAACAGGATGTCCAGCAGCCATCTTAAACTTAAAATGTCCAAAACAGAATTTTTTATTTTCCCCCTACACCCTTTTCCTTCTCCGACCTTCCCCAGTAATGTAGAGGGCACCCTCCCTTTCCCTCAGACTTGAGGCCTAGGTGTCCACCTTTCACTGTCTCTCATCCTCCCAATCCAATCTGTCACCAGGGCAGGTCGTCTTTGCCTTTGCAATATCTCTTGAACATGTCCCCTTCTTTCCTCTGACACTGCCATCACTGGTGCAGGCCCTTAGCACCTCACACCTGGACTGCAATAGGCGGCTGCAGGTTCTGCCTGCCCCAAAGCTCTGGGTGTCCTCTATTCAGCCATCAAAGTGATCCTCCTAAGGTACATGTCCTATCATGTCACATCCTCCCTACTAAATAAACTCCAATAAACTCAACAAACTCCTTGTCACCTATAGGACAAAGTCCTCTGTCTGACATTCAAAGCCCTTCATAATATACCCCTCTCCTACTTTTCCAGTCTTCTTATACCTTCTGTTCTGGCTATTCATAAACAAGACTATAGTAATGATGTGAGTTTGGGGTAACTCTCCGAGAGAAATTGAGCCATCAGGATGGACACACCTAACAAGTAAGGGAGACAAGCTCATTAGGCAGGGTTGCTGCCTGGAACTTTCCATAGTCAGGTGGTCAATCCACCTTCCCCGCCCCCCCACCCCCTCTCCACCTGTCCTTTATAAAAGCTTTTGCCTTTCTTCTGTTGGAGGAGAAATGTACCTCAGAGACTCATGTAGTCTCTAAGCCATTTTCTCCCCTGGAGGGAAGTCTTTGACTTCCTTCTTTGTCACTTTCTCTAGTGTCTAAATAAAAGGCAATTTTATTCTAATTGGATTGTGTTCCAGAGGGTGTAATTCTATAAAGACGAATATCTAAGGCCCCCCCACCACCTATTTCCCCCATGAACTAAACAAACTACAAACTAAATAAACTACAGCAACACTACTACTATAACATCTAAATCCCAAAGAGATCCAAGAGAGAGAAAAAGGACCCATATGCACAAAAAAATTTATAGCAGTTCTTTGTGTGGTTGCAAAGAATTAGAAATTGAGGAGAAACCCCCAAATTGGGAAATGGTTAAACAAGTTCTGGTATATGAATATGATGAAATACTATTGTGTTGTAAGAAATGATGAAGGGAGGGGCAGCTAGGTGGCACAGTGGATAGAGCACTGGCCCTGGAGTCAGGAGGACCTAAGTTCAAATCCGACCTCAGACACTTAACACTTACTAGCTGTGAGACCCTGGGCAAGTCACTTAACCTCAATTGCCTCACTAAAAGAAAAAAAAAAAGAAATGATGAAGGGGATGGTTTCAGAAAAACCTGGAATGACATATGAACTGATTCAAAGTGAAGTAAGCCGAGATAGGAGAATAATTAATACAGCAATAGCAATAGTATAAAGATAATCAACTGTGAAAGACTCAGTAACTATCAACACAATGACCAATCACAATCACATAGGGTTTATGTTGAAACATACAATCTGGACAGTTGATGAACTCAGAGTATAATCTGAAGCAGATTCTCTCTCCCTCTTCCCATGGCTAATGCAGGAATCTGTTTTGCATGACTATACATGTTTGTAAAAGGTTTCAGGTTGTTTTTTTTTTTGCCTTCCCAATGATTAGAGGAGGAAGGAGGAAATTTGGAACTAAAAATAAAATTTAAAAAATTAAATACATACCAAAAGTCATTTAATCCAACCCATTCATTTTATCATGAAGAAACTGAGGCTTGGGCAGATGAAGCAACTTGTCCAAGGTTACATAAATACATAAAAGGGCAGGATGTGAACTTAGACTCCAAATCCAGTATTTCTTCCACTACATCATGTTGCCTCTTTTTATTAGTACCAATTAGGACTAATCTTTCATATGGTTGTTAATAGTATGTGATTCTTTCAAGAATAATTTGTTTCGAGGGGCAGCTAGGTGGCGCAGTGGATAAAGCATTGGCCCTGAATTCAGGAGTTCCTGAGTTCAAATCCAGCCTCAGACACTTGACACTTACCAGCTGTGTGATCCTGGGCAAGTCACTTAACCCCCATTGCCCCGCAAAAAAAAAAAAAAATTAAGAATAATTTGTTTCTATGTGTTAATCACTTAACTGTAATAAAATGGTTCTTTGTCTTGTGTCAGCTCTCTATGTACATTGGCAACCAGAGTCTCTCTTAAGACTCTGAATTGATATTTTGAACTAGTGAACTGAAATAGTTAAGGCAAGCAATGATGAATCTTACTAAGATAGAAGCAGTAGGAATATCTGGAAGGAAGATTCAAGGGATACAGTAGAGGCAGAACCAATAACACAAGTGAATAGATTTGGAAAAATGAGCAAGAAGAAATTTAACCCCAAAGTTAACATCAAGATTTTAAATTCCCACAGATGGGGAAAAAAAAATTAAAAGGGGGAAGAATTTTCGCTGGGAAGGAAGGTGCAGAGACAATAAATGTGATTTAGAGCACTGAGCATGAAGTAATGAAGGACATTCAGGTATAGAGGTGGACTGTAAGCAATTAGAAATGTGGATGTGAAGTTTCTTCAGAGGAAAAAAGTACTGAATATTTACATTTGGGAAATATCTACATAGAAACGCCAGTTACAGCTGAGAAATAGAATGAATTCCCAAGAAAACAGAGAAGATTGGGTGATGTGAACATTAAGGTAAGTGGTTGAGAGTGAAATGAACCAAAGAATGAAAATTTAGAAGTATGGAAGAAAACCCTGGAGAGTATAGTGTCTCAAAACTAATGAAAAGGAACCTATCTAATAGGAAACAATGATCAATACTTAACATTAGCTAAGAAATTAAGAGAATGAGGAAATGAGAAAAACCTTTTAAATTTGGCAGCAAGAAAGAATATTTTTAGGAGAGTTGGAAGGATAGAAGAAATGAAGTAAAAGAAAACACTAAAATTACTATTGTTTCCTATGAGATTTGTTTTCTTCACACTTTTATTTACCTACTGGGAAAACTGTTTTTTTTTTCAAAAATTTCTAAAACAGTGATTTAGTACTGTTCCTATTCATACTATTGTTTTTGGCTCCTATCCTAGATATCCTATTCCCTCCATAGCCTAGTTCATATCTCCCACCTCCAAATGAAGTAAATCTGAAAAGGTATAAAGTTGTTTTTAAACAATAAATTTCAAATAAATTAGGGAAAACTAGATTCTTGTTCAGGTAATAGGTTGAAGAAAATTACTTCAAGGCCCTATTAACTTGAAGGTTTTGTAATTTCTTCAAACCAACAATGAAAGTTAATGACAAAAATTTCAGAGTCTTCTCTATTTTTGTCTTTAAAAAAATACTAGGGGCAGCTGGGTGGTACAGTGGATAAAGCACTGGCCCTGGATTCAGGAGTACCTGAGTTCAAATCTGGCCTTGGACACTTGACACTTACTAGCTGTGTGATCCTGGGCAAGTCACTTAACCCCCATTGCCCTGCAAAAAAAAAAAAATACTATCTGTTCTATGGGATGGCTCTCTAGGAGGGGAAGAAATACTGGGGGAAAATTATGGTGGCTTAAAAAAAGATATCAATTAAAAACTTATTTTTAAAGATCAAAAAAGAATATAAAAGTGAATGGTAAATATTTTTAACTCTACCAATTACTACCTAATATAGTAATTCAAAACACTTTAATTGGGTATCAAGAAATAATAGCGAATCAGCCAACAAATATTTATTAAATACTTACTATGTGCCAGGCCCTGTGCCAAGCACTGGGATACAAAGAAAAAAACAGTCCTTGCTTTCAAGGAGCTCACAATCTAAAGGGGAAGATGACATGCAAACAACTATATACAAGAGAGATATATACAGGATAAATGGGAGATCATCTCTGAAGGAAAGCACCAAGATTCATGAGGACTGTGAAAGGCTTCTTGCAAAAGATGAGATTTTAGCTGAAACTTGAAGGAAGCCAGGAGAGCTGGGAGATGGAGAAGAGGAGGGAGAGAATTCCTTGCATGGGGGAAAGCCACTGAATATGCTCAAAGCCAAGAGTTAGAGTGTTGTGTTTGAAGAACAGCATTTTAAATTTTAAATGATCACTTTAAAAACACAAAAACTGATAGACTGATATGCCCACATTCCTGAGAGGAAAAGGTCAATGGAAGAAAACGTCCTAGGACGACTATTCGTCCTGTGCTTTCTTTTCTCCATGTACATATAACATATGGAAAAACGTACTCACTGCCCGTGATTCATGAAACTTTCATATTAATTGTTATCATTAAGTATCATGCTTTTGCCAAACCTTTTAAAAAAATCTTTCCCTATCAAATATCTAAACATGTGAAAACTACTAAGTACATGGACATATATGAACATATGGACAAAGTGTATGTTATGCATGTATATATGTATACATGTGTGTATCAATATGTACCCCACCCCAGCTATTCAATTCAATAATTATAGTTCACATCTACACAGGGCTTTAAGCTTTACAAAGAAGCACTTTCTTCACAATAAAGCCCAATTTCAGAGATGCAGAAACTGAAGCTCAGCATGGTATAGTGAGTTATTTACCCATGTTCAAATGGCTAAAAAGTATCAGCGTCAAAATTGGAATTCAAACCAAGGCTGTTTCTTTGACTCTTTAAGCTCATTCTGTCCAAGATATTGTGCTAGCACTGGGGATGCCAAAGTGAAAAAAATCACCCATGTCTATTCTCAAGCAGTTATATTACAGTATTAGACATACCTCCCCAAATCAGATACAATGAAATTCCAGAAACTGGGGGTGAGAGAAGCCACTACAGTGGTAGGGGCAGGTATGGCTGAGGGGCGATAGGGCGCACACATATAACAGTTGTGTTAAGGGATCTTAAGGAGTCCCCTGAACTTGTCTTTTTGAGTTGCCATATTTTTCAGAAACACTGGACTCAGACCAAGGCAGGAAGGCCTGAATGTGTCAAGGATGAAGCTCCCCCTAAGCTAACATAATCTGTTGTTGTATCCCAAGCTGGACTCCCTGTGTGTCCCTGGGAGGCTCCAGCCACCTGTGCCAGGCTGGGATACTGCTTGTGCAGCTAGGGTCTTGTGTAGTTAAGAGGACCCTTCTATCTTCATAGTTCAGCAGTTTCCAAGGGCAAAGAATCCAACTTTGGCTGTTGCCCTGCTCCTCCCCTGTAGAGTGGTTCTGGTATTCTATGCCTTTGATGCACGGCTTCCCCTCCCATGCTATGCCCCTTCCTGGCTGCCCTTCTTCCCTTTGTCCTGCTATTATAAAAGTGTAAACTACTGTAAAAATTTTGAGCCCGTTGAGTTCCCATGTTAATTTCCCTTGCAATAAAACTGGTTTTCACATAAGTCTCACAACGCTGTGATTGCCTGTCGACAGTTGGGATGATAGATTCTTTTGACAGAGAATACTGAGAACCTCTGCAATAGCTTCTAGTGTATAACATCATTAAGGGCCAGGGGTTAACTTTAAGAAACCTAGAAGCAAACTCACAAACATGAGTACTCTGGGTTTTGGGATCACAGTGATTGCTGGTTATTAGGGGCCTACTCTGCCACTTAAGGGAGCATGGTACAGAAGAAAGAGCTTTATGATTCAGATTGTAAGGACCTGGGCTGGAATTTTGGCTCTGCTCTTTATTACCAATGTGACCTTGAGCAAGTCACTACATGTTTATGTGCCTCAAATTTCTGTTGGAAAGTAAGGGTTTAATTAGATGTCTTTATCACCTCTAAATCTATAACTATAATACTTTGTTACACAAAGTAATGATTATTTGGAGGAGAGAATGTTAAATTACATTTTCATATTTTGCAAAAAAAAAAAATAACTAACCTTGAGAGATTTAAAAATAATCCCAACTTTTTGAAACCCGAGTGGCAAATGCAGTCTGAGATTTCTAAATGTTTAAATGCTTTTTCAAAAAAAAATTGTAATAACCTGCTCTTTACCCCAGTTTTCTTTCTTTTTATTTTGGGAAAAAGAAAAACCAAATAGTATCCAAACTTTACTTAATATAAAAACTTTTAAGTTAAAAATTCCACATTACTGATGGGACTTAATATTGTCATTCATTTTATTCCAAAACCCTTCATAGGTCCTTATAAGATGTAATTCAGTAAGTGAAAGCAATAATTAGAAAGATAGTCAAATACCTATAAACCTTGCTGTAAGAAAATCTAATTGATAGTGACAACTTACATAACAGAAAAACTAAAGGGGGGGTATTATAAAAAGATGCCTACTTTGAAAGAGTCCTTTAAATAACAAGTTTCCCAAGAAACTTAGGATATAATTCAATTCATAAGAATTAAGTTCACACATAAGCATTTGATTGCCCTAATTTTGAATATATGAGATTTTGTAAAGACACATTCAGACTTGTCACAAAGCTAGGAGGCACGGTGGACAGAGCAAACAATTTTACAGACAGGAAGACCTGGGTTCAAATCTGACTTCAGACACTTGGTAGCTGTGGGACAATGGGCAAGTCACTTAACCCTATTTGCCTCAGTTTCCTCATCTGTAAAATGAGCTAGAGAAAGAAATGGCAAACTGCTCCAGTTTCTTTGACAAGAAAACCCCAAATGGGGTAACAAAAAATCAGACATGACCGCAATGACTGGACAATAACCTCTACTAGTTTAAATTCCCAAAGGCTATTAAGACCCATGCCAGTTACTTTTGGATGTAAATATCCAAAGTGGTCACAGCTTAAAAATCTTATCCTGATACAACAGGCTCTTATCCTCCAAAAGCAAACAAATTATTTTCATCCACTCCTCATTTAATGCTGCTTGCTATCAAGTCAGAGTGAAATTAGAAAGCAGTAAGGCAAATAACAACAAAGAAAATGAGGGGCAAATATATTCCTCAAACTCACAAAATTACATATAACTGGACAGCTTTTAAACTTCAATTACTAACCAGTTCTTAGGAACTCATTCATGTGGTCCAGCCCGATAACTCAAGGTCTTGGCAATGCTTATAAGAAGCAAGTTCAATTTTCCTCTTTTCTCATGGTGGTCCTAGCCCCTAAAAATAGCATCCCTCACTTCCAGTATGTTACAGGCCACCTCAGCTCCACTCAGCATCTGGGTACCAAGAGTTTGGCCCGTGGATTTTCTTTGAAAATACTCTAGTCAATCAGGAATGACTATTGCACCTTGGTGCTTCTCTCCCATGCCGTGATGGGACAACTAATAAGATACCAAAAAGATATTAAGTCTAGTCAAATGATTTCATCCCCCAAATTCACAAAGATATTTCATTTCTTCACTGGGTATTCACAAAATTTCCTAAAATTAAATGAAAAAGAGCAAGACTTCCAGATATCAGGGAAAATAATTTAAACTAGTACACTATGTACAAGTACAAGTACTACAGAAACAGAAGATTTCAATTAAAAATGAAAGTCATGTTCATGCCCAAAGCTCCCCAAACTCACAAAATTGTTACAGTTTTGCAACAGTAAATGTTTTATCTAATCAACTTAACAATGTGATCTGGCTTTGAAGAAACAGAACTTCTATTTAGAATAGGCTCAAGCTTTAAACGGTATCATTTTGAGCTAACAAAAGCCTCAGATTTGTGATACTTACCATCAGGGTCAGAAATCATGTCCAGAAGAGATTTGTCCAAAGTGGTCTTGCTCATTATTTTTTCTTCATACTCAAAATACACATCTAGCTTTCGAGTCTGTTCCAAAATAAGCATGAAAAAGTAAATTACATTTAAAAAGAAGATACTAGATATAGTCTACCTGGTTGAAAAAATTCTCAATGTTCTGTGATCATTTAAAAAATTTGCTCGATTTTTCATTGATAATTTTGACCACACAATACCACTGGAATGCTTTAATTGACAGACTTGAAGATATACACAGCACAGAAAGAACTAGCTGCAATTAAGCAAATGGTGGCTTATCTTTAATTACTGGCATACAAATAATAAGTACTCTTGTGTCACAGCCATGCTGAAATGTAGCCAAACTATCTAAACAACATTTATCTTTGCATGCTACCTTTTTATTATTCAAAATCAAATAGCAACCACCACAAAAAAGCTAGACAATTATTAAAAATCACCACGAACCTTTTTTACTGAGTATCTACTTTGTAGAATCTATATTCTATTCTCTCCTTTTAATCTCCACTGTCACTATACTAGTTCATGTTTTCATTCTCTCTCACTTGGAGTAGTATAATAGACTTCTATTGTAATTTCTTTCCCAGTCATTCTCCATACTACTGCCAGAATAATCTTAACACAGAGCTGTGATTCTGTCACTCTGATGCTCAAAATAATCCATGACTACATACTATTAAAATTTATTCTGGACAATGAAGTCCTTATTGTTTTCAGGAAGGCTTCTCTTATCCTGGCACTGAAGACTGTCTGTAACTAGACTTCAACTTAGCGGTGTAGCCATATTTGACACG
This sequence comes from Dromiciops gliroides, assembly GCF_019393635.1. Classification (NCBI taxonomy): domain Eukaryota; kingdom Metazoa; phylum Chordata; class Mammalia; order Microbiotheria; family Microbiotheriidae; genus Dromiciops; species Dromiciops gliroides. The sequence continues at coordinate 201,497,635 of NC_057862.1, forward strand.
CTCTTTCTTCATATACCCTTGTGATTCAGAAAACTGGACTACTTATACCTCCAAAGATAGTCTGTTGTTTTCCCATTTCTATGTTCTTACTCATACCATTCCCTAATCCTGGGATATCCAGTTCCCTCTCCCTAACTGTTCAGATCTTAACTCATATTTCAAGGTTGGGCTCATCAAGGTTCTACCTGATCTGGGAAGCCTTACCTAATTTCCTCCCGTTGCAAACAACTCTTTCATGTACTTAATTTCTATTTGGCTCACATACCCCTTGCTCTCTACTACTTTTTGGAATCTCTGAGAGCAAGGACCGCATCTTGTAACTTTACCTTCTCCAGCACTTGGCAGAGTGACTTGACTAAGTATCCATATAATAAGTACTTAATAAATGTTTAACTGCCCACTGTTACTGGGATGCAGAATGTACTGAGAATTTTTTTTTTAAAAGGTATGTTTTTGGGGCAGTTAGGTGGCACAGTGGATAAAGCACCAGCCCTGGTTTCAGGGCTGAGTTCAAATCTGGCCTCAGATACTTGATACTTACTAGCTGTGTGACCCTGGGCAAGTCACTTACCCCCCATTGCCTGGCAAAAAAAAAAAAAAGAAAGGAAAAAAAAGGTATGTTTTTTAGACTCAAGGAACTTACAATAATTGGGAGTATAGCAGTAAAAACAAGGAAAGGCACAATATGCTATATGAAGACAGTAAGAAGAAAATCAAGGAAGGCATAGGGTCTCTGCTTGATAAGGATAATGATGTTTAGCTCTAAAATTCTGAGATTATTTTTCTGAGAGGAATTTTAGCAGCCATCTAGCCCAACCAATATCTGAAAAAGAATCCCCACTACAAAATATTTGACAACTGGTTATCTAATCTCAGCTTCAAGACCTCCAATGAAAGGGAACCAATGAATTTGTTTTGTTTAACTAAACATATTTGGTATTACAATTCTGTTTTTCATCCAATGGCAAGAGTAGCTTGGAGGGAGCTGAGATCTGGCTTGTTTAAAAAAACATCAATTAAGAAAAATGTGCAGATGAGAAGGCCAGAAAGAATCACAGAGAAGTAGAACAGCTTTGAAAGTTATACACTAATGGTATTATGGACTTAAAAATAAAAGCAAGCTATATATAATAGAGATTCAGTTTTTCCGTATATGGAATTGCTTATCCTGTTTGGCATTATACTCAGAAATAATTTTTTTTTTTTTAAAAAGAGAAGGAACTTGCTACCCTCCTATGGCAGCCCATTTCACTTTTGAAAAGGCTTGACAGTTTGCAAGGTTTTCCTTACTTTTCCTTACCTCAAACCTAAATTTGCAATTTCTCCTTTGCAAACCTGCACTTTGTATCTAACCTTTTTGCAACTTCCTCCCACTGCTCTTAATAATGTTTATCCAACATATTATTACATATCATATATCACTGCATACAATAATGATATTGTTATTAACTTGATAATTCTAATCCCTCAATGGGCCCTTCAGATTCTTGAAGATAATTATCAAGCTTCGAGTTGTCTTTTCTCTAGTCCCTTCTGCCTTCTCTTCAGATAGCCTAGACTAAGACTCTTCCTCATCCTGGTTGCCCTTTTCTGAATGTTTTACAGTAACCTAATTCATGGCACTCAAAACTGAATCCAATGTTCCAGTTGTAGTCAGACAAAGGCATCCAACAACAGGATTATTACTTCCATATTTCTTATGTTTCTCAATACAGCACAATAGCAAGTTAGCTTGTTTTGGCTACCATATAGAAAAACATCTAGGAATAAATGAAGATGTGGCAAAAAAAAAAAAGAGAAGTAAATTCCCTTGAATGAGTTCAAGTTAATTAACTCTAACCTTAAAGTATAACTCAGGGTAATAAAAAATTTGCATTAGAAATTACTGAACCTCTCTAGTTGTAGTCTTTGAGGAATCATAGTGAAAGGAAGAAGTATCCCAAAGATAACTGTTGTAACAATCTTCATAAACAGGAAGAAGGTGGCTGGAGTTTGATCGACATTGATTCCCATTAAAATTTTATAATGGATCACCAAAATGACAGCTCACAAACATTTAATGAATCAGTGTTCATTATAAAACCACATATGCTCTTGCCAAATTAATATCTTCTTTGAGGCAGGGTTAACTGTGGCTCCAGGAAGCTGTAGCATGCACAGCAGCTATACCCCAGTAAACTGTTTTGGCAGACAGACCAAACCAGACTGAGGGTAACCAAGGGTTCTCAAACTCGTCTATGAGTTGGGGTTTGTCTAGCCTAGCCTGTGAAGACCTGCCCCGATGGAAGAGGCAGATGAGAACAATTTGTTCCAATGGCCATAAGGTGGATGAAGCAAGCATTTTGAAAAACTTGGTCAGACAGTGAAGATGCCAAGTTCATCCACTTCATTGTGGGTCATCACAAATCATCTTGACTTTTGTCTTGCCACTGGACTTCAATGATTCTGGAAGAGAGAGTGAGGCAACTCTGACTCACTTAAATCCAATTCATGTGCAAGTCAAGACATCACCCTCATGTCATTGGTCCTCTTTGAAAATGAAGGACAGACAACAACCATCTACTAGATTAGAGGCGTGTGACAGTGTCATATTCTTATGGACAAGATGGGATGATCTCGCTGCAATGACAGTAGGTCTGAAGAGACTGGTCTGACCAGATGCAAAATGTTGGCAATGGATCAGTGCCAACCTGAAAGGGAGATTCCCAATATATTATAATAAAGATCTGCTGCTATCTTTATCCTGTTAAATATTTTTATCAATGACTTAGGTGAAGGCAAAGATAGCATACTAAAAAAATTTTGGATAACTCAAAGATGAGAAGTGGAGTCAACATAATATATGACAGAATGAGGATTCAAAAATATCTCCAGAGACTGGAAGGAGGGGTTGAAGTCATTCCCCCAAGGTAAAGTTAAGAGGGATAAATGTAAAGCCCTGCACTTAGACTGACAGAATCAACTGTACAAGTATATGATGAGAAATAGATAGAAGGCAGTTCATGTTAAACACACACACACACACACACACACACACACACACACAGAAATTTCAGTGGACTAGAAGCTCAGTGAGTCAATAGTTTGATAACACAGTTGAAAAAAGCTAATTTGACTTTAGGATAAATTAACAGAAATACAGTATCCAGAATGAGGGAGGTGAATCTAACTCCTTCTTCTCTAGTCAGATCACATCTATGCCCAGTTCTAGTAATGCTTTTTAGAATGACCACTGACAAGCTAGAGAATATCTAGTGAAAGGCACCTTGGAGAGTGAGGGTTAGTCTTAGGAGGCAAATAATAGATGTCTTCAAATATCCAAGAAGTTAACACGTGGAAGAAGGATTATACTATGTTTTGGAAAGACCAAGTTATTGAAATATTAATGGTTTTGGTTCATTAAGGAAAGATTATGGTCCCACAGGAAAAATTTTCTAATGGTCAAAAAAATGTAATTAGCTACTTCAGTGAGTACTGGCTTCAAAAAGAAGTTAGGCTACCTATTGGAGCAGGATTCACAAATTAGAGAACAGCTGGACTAGCCAACATTTCCTTTGGTCCTACAATTCTTTGAATCTATTTCTGTGATGTTTAGTAACCCTGTGTCTCAGTTTCTCCATTTCTAATGCTGAAAATTCTGTGCTCCTAAGTTCTACTTTTCTAATCATTAAAAAAAAGATATTTGGGGTACTCTTGGGGAACTGAAAATTTCAGTAATCAGGGTGACAAAGAAACGTAAGAAATGACCCATACCCTTTTGGCCCCTACCCTTAAGGGGAACAATCAAGGTCTAAGTATTTTTGCAAAGCATCTTATTAAGGTAGCTTGGCATAGTAGATAAAGTGCTATTCTTAAATTCAGGAAGCTTTTGTTGTTCAGTTGTTTCACTTGTATCTGACTCTTCATGACCCCATTTGGGGTTTTCTTGGCAAAGATACTGGAGTGGTTTGCCATTTCCTTCTCCAGTTCACTTTACAGGTGAGCAAACAGTTAACTGATTTGCCCAGGATCACACAGCTGATAAGTGTCTGAGGCCAAATTTGAACTCAGGTTTTCCTGGCTCTAGGTCTGGTGCTTTATCTACTGTTCCACCTAGCTGCCCAATATTTAGGAAGACCTGCAAATACAGTCCATGAAAATTACCAGTTTTGTAACCCCAGGCAAATCAATGAGTACCTCAGACAAATTCTGAGTGCTAGTCATATATGGGAGTATATTTTGAAGGAATCTTCATGCTGATGGTTTTCTATGCTGACAATCACAGGTCTTTCATTTTATTCCCATATAATTCCAAACTAAAATGATCATTCATGTAACAATGAAAGGAACATTTTTATTAATATAAAACTAAGTGGCATGTAGAATGTTTATTTATCATTTATCTTTTTTTTTATCAGCTGGCTTTAATTGTTGCAATGTAGGTAAGATTTAGTGGGTAAGGGATAGAAACATGATTGATATAAAAACTCAAAATGCATTAATATAACTTTTTAAAAAGTGAAATATTTCATTTAAAAGAATAAATTAAACTTTACAGAGAGAACTACAAGTTATTGCATTTTTATGGAATTTCTTTTTTCTAAATCAAATTTAACTTCATACATTAGTTTACTTTGCTTCTGAATTCCTATACCTAGAAATTCAGGTTAACATTGAAATAACAAATAATGGCAAACTTTAAAGATCTCATTTCTTATATTAAGAACATAATTGAATATAGAATTTAGTCCATAAAATTATTCCTATTTGTTGATAATATGATGGTTTCTAGAAAACTAGCAAAGATACTAATAAAGAAAATGACTAGTTTCAGCAGGATTACAGGCTAGATAATAACCCCCTCAAAAATCAACAGCATTCCTGCATAATGAAAACAAAATCTGAAAGTCAATATAATAATAGAGAGGAAAATCAATGTACACTTAAAAGATTAGGGAGTTAAGTCTAGACCAGGGATTCTTTATCTTTTTTTGTGTCATGGACACTTTTGCAGTTTTGCAGTTTTCAGAACAATCTTTTAAAATGCTTAAAATAAAATACAAAAGACTTCAAAGGAAATCAATTATTCAGAAATAAAGTTATCAAGATATTTAAAAAAGTTCATGGATGGGGCAGCTAGGTGGTACAGTGGATAGAGCACTGGCCCTGGAGTCAGGAGGACCTGAGTTAAAATCCAGCCTCAGACACTTAAACACTTACTAGCTGTGTGACCCTGGGCAAGTCACTTAACCCCAATTGCCTCACAAAAAACAAACAAAAAAGTTCAAGGATCCTCTAAAATCTCTCTGGGGTGCTCAAGAAAGTAGAAGTCTTTGCCAAGACAGTAGTTCATTTCAAAAAGATATGGAGTTATTTTTTTTTTTAAACCAAGATATGGTGCCCAAAGGGCTATAAAGCTGTGCATACCCTTTGACCCAGCAATACCACTTTTGGGTCTTTTTCCCAAGGAGATCATAGAAAAGGGAAAAGGACCCACATGTTCAAAAATATTTATAGCTGCTCTTTTTGTGGTGGCAAGGAATTGGAAATTGAGGGGTTGCCCATCAGCTGGGGAATGGTTGAACAAGTTGTGGTATATGAATGTAATGGAATTCTATTGTGCTGTAAGAAACAATGAGCAAGAGGAATTCAGAGAAACCTGGAAGGACTTCCATGAACTGATGAGTGAAATGAGCAGAACCAGAAGAACATTATACACAGTATCATCAACATTATGTGTTGATCAGCTGTGATAGACTGGATTCTTCTCACCAATACAATGGTACAAGAAAGTTCCAGGGGACTCATGATGGAAAAGGCTCTCCAAATCCAGAAAAAACAAAAAAAAGAACTGTGGAATATGGATGCTGATTGAACCATACTATTTCTTTTGTTTTTGGTGCTGTTGTTTTTCTATTTTGAGGTTTTTCCTTATTGCTCTGATTCTTCTCTTATAGCATGACTGATGCAGAAATATGTTTAATGTTGTTATGTATATGTATCTCTGTGTGGTGCTGCTGTCTAGGGGAGGGAGGGAGAAAAATTTGAAATTGGAAATCTTATATAAACAAATGCTGAAAACTATCTCTACATGTAACTGGAAAATAAAACACTTTTATTTAAAAAAAAAAAAAAGATATGGGGTTTTCCCCAAAGACTCCAGCTTGTGGGATAGGAAACTCAGTATTTGACAAAAACGAATGGGAAAACTGGAAGATAGTATGGCAGAAACTAGGCATAGACCAACATCTTATACCTTATACTAAAATAAGGTCAAAATGGGTACATGATTTAGATATAAAAGGTGATACCATAGGTAATTTAGGAGAGGAAGGAATAGTTTACCTTTCAGATTTATGGAAAGAAGAACAGTTTATGACCAAACAAGAAAGAGAAGATTATGAAATGCAAAATGGATGATTTTGATTAAATTAAAAAGATTTTGTACAAACAGAAGCAATGCATCCAAAATTAGAAGGGAGGCAGAAAGCTGGGAAACAATTTTTATAGCCAGTATTTCTGATAAAGGCCTCATTTCTAAAATATATAGGGAACTAAATCAAATTTATAAGACTCCAAGTCATTCCCCAATTGAGAAATGATCAAAGGATATGAAAAGGCAGTTTTCTGATGAAGAAATCTAAGCTATTTATTGCCATATGAAAAAATGTTCTAAATCACTATTGATTAGAGAGATGCAAATTAAAACAACTCTGAGGTACCACCTGACACCTATCAGATTGGCTAATATGACAAAAAAGGAAAATAATAAATGTTGGAGAAGCTGTGGAAAAATTAGAACACTCATGCATTGTTGGTGGAGTTGTGAACTGATCCAACCATTCTGGAGAGCAATTTGGAACTATGCCCAAAAGGCTATAAAGTTGTGCATACCCTTTGACCCAGCAATACCACTATTAGGTCTTTTTCCCAAAGAGATTATAAGAAAGGGAAAAGGACCCACATGTTCAAAAATATTTATAGCTGCTCTTTTTGTGGTGGCAAGGAATTGGAAATTGAGGGGACTCCCATCAACTGGGGAATGGCTGAACAAGTTATGGTATATGAATGTAATGGAATACTATTGTGCTGTAAGAAATGATGAGCAGACAGATTTCAGAGAAACCTGGAAGGACTTACATGAACTGATGCTGAGTGAGAGGAGCAGAACCAGAAGAACATTGTACACAGTATCAACAACATTGTGTATTGATCAACTGCGATAGACTTGCCTCTTCTCAGCAATACAATGGTCCAAGATAGTTCCAAAAGACTCATGATGGAAAATGCTCTCCAAATCCAGAAAAAAAGAACTATGGAATCCAGATGCAGATTGAACCATACTATTTCTATTTTTTTTTCTTTTTTGAGGTTTTTCCCTTTTGTTCTGATTCTTCTTTCACGACATGACTAATGCAAAAATATGTTTAATGTGACACTTCTGGTCACCATAATTTAGGACTGACACTGTTAAGTTTGAACATTTTAAGAGTGGTACAACTAGAATGGTCTTGAATTCAGGTAATATGAGGATTAGGTAGAAGAATTTAGGATTTTTAGCTTAGAGAGAAAGGACTTAGGGGAAGGTATACAATAACAGTCTTCAAATATCTGAAGGGCTGTCTTGTGAAAAAGGAAAGATTTGACCTGGCCCTAGAGTATAGAACTAGGAACAATAGGCATAAGTTGCAAAGAAACAAATTTAGGGTTAATATAAGGGGAAAAAACTTTCTATTAGAGCTCTCCAAAAGTGGAATGGACTACTTCATAATGCAGTGAGTCTCCTTCACTGGTAGTCTTTCAGGGAAAGCCGGGTGAACACATCAAGAATATTTTATATTGGGATTCCCCACCCCGCCCAGGTAATAGATTAGACACCTGAATTTCTGAGTTCATTACAATTCAGATTCTTTTTTATTTCATGGTCCCTGAATTAACTAAAAAGTATAAATAGATCCCATTGTAAACAAACAAATAAACCCCAAAACTTGATTTGCTTTTAAAGGCTCTCTTCCAATGTGGTGTCCCCCATGCAGATGACAAAATTATACATGTTTACATGGAAAATAACTTATTTCCATTCTTTAAACATTTATTGTTGACTCTGTGCCAAGCACAGTGCTCAGTACAAAGGACACAAAGACAAAAATGAAATATTCCTCTGGCTCTTGAGAAGCTTACATTTTATTGCAGTAATTCAAAGGCATAGCATTCAGAGTAGGACTAGAACTTGGAGATCCATCTAGTTTAACTTCCTCATTTTATATATGAGGAAACTAAGGCCTAGAGAGGGAGAAATAATTTTTTTTTTCTTCTTAAACCCAGTTCAGCCTCACGGCTTCATTCCAGATTCTAAATCCTGTCTTTTTATACTTGTTGACAGACTTCTCTTACATCTGTATAGCCTATACATCTATTTAGCTGACACCAGTCTACCACCATTTAGAGCTCCAACACTTTCCTTACCCAATTCAGGTTTCAGTATATATCCTGGCTCCTGGATCCTGTTTGAACCTTCTGCTTCTCTCAGTCACATCTTACCTATATAATTATCTCCTTGTAGATTGATATCCAGGTTTCAGACCTAACTCTGAGCCCTGACCTAACCAACTCTGGATTGTTACCATGTTTAGGCTTCTATTATTTTTCTGATCCTGTGGTTCTACTTGGGGACATGCCTGTCAAAGGTATTTGCTACCTGAATAGAGACTATCCAGTGTTAAGCCTAAATGGAGGGGCAGCTAGGTGGCGCAGTGGATAGAGCACCAGCCCTGGAGTCAAGAGGACCTGAGTTCGAATCCGGCCTCAGACACTTAACACTCACTAGCTGTGTGACCTTGGGCAAGTCACTTAACGCCAATTGCCTCACCAAAAAAAAAAAAAAAAAAAAGAAAAGCCTAAATGGAAGGGGGATCCCCCAGAGATGGTGAAAACCTCTAAATGTTCCTGGTTTTGGATGACACTATATTGCTTTTCTCAAGTGCCAGAAAACCAAGACACTCCCAAAGGAGAATTATGACCCTCTCAAAGAAGAAAGATTAATCAACAACAAGAAACAAGTAGATGGCAATTGACTTATGTAGACAATGAGGTGGGCCCAGAAAAATGAGAAAAAAAAATTGTGTAGTAATTTAAAATTACTCCAAACTCCTCGGAAAAACATCCTATCTTTTTTTCTTCAAACACAAATATTCTTCTGGTATTTTTCCAGGTTTTAGAATATGCCTGGCACAGAGTAGCGGCTTAATAAATATTTGTTTACTTCCAGTGATAATGACTTCAAATTATAAAATATACTAGTCTGTGATAAAATAAAGCTAAGAGTTACCCAAAAGTCAACAGAGTGGCACATAGAGTATATGAGTAGGCTGTGACGTATCATCAACAAAGCTTTGCACAATAGTTGTAGCATAAAGATTAACATCAGTTCCAAAAAAAGAAGGTAGGTCAGTCATGCTAGGCACAACCAATGGACAGCCAGTATATTCTATTGATATCCACTCAAGGAAGGTCCTGGCATGCTGAGTCAACCCCAAAGAGGACTTATGAGAAGACATGGACAAGAGTCAAACAGAATTAGAAGGTATGAATGGACTGTAAACTAGAACATTAAAATTAATCTCCATGACAATGAAGATCCATCAAAGTATAGTTAAATATATAATTGCTCAGGGCTATAAACATAGTCAGTAATACAAGTTAAACGTTTTTGAAATATTCTGGTTGAATTAAGTCTAATAATAATGTTTTCTAATAAGTGGTTTTCATTTTAAGGGTTCAGAAATAAATGAAAACATAATTAGCGTGCAATCATTCTTTGAAAGGAGATTTCATGTTCACTGAACAAACCTAGTCCAATATCATTTGGCTTCCCTCTTTAAGGGTGGTGTCTTTGGTATTTCCAAACTGGATTTATTCTTAATATAAATATATGTTTCTTAATGTAAAATATATCTTATCTCCTTAATCAATCCCACCACAGAATATGTTCTCCTGCTGGGATATACAAAATGTATCATCCTAAAATGCTCTTTTAAAATGACTAATTACTGGGGGCAGCTAGGTAGCACAGTGAATAAGGCACTGGCCCTGGATTCGGGAGGACCTGAGTTCAAATCTGGCCTCAGACACTCGGCACTTACTAGCTGTGTGACCCTGGGCAAGTCACTTAACCCTCATTGCCCCACCAAAAACAAATTTTTATACACACACAAACTACTAATTACAAAGCTGAGTTTTATGGCTTTGTAAATTAGATTCCTATTAGTTTAACATGATGTGTTCTGCCAGCACCTAATTAAATTAGGAATAAATAAAAACTGAATCCTTAAACTTTGAGATAAATGACCAAGTAATGAAAAAGATGAGTTTATCTGTTATCCACTGATGTTAGTACAAACTGATTCTAAGTGATATATGAAATCTCAAAGCATAAACCAACCACAATGATTTTTCACAAATGTGCCCCATCCTGCTCTTTGGGAGGATTTATTTATTTATTTACTGTTTAGCTCAATTCTTTTTTTTTTTTTTGGTGGGGCAATGAGGGTTAAGTGACTTGCCCAGGATCACACAGCTAGTAACTGTTGAGTGTCTAAGGCCGGATATGAATTCAGGTACTCCTGAATCTAGGGCCAGCGCTTTATCCACTGCGCCACCTAGCTGCCTCCAGTTCAATTCTTTAACCCATATTATCAAGAATGAATTATTATAAACTTGTGTAAGCTGTATGTTGGCATTTACACAGGTAGATGGAGAAAACATCTTTTCCTGAACAGAATAGTCTTCATCATATCCCTCCACATTATTCCAATGATGATAAACTGAATTATACCTTTATATGTTCTAAAACAGCAGTAGCAACATTAGTGTGAAGATCGATGAGCCTCTTCTTTTCAAGAAGTTCAGGGAGAGAGCTAAAGGAGTAAAGGAACCTGAAAATTATTCCTCCTGTTTCCAATAAAATAATGTATCACAATAAATATTATACCTTGGTTTTTATTCCAATCAAATTTAGAACAGCAAAATGGCACAAAGTAGCAGTTTGAATGCTTCCTAACAGCTGCTTCTGATCCCTAAATATGAAAACTGTCAGTCAGTTTTTCTCTTTAACTAAAAATTAATCTGGCCTTAAATATCAGCATTTCTAGCATCTCTGTTTCTGCTTCTCAAACCAGGAGATTTTAACCAAAACTTTTTACGTCTTTTTAAGAAATGTTTTAACCTAAAAATTAAATAAGAAGAGCATTTCAATATTCTAAGAATAGAAAAAGAAGATGGTATATGAAACTGTTATTTTTTATTATGTACACCTTTAAAATATGTATTTTAAACAGAAGAGAATCAAAACCCACTTGTTGATGTCCCCTTCTCAAACTGCTTTTGCATTTGGTGTATTTTGTAAAATTTTCATTGACATTCTTCTCTTTCCTTTCCTTTTGCATTATGGCCACTACACATATGCATTTACTTATCTCCACAGAACCCTAGTTTTTGTTTTTGAAAGCTGTTTATATCTTTTAGGAATTATCTGTTGGGGCAATTTTATTTTATACATGTATGTATACACATGTACACAAACACACACATGTACCTATATGTATGTGTGCATATATACATATGTGCACATTATATATAATGTACAATATATACACACATACACACAGATAGGTAGATGGATAGAAGCATACTAAGACTCCCTCCTTGGAAAAGTTTTCAAAATAATATAACACTCTCCTCGCCTAGAGTCCTTAATTTCAAACCTTATCTATAATTTATCAAATTACAAGGAAATATATTTAAACATAAAATATTTTTTGTTTAAAAGAAACAATAAAAGAAATAGAATTTTATGTTTTAAAAAACTGAATAAAACAAAATTCTTTTTTTTCTCATCAAAGACCTGATCATATATACAGATGGGGCTTCTAGTAGTATATCTAAACCTCATTTCTCCCAGATTGTTTTTCAATTTTCCCAGAGATTTTTGTCAAAAGTGAGTTCTTGCCATAGTAGATAACGTTCTTGAGTTTACTGAACAACATGTGAGCATAGGTTCTTTACTTCTGGATCCTATTTACCTAATCTGCCCTTGTAATCACCTTTTCTACAATTTAAACAATACCAAACAGTTACATACCAACCAGTAGACTCCCTTCCAATAATTAAAAAAAATTATTTTCCCTTGAGATTCTTGACCTTATACTCATCGAGATAAATCTTGTTATTCTTTTGTGCGCTTAATAATGCTTGTTTCCTCCCTTCTTTTCCTCTAGTACTACAAAGTAACCCTCTAGAAATTTGATCATTATGCCAATTGAACTGTAAATTAATTTAGCTACTATATCAACATTTTATCATATTGGCATAGCCTAATCAAGACCCATTCATCTCTCCAATTATTTAAATATCCTTGTATATCTGTACAGAGTATTTTGTAGTTTTACTTATATAATTTCTATGTGTATTTTAGTATGCAAACTTCCAGATACTTACATACAATCAGTAATTATTCTGAATGGAATATCTATTTTCTGTCTTTTCCAACCAGGCTTAATAGGAATAAATGAAGAAGCCAATGATTTCTGTAGGTCTAGTTTATATTTTTGCTGCACTACTGATGTTTTTTGACTTAGTTTTTTAGTTTAGTTCTCTCTGTAAACCATCATCTGCAAAAAACAATAGATGATTCTTCTTTGCCTATGTTTATTACCTTTATGTCTTTATCTTGTTTTATCAAAACATAGCATTTTTCGAATTTCATCAAATAATACTGGTGACAATGGAAACCATTTACCCTAGATTGTAATCAAAAGGTCATTCAAAATTAAAATTAAATGATTTCTCTATTACATATAAAATTAGGTCTTAATATCATAAAGACATAATTTAAAATATAAGAAAAGATTCATTTTACTCCTATGCTTTCTAATGTTTTAAAAATTAAATGGGGCCAGCTAGGTGGCGCAGTAGATAAAGCACTGGCCCTGGATTCAGGAGTACATGAGTTCAAATCTGGCCTCAGACACTTGGCACTTACTAGCTGTGTGACCATGGGCAAGTCACTTAACCCCCATTGCCCCACCAAAAAAAAAAAAAAGGTATTATATTTTGTCAAAAGCTTTTTGTATTTCTATTAATACACTATGATTTTCATTGTTTTTGTTATTAGTATGGTCTACTGTAGTTACAGTTTTCCTAATACTGAACCAATTTTGCATTGTTGGCATAAATACAACTTGGTGGTAGTTACGGTCTCTATACTCAATATTTTTAAATTGATTTTTGTTTGAGATTAGTCTATAATTTCTCCTATTTTAGCTTTCTTTTTACCAGGACTATACTTTTCTCAGTGAAGGACTTTTAGCAGGACAGTTAATTTGTCTATTTTTGTCAACAATTTGTGAAATGCCATAGTATAACTGTTCTTCAGATGTTTGAAAGAATTTCCTCAGAAATCTGACTACCCCTAGACAATTATTCTTTCAGGTTTCTTTTGTAGGTTGTTCAATTTCTTTTTCTGAGACTGGATTTTCAACATTCTCTACTTCTTATTCTGTTAGTCTAAGTTTGTATAATTTTCCTAACATTCATCTGTTTCATTCTTATAACATTCAGAGTTCCAAATTTTTCTCCCTCCCTCCCTTTCCTCCCCCCTCCACAAGACAGCAACCAATCCTATATAGGTTATATACATACTATCCACAAGTACTCTTTTTTTTTTTAGTCTGTGTTCAATCAGTATCAGTTCTTTCATCCGTTTCATTCATCAGTTTTGCTGAAACATGATTGAGTAAAAGTTTTTAATAATTTACTCTCCCATTGCGATTTCTTCTAATTTCTTTTTAAGTGTAGTAATTTGGTTTTCATCTTTTGTTTCCATCTAATTAGCTAAAGGTATTCCTATTTTATTGGGTTTTTTAAAATACCTTGTTATATTTATCAATTTTTTTTTCAAATTTTGAATTCTGTTGATCTCTTACTTAAATATTCTCATTCTGCATTTAGTTGGTTTAATTTTTTTAAATGTTGCATTTCAAGTACTTTTAGTTGCATGCCCAACTGAATGATGTGTTAACTCACTTTGGCTGAAGAAAATATTTAGAGATATAAATTTTCCTCTAATTCTTTTGCCACATCCCAAAAATCTCAGTACCTTGTCTGTTATTTTTCTTTGATGAAATTATAGGTTTTACAATTTTTTCTTTGCCCGAAATTTTCTTTAGGATTTTATTATTTAATCTCCATTAAATTTGAATTCTTTCTTGAAATAAATTCCCTTTATTGACCATAATTTTTATTGTATTGTAGTCAGTAAAGAGTACTTAGTATATGTATTTTTTCCTGTATGGTTATGAATTTTCTTATCCCCAAACACATTTTTATAAAGGTGCCACTCAAAACTGAAAATTTATATATTCTCTTTTTATCACACCAAATCTAATTTTTCCAAAATTTTATTCACAAGCTTTTCTTAATTATCTTTTTGTTTAATTGGAAATATGCTTTTAGCAGTATTTGTTTCTGAAATAGTCTTCCCCCCATTTCTATGCCACATATTTGTACTTGTATTAGGTTCTCTACTGTCCAGGTTGTCTCTACTTCCCCAAGGTTATTCTTCAATATAACAGTGCCAGAGATATTTAAAAAAAAAAAAAAAAAGGTAGAGGCAAGCCATAAGTAAAATTTTAAACTGGGAATTGGTTTATTTTTGGTGCTTTTTTCCCATCCCTTTTCTCTAAGTTCTATGTCCTTATAGAAAACACCAGTTACACCTGACCTCTCAATGTTTAGGCCACAGCTTGACTTTCATTTTCCCTTCCTAATTAAAACCATTGTGCCCCGGGTTTAGTCCTTTGTCTCAATAGCAAGACTAAAAGTGTAGTTTTTTTTTTTTAACATCTTTTCATATCATGAAATTGTAGTAGTAGTAGTAGCAGTAGTGGTAGTGGTAGTAGTAACGATATAGAATATCTAAATAGTTTGGATTTACTCAACTAAGAGAAAATGTCCTGACTTGGGTGCCTCATTGTAGCAAGATTGTGATTTCTTGACTGTTATGCCAGGGGAGTATAAGAGCTAGTAGGTTCTACACCAAGATGGAAGGGGATGAAGATGAATGTAGAACTGGTGAGTACTGCAGTGCAAAGACTGTCAGCTGACATTTGAAGTCCATTAAAACACTGAATGCATGTAATTCTATGATATAATGTTTTCTAAGTACCAGGCTGGCTAAGTTCTGAGAAGCCGACCACTAGACCAGCTTCCAGATGATTAATCTTTTGGGCCACTGAAACATTTCAAAACCATCCACTAAGATGTAGAAGGACTAAAGTCTGGAGTGGTAAAAGGTATACCCACATAGACAAAAACATAGCTCTTACACATAATAACATAAAAACAAGTGCCATTTATACAACAATTTATAAGGTTTATAAATGGCTTTATATAAATTATATTACAATCTTTGAAAGAACACTATAAGACATCAAGGGAAACAAAACCAACTTGAAAATGTACAAAAAATAGCCTTTAAAGTTAGAAATAATACTATTTTTTATCATCAAAGATATACTACCTTTAGAAGTGCTATCCATTATTGTAACTTTGTTCAAATTAAACCAAATGAATATAGATTTTATCATCCACTTACCTAACAGCTGAAGTTAGCTTGGCTGTATTGTCAGAAAGCATACTTATAGCTCCTTCATCTTCTCCTTCTAATCCCTATGATAGAAAACAAAACTATACTATTAACCAAAAATTCCCCAAACCTACATAGTCAATTTCTCATAGAGTTTATTTAATAGATCCCTCAAAATGGTACATATGGCTTCAATTCCCCAACCTTCCACTAAATGCTAGGTTGTATAGTGGATAGAGTGCTCTCTCTGCAATCAGGAAGACCTGAGTGCAAATCCAGCCTCAGACACTTATTAGCTGTGTGACCCTGGGCAAGTCACTTAATCAATGTCTGCCTCAGTTTCCTCATCTGTAAAATTACAATAATAACAGCACCAATCTCTTAGGTAGGTGTGATGTGGATTAAATGAGAGATTTACATAAAGTATTTTGCAAACCATAAAGTATTATATTATTATTGCTAGTCTTAAAACTATTATTTGTTTTGTTTTGGTTTTTTTAACGGGGCAATGAGGGTTAAGTGACTTGCCCAGGGTCACACAGCTAGTAAGTGTCAAATGCCTGAGGCCAGATTTTAACTCAGGTCCAACCTGAATCCAGGGCTGGTGCTTTACCTACTGCACCACCTACCTGCCCCTTCTTAAAGCTATTATTAATTTTAATGGCTGCTGTCAAACTATTTCCCCAATAGTAGAAATCATCATGTAATACAATTTATAATATTATTGTCCAAGTGAAGCAAGGCCTTAGTTTCATTAAAAGCCTGGTACCTTGCATTTGGAAGAATTTGACTAACTAAATCAATTTGGCATAATAATAAAGGGTAAGATATCTGTTCTACTTCTGTGAAACTAAATGGTAGATAATAAAAGTTATCCAAAGAGCATTTCTGTGTACAGTCCTTAAAGTTTACAATGTGTTTTCTTACCTACAATTAGAGTACAAGGTAAGCAGTATTAGCTCTTTTTTACTGAAATCAAAGGTGATGCCAAGAAAGGTGAAATGACTGGTCTAAATGAAGTCTTAGGATATGAACATTTATTTTGGCTACACTGAAAGAGCTTATGTAAATACATGAAAAAACATTTCTCCTTCTGAAAGTCTTTTTCCTAAGCACTCTCAGACAATAAAGAAAATCTCACCATAATGCTTTTAAGGCGCTTCACTTCATCTTCCTGGGCTCTGTAGGATTCCAATTCTTGTTGAACAGATTCTGCGACTTCTGGGAAAGGACTAAAACAATATTACACATGATGAACTAATGAAATAAAACATTACTAATAACTTTATACATATTTAATTTAGTAAGAAGACAAAGTAATGTAATACTTTTGTATCATGAGCTTATACTACTTTTCAAATTTATTTGTACATATTACTTATTTAAATATTCAAATATCAAATGCAAGAGATTATTTGCAAATATATACAAATATTTTAAGAGAAAATGTATGTCAAGATAATTATAGTATTTCGATATAGATTAAAATTTCAATTTATATTTTATTACTTTTTGTTGATCATTAACTTTTCTTTTAGCACATTACTGTAAAAAAGCAGCAAATTTAAAAAATTAAGTGAGAAAAAATAGTAGATGATGGGGCAGATATATTTATAAAAGAACTATTTCAGGAGTACAATAAACATATGTAATAAATAACTTATGAAATTATATACCTGGCATTCTCACCAAAATAACACATACTGTCAAAAGTTCCATATAATTAAATTATGGATTTAAAAGCAATGCTACAATTATTCAGAAAAAAAAACCCTTTCAACTGTACATTCTTTTTTTTTTTAAACCTTTTTCTTTTTATTGGGCAGCTTATTCTACTTACATTCAATTTTGCACAATCATATTTGAATTGCTTTCTATAAATTGTTAAATTTTGTTCATTTTTTCAGAAGGGAATATTAACTTTCTTTTAAAAAAATCATTAATGCCTTTTAAAATAACCCAGTCATTTTTTTATTAGAACTCCAGTCAGCAATGACGATTAAACAAAGAAAAATTAGGAAAATTTATCAATATAATGATCATATCTGGCAGTATGGTTAACATTATGTTTCCACTGACCCTGACCTCCTTACATAGAGAAGAGAGATATGTTTTGAAAAGGGTTCAACTCCTTTTGTTTTAGCTTATATTATTTACATGTTTTTTTAAATAAACATTTTTATTTAAAGGTTTGACTTCCAAATTCTATCCCTTCCACCTCCCTGAGGCAGGAAGCAATCAGGTATGGGTTATACATGTGCAATTATGTAAAACATTACCACATTAGTCATTTTGTATAAGAAAACTCAAATAAAAGAAAAGAATGAAAGTGAAAAATAGCATGCTTCAATCTATGTTCAATCTTGGAAGTGAATAGTATGCTTCTTCATTAGTCCTTTGGGATTGTCTTGGATAACTATATTGCTGAGAATAGTTAAGTCATTCACAGTTCTTCATCAAGGAATATTGCTGTCACTGTGCACAATGTTCTCCTGGTTCTCTTCACTTCAGTATACATCAGTTCATATAAGTCTTCCCAGGCCTTTCTGAAATTATTCTACTTGTCATTTCTTATAGCACAATAATATTCCATTATATTCATACCAGAGCATGTTTAGCCATTCCCCCATGATGGGCATTCCTTTGATTTCCAATTCTTTGCCACTACAAAAAAATAGCTGCTATAAATTTTTTTTGTGCAAATAGGTCTTTTTCTCTTTTTTGGGACGTCTTTGGGATATAAACCTAGCAGTGATATTACTGGATCAAAGGGTAGGCAGTTTTATAGCCCTTTGAGCATATCAACTGTACATTCTTAATATCATTACATGTTATTGAAATGTATCAAATTTTCTCTACAGATGAGACCTGTCTACTACCTGGCATCATCCTCTACATAAGCATACTATAAACACTGAAAACCACAAGAGATTCCATTCTTAAGAAAATCTGGGTTACATATGGGAACTGTAGCACAACAGAATAACTTATCTGCACTATGGAATGTAAAATTATACTTCATTAGCAAAATCGATTCTCTTGAATTACAAGCCATACCTGTCTAGTTTGTAGGGAAGGAAATGGAAGAAAATGGATTTAAATGTTTTGTAACAATTTGATTTTTAAAATGAAGCTGATAAAGAACTTAACTGTTCAGGTCTATTTCAGATTTAACATCACTCCAAGTAAAGGACAGAATATAAGTCAAGGCAAAGTTTATAGATAATGAAATATTTTATAAGTACAATTAAAATGTATTTATTTCATAAACATACTGCATGAGGACACAGAAAACATTCAAGGGGGGAAAAGTAATAAATTTTCCATCAGAATAGACAAAAAAGGAAAAGATGTTCTGTAGAAAACTATACTCCTCTAAACCACACATACAAAAATATTTATAGCAGCTCTCTTTGTGGTGGCAAAGGATTGGAAATCGAGGGAATGCCCATCAATTGGGGAATGGCTGAACAAGTTGTGGTATGTGAATGTAATAGAATACTATTGTGCTGTAAGAAATAAGCAGGCAGATTTCAGAAAAACCTAGAAAGACTTAAGTGGACTGATGCTGAGTGAAGTGAGCAGAACCAGGAGAACATTGTACACAGTAACAGCAACACTGTACGATGATCAACAGTGATAGACTTGGCTCTTCTCAGCAGTGCATTGATCCAAGACAATTCCAAAGAACTCATGATGGAAAATGTTCTCCACATCCAGAAAAAAGAAGTGTGGATTCTGAATGTAGATTGAACCATACTGTTTCTACATTTTGGTATTTTTTTCCTTTATTGAGGTTTTTCCCTTGTGTTTTGATTCTTCTTTCACAACATGACTAATGCAGAAATATGTTTAATGTCATTGTAGGTATAACCTATATTAGATTGCTTTCTGTCTTGGGGAGAGGGAGGGAAAGGAGGCAGGGAGAAAAAATTTGGAACTAAAAATCTTATGAAAACAAATGTTGAAAACTACCTTTACATGTAACTGGAGAATAATAAAATACTTTTATGATGAAAAAAAACCCCCAACAAACAAAACTGTACTCCTCTAACATAAAAGTAAATCAAATCAGAGCCACAAGAGAATAGGAAAATCAAATGCATACATGATATACAACTTCAGAATTGTTAAGAGATTCCATATCCCAAAACAAAATGTTTCTGATGTAACTTAAAAAGTAAAGCTTACAGACTGAAAAAACAACAACACCTTTTTTCTCCACTAAAAGAATAAAGTTCTTTTTTTTGTATTAAAGAATAATTTTACCAGAAGTTAAGTATTGAATAGGATACTTTATATTAAGACTACAGGCAGCATAGCGAAATAGAAATTGAAATGAATTTAAACAAGACATAAGTTCAAATCCCAGTTTTGCTATTTACTGCCTGAATGACTTTGGGATTTAGTCTCCTTAAATTGTAAAGTAAGGTCTTTAGGATCAACCAGATGATGCCTACAATTGCTTTCAGTTCTAAAGACATGATCCTATAATACAAAGTATCCTCAGTCTCTAGCCTGAATTTCAAGTTGTCTCATAACCTAATATGCATATATATTACATAACGCACTGTCAAATTCAAGCCTTCCCTTATTAACTCTTCTTATCACTTTTACACATGGTTTGGTCCCAGGCTTTGCAGTGGAAAGACCTCTGTTTCAATCTCAATTCTACTATTTATTATCTGTGACACCTTGGGTTAGTTACTTAATTTCTCTGGAAATTAAATGAGAAGAGTGGATGTGTAAGGTTTAATCCACCTATAAATTTCTATTTTTTGTTTTTTTGTTTTTGTTTTGTTTTGTGAGGCAATTGGGGTTAAGTGCCTTGCCCAGGGTCACACAGCTAGTAAGTGTTAAGTGTCTGAGGCCAGATTTGAACTCGGTACTCTTGACTCCAGGGCTGGTGCTCTATCCATTGCGCCAACTAGCTGCCCCTAAATTTCTATTCTTAAATAAGAAAAAGATGGCAATGGGAAATGGCATCATTTTCCAATACATATTCCTGAAAGGGGTAGTTCCCAAATTTAAAAGATTTATAAGATGGTAACATATCTCTACGTAATCTGATGATAATGATTTTATAGAAAAGAGGTCAAAAGATTAGATATTAGGAACAAAGAAAAAAATGGTACTATAAAGAAAAAAGATCTTATTATTAGCATCTATAACTAAAGATAAAGCACTAGAATATTTTCATAAATTTTATAGTATGATACATCAAAGCATTTATCACCATCATTATTTATTTGTTTTACTTACCTGCCTTTATGTTTTTGCCAAAACTTATCAACTGCAGTTAAATCATATGACTTCTTGTTTTTTCTCTTTGGTCTAGCACCAGCTGGAGAATTTTCTGCTCCTGAAGATTCTTCCAAATTAACTCGATTTAAGTGAAAATCCTGAAAAATAGTAATCTTGACTTTATAAATGTTATCTGAACATGCAAACCACAAAATATACTTTTATTTCATTATTTTATCTTCTACATAATACAGTAACAGTCTCAGTTATCTAGCATGGTTGAAGATGTTGGTGTTATATACTAGTGACATTTCAACCTTCAGAGTGCTCAACTGTTTTTTCAAATCTTTTTTGATCTGTGTTTTAAAAATGTATTTCCTATTTCTTTACCTTAATAATAATAAATATGACAACCTTTTATTGATTATTCAGGATAATCATTATGAGCAATTATTGTATTGTATCATCAACATGGATGCAATGCATGGTAATACATACAAAGGAGTCAGCAAAAAGCAGGGAAAGATCAATGGGAAAAGAATGCCTGGGTTGTGTTGTTATACCCTGACCATACTCCATACAGGCCTATGATGATGTCACATATAAGTACTAATTACATAACATATATGGAATCTGTTTTCGTGAAGTGATCCTAATTATCAGATTTTCTTGTGCCTCTTTCTTATAGAATCTAAGGAAAGAATGTTCATAATCTCTTAAATAATATGTCTGCCTCTACGTACAATCATTTCTAAAATCAAAGGCTGAGGAAGCTTTTTCCTATTTTTATCAAGTCTAGGGAATAAAAGAATTTAACTCTTCTCAATAGGGAAAAGAGTCACATCTGCCATTCACATTACTGAGATTCCTTATTGTAAAGGACTCAGAATTATATAATAATTACTTTCTTTTCTTTAGCTCGGTTGGTTGAAAAAATATACCTAAAATGCAAAGAATA
Organism: Dromiciops gliroides; assembly: GCF_019393635.1. Classification (NCBI taxonomy): domain Eukaryota; kingdom Metazoa; phylum Chordata; class Mammalia; order Microbiotheria; family Microbiotheriidae; genus Dromiciops; species Dromiciops gliroides. The sequence continues at coordinate 201,519,459 of NC_057862.1, forward strand.
GCCTGAAGCAGCAATGAAGTTAGGACTAAATCGCTGCAACTACAGAGAATGAAGTGTGTGTGTGTGTGTGTGTGTGTGTATGTGTGTGTATGTGTATGTGTGTGTGTGTGTGTGTATATATATATATATATATATATATATATATATATATATACACACACACATACTATGTATGTATGTATTTCATTATTTCTCAATTCAATGAATCCTAAGTGCCTGTAATATACAAGATACTCTATTACAAGAAAGAGATACAAATGCAAAAATAGTCCCTGCCCTTAAGAAGCATATATTCTCTTTCACTGGAGGGTGTTTATGTGTGTATGTTTTGTGTCTATGTCACAGAATTTGAGATGATGGCAGCAGTCATTTAATATAATTCATACTGAAAACACACACACACACACACACAAACACACACACAGAGTAAATAATGAAGCAGCCTCTGCCTGAAGACATCTAAAATGAGGAAAAACTTCCTAACCCCATTCCACTTTGAATATAGCTCTAATTATGAGGAACTTTTTTCCCTTTACTACAAGCCAAAATAACCTTCTCTGCAACTTCCACCCATTGTTCTTGGTTCAACATGTTGGGCCTGAAAAAGCAAGTCCAACTCCTTTTACATCTTTCAAATACCACAAGAAAGTTGAGCAAATCCAAACTCTTTCACATCTTTCAAATGCCACGAGAGAACTATAATATCCCTCCCTTGAGTCTTTTATTCTCCATGATAAACAATCCTAGGCCATTCAGTCAATAGATCCTCCTATAACATAGACTAAAGGCCCTTCACCATCCTGGCTACCCTTGTTTCTGGACATGTTCTAGCTTACAAAAGTCCTTACTAATTGTGGTCCGAAGATCTGAACTTAATACCCCAAAAGGGTCTTGATCAAGGCAAAGCACAGTTGGGCAGAATTTTCAAGTATGCCTGAAGAGACCCTTCATTAACACGTCCTTCCAATCATCCCCCCTGCCCCGCCATCTTGATGGCAGAATGATAAAATCTTTCTCAGAATAAGTTCTTTTACCTATATTTCTTTTTTTTTTTGTTTTTGTTTTTGTTTTTTTTTTGCGGGGCAATGGGGGTTAAGTGACTTGCCCAGGGTCACACAGCTAGTAAGTGTTAAGTGTCTGAGGCTGGATTTGAACTCAGGTCCTTCTGAATCCAGGGCCAGCGCTTTAACCACTGCGCCATCTAGCTGCCCCACCTATATTTCTTATTGAAAGAAATAATATATTTCATTTAAAGGTTATTAAAAATAAAGAAGAAGCATTTCCCCCCCCATCCTATTCTACAGGTTGCATCCTTTTATAAGGTAAGATTTTGGATAAAATAAGTTAAAGCTTCTAAAAGTTTAATTAGGTGGAATTTGTAATAAGATACCAAGCACATGATGAAAATAAATACTATTTTGAATTTTTAAATTAAATAAGTAAAGACAAGGTTCATTCCAAATAAATCCTTTTGTTTAACAAAATAAAAAAAATTCAAGGGCATACTGTCTTCTGATGCAGATTACAATCACTTGAAAACTACAAAACTATATATTAAGTATAAGTCTTCTAAGAAACATTATTTTAAAAAGAACAAAACTTGTTGGATACTTAAGATACAAAATAAAAAGCAAATTGTTATTTATCATTTATATATTAAGGCAGAAAAGGTAATGTCTCATATTGAAATTGGGAACATTTTGTACATCACCCAAAATACTGGAAAAACAGAAACTTCATACACACATTATACACCAACAGAAATGTTTTTAACAGGATGAAATACCTAAAATCTTTTCATATTATAAATCAAATTTTCCTGGCTTATACTAGACTGTGGGTACACCAAGGCAGTGGCACCACAAAATAAATGTTGGCAGTTCACAAGGTACAAACAAATTACATTATAAAGTACTAAGGATAGTTTCAGCATGAGGTTAAAAGGGTTTTTCTTGTTTATCATTGCAACTTTCCCAAGGTTACCTAATTCAGAAAAGATAGAGAACACAACTCCTTAAAGACTTCTCTGAGGAGATACACTGTAGATTAAGAAATTTTCTGAAATTTATCACCCACCTCCTCAGTGGCTATAAGGACAAAATGAAAAAATTGTAAAGTGCTTTGCAAACCTTAAAGTGCTATGCAAATGCTTCCTAATATTATGATTACTGTCATTAGAAGAAAATATTTAGAAATGTGCTGCATGGTAAAAGACAACTGGAATGGCCTCTGGAAAATTTTCAGTGATTTAAGTACAGACATTTACTGAAAACAGATGGAAAATATGGTTTTTAATGGACAAACTTTCAGGCAATTAATAAAATTACAATTATAAAGGGGAATAATCAGATAGGTAGTTTGAAGGGAAATAGAGAATCCTTAAATTGTGGGACTTCGGCTCAAGGACTGTTCCATTGTTGTATAATGAACACACAGCAAACCCCCTAATGCACAGTAGTTCTTGATAGATACCTATAAGAGACCAAAGGTGTCAAACACACAAAACACCATTCAGTGCCTGAGTCAAATTAAAATATAATTGGGAAATATTTAACAAATTAAAAAAATGTAAGTGTTAATAGTTGGTTTTCTAAGTCAATCTGTGGGTTGTAGGCATTCTTTTGTATGGTACAGTATTTCTATTTGAGTCCGGACACCACTGATCTATGCCATTAAGATTTCATCTATAGTGAGATTAGTATAAACATCACTAATAAGTACTTTATGGTTTATGAAGTGTGTTCCTCACAATAATACTTTGAGGTAGGTAATGAAAGCATTATTATCCTCATTTTGTACATAAGAAAACTGAGGCTCAAGAGATTAAATGAATTATCCAGGGTCACAAAGATAGCTAGTAATAAAGTTATGACTCAAACCCTAGCTGTCTGTCAAGAACTCTTTCTAAATTAGACTATCTTTCCCATGCAGAAATGCTGACAAATCTGTCCTTAATTGTTTTCAATGAAAGGGATTCTAAATCTCCAATGCTTTAGACTACTTCAAAAAAAACCCAAACATATTTTAAGATAGTATGTTCCTTTCATGTCTAACCTGTTTTTTTGGTATAAGTAAATTTCCATTTTTTTATTCAAAAAATTTTCTGACATACCTTCTAAAACACAGTATTTTGAAAGGCAATATTAAGAATCTATCATTTAGTCTTCTCTAACACAAATTATCTCAATTCTTTATTCTTAGAAATAGGACAAATAGACCTTAGGGATTGTCTACATCAAGGCTCCTTAAATTTTTTCCACTCATGACCCCTTTTTGCCCAAGAAATTTTTACATGACCCCGAGTATATAGGTATATAAAAATAAAACATTCACTGCCAAATTTTACACAACCCCCACATTCAGTTACATGACTCCTTATGGGGTTGCGAGCAATAGTTTAAGAAGCTTTGGTCTAGACCACCTTCATCATTTTATGGATGGAAAAATTGAGGGCCAAAGAAGTTAAGTTATCCAAGGGGATGGTAGTAAGAGGCAGAGTCAGGATTCAAATCTAGGTTTTCTGAATCCAAATCCAGCACTCTCTCCACTATACCACACTGTCTTGGCCTTACCCACTCCAACTTCCTGAGGATTAAAACAAATGGCATGTGACAGATTCATGGATTCCTATTGTATAAATTTTCATGACCCATGAGGATGGTTAGGAAGTGTTTTGTTTGTTTTTGTTATCAGACAAAATTTCACACTAAATGAGAATAGTGTCTAGGGCCTGGTGAAAATGAATAGCTCTTTCTGATCTTAATATCATCTGTGCCCCACCAATATGTTAACAGAGTATGAAAACTTTGAAATAGAGCAGGTTGGAAAGATGATGGTTTCACTCCTAGACCTGCCACAACAGAATGCACAGTAGCTCTTTTATTAAAAAATTAAATTTTATTTTCTCAACAAAAATCCACCTCCCCCCTCTCACCTTGACCTTTCCCTCCTGACCCCAGCCCAACTCAGAAAGAAATAAAAAGAAAATCCCTGTTAGAAATATGTATAGTCAAGCAAAAACAATTTCTGCATTGGCCAAGAAAAAAAAAAATCTTAGCATTCTGAGTCCTTGCTCTCTCTATCAGCAGGTAGATAGCATGTTTCTTCATCAGTTTTCTCTATCAGCAGGTAGATAGCATGTTTCATCAGTTTTCTAGAATTGTAGTTGATCATTATGCTGATCAGAGTTCCTATGTTTTTCAAAGTTGCTTGTCTTTATAGCATTTTCAATACTGTATAAACTTTCCTCCTGGTTCTACTGATTTCATTCTACATTAATTTATAAAGTCTTCCCAGGTTTCTCTAAAATCGTGTCATTCATCATTTCTTAGAGCACCATAGTGTTCCACCAGCTTTATATATCATAACTTGAATAGCAATTCCCCAACTGATGGACATCCTACTCCATTTCCAATATTTTGCCACTGCCAAAAAACTCCACCCTTAAACACCCTAAAACAAAAAAACCTGCTATTAATATTTTTGTATATCCTTAGTTTGTTAATCCCTCCCTTGATCTACCCTTCTTTTTATTTCCCATATTCTCCCTGATCCTATTTGTTTAGTGAAACATATTTCTATATCCAACTTTTATATGTGTAAATTCTTCCTTCCTTTCATCAGTTCAGATAAGAATGAAAACCATTGTCGCCTGCTCTCTCTTTCATCCTTCTATGCACAGAATTCTACTTGCACACCCTGAGTTTGTGAAATAATTTCCCCATGTCTTTCTCTTAATATATTCTTTTCCCCCTTTCTTTCTTCTTTTAGGATCATTAAAAATACAACAGAGCTACTCACCCAAGCCCTTTGTCTAACTGGGCTACCTTTATGACCTCCTAAGGATAAGACTCCTTTTATTTCTGGTCCATAGTAGGTCCTGATAGTTCCTTTTATTTCCTTTGGTTTTGTTGTGATTTTATCTTTTCCCATCATATACAGGAGGAAAGCAAAGAAACCCCGTCTCCACTATTTTTGAAGTATTTTTTGTTTGCTTCTTTTCTTGTGGGACGAGGGTTAAGTGACTTGCCCAAAGTCATACAGCTAGTATGTATCGTGTCTGAGGCCAGATTTGAACTCAGGTCCTCCCAAATCCAGAACCAGTGCTTTATCCACTGCACCACCTAGCTGCTCCTCCACTATTTTTCATATAGCTATAGAAATACTGGCAAAGGCCAGAAATAAAGAGAAAAAACCTGAAGGCTTAGAGGCAAAACCATCCCCATTTGCTGATGATATGACTGGGTTCTTTTTTTTTATTATTGGATTTGCCAAATTTTTTCTTTTTTTTTAGTGAGGCAATTGGGGTTAAGTGACTTGCCCAGGGTCACACAACTAGTAAGTGTTAAGTGTCTGAGGCCAGATTTGAACTCAGGTACTCCTGACTCCAGGGCTGGTACTCTATCCACTGAGTCACCTAGCTGCCCCATTTTTTCTTATTTTTAAAAAAAGTTCTTCATTATAACTAATAGCTCTTAGGGAGGAGGAATAGATGTAATGGAAAAACAAAACAGATCAATAAAAATATTTTTAAATCAACTATATCTCACAATTTCACAACCAACTAAATATTTAGAAAACACAAGATCCAACTGTGATTGTTTCTTATGAAAAAGTATTTGATTTAGTAGGCCAAAGTGATACCTTAAAGACTCTCTTCTGACCAAGTGTTATAAGAGAAGATAGGTTACTCTTATGGCAAGAGTAAAGGAATAAAAATAAAGAAATAAAAATAAAGAATAAAGGTCAATAGCCCGAATGTGTCACTAGTATTCTCACGACACTAGGAGAGAGTGAGAATAATTCAAGCATGTTTGATGGACCATCTGTGGTGAACCTCTCAGAAGACACAGTCAACAGTCACAAAGGATATATTACATTCTGCATAAATGGATGGACCACCCAAATTGATGCAGTCACAAGTCCATTTGAATATTTTATCAGATCTGCTCTTGCTATAGTTTTACCTTCCACTTGACCATTCTATTCCATACAGAATTCAATGCTTTAAGATGTTCCACAAAATATTCTAAGCTGTGAAATCAGAGTAATAGATTCTGAACTATAAAAGACTTCACAAGCCATCTAATCTTTCCCCACATTTTACAGATAAGGAACCCAAGGCCTGGCCAGATAAGTCAAATTACTCTCCCAAGGTCACTTAAGTACTCAATGGCTGAGCTGAGATTTTAATTCAGATCTCTGGACTCTAAAAGCCAAAATTCTTTCATGTTCATTTTTTTTTGGCTTTTCATATTCTCATATCTACTTCTATAAATGGCAGATCATCCTTTATATCGCTCATTAAATTTTTTAGCCATTTAGTAGGATCTTAGGGTAGCTACTCTTTCTCTTATAGGGATGTAAGTATTATATTGTAATTTTTTTCTTAATTTCTTTTACTCAATATTATTTATTTTTGTGTAAAACTATACTTACATATTAAAAGGGTGCTTTTTTGCTTATTTATGCTTTCATTTTTCTGGATGGCTTTCCCCATAAAGATGTCATTGTATTCCTCTAATATTCTTTTATTTGGCATATTTATTGCTGTTTTGCGATTATGAAAATGAACTAAGCTTAAAGACTAACAATCACTCAATGATCTTGCTAGATTTCTAGCTAAATCATTTACAAATAACTATGAAAAAATCTCCAGCCTAAGGAAAAAAACTATTTGGCAGTCAACCATATTTAAGTACCTATATGATACCTAGCATTCCATGCTAAGCATAAACACAACAATCTGGAAAAGATTCCAGTGTTATACTGACAGTTAAGCTGCTTTCCAAGCATTTCATGGGCTGGGATAAATAAGACATTTGCTAATACAAACATAATACCACCCCATCACTCTTGCCATCTTCAACATGAAAACGGTAGTTTAATGATGCCTGCTATAGACCTTTTTAACATAAAGGCATGACTGGCAAATTGAACAATTCCAAGAACACTAACATAACTAATGACCCTAAATATTAAATTTTATGGCTGAGAATCTTGCAATGGCTAATGGTCAGAATTCAACTGGCTTTAAGGAGTGGAAAAAATGGTACAACTATGCCAGTCAGACAACTAGTATTAAGTGCTTATTATGTGCCAGGCACTGTGCTAAGGTGGGGGTACAAAGAAAAGGAAACAACTATGTAGAAACAGTAAATATACAGAATAAATTGGAGATGATCTCAGAGTAAAGGTACAAAGATTATACAAAGGACTGAGAAAAATTGCTTGGAGAAGGTGGGTCTTGAGAGGGAAAGAGTTCCGGGTATGGGGAATAAGTAGTGAAACACTTGGAATCAGGACAGAAGAATGTCATGTAAGAGGAAGAGCAAAGAGGCTTATGTTGCTTGGACTGTAGAGTTTGTGGGGGAGGGAGTTATAAGAGCAGGGAGAGCAGAGTATAAAGTATAGGAAGCCTGGAAAAGTAGTAAAAAGATAGCTTATTACAGTGCTTCAAAAGTCGGAGGATTTTATATTTGATTCTGAAAGCTAGAGGGAAGCATGGGGTATCTAGGTGGCACAGTGGATAGAGCACTGGCCCTGGAGTCAGGAGGACCTGAATTCAAATCCGGCCTCAGACCCTTAACAATTACTAGCTGTGTAGCCCTGGGCAAGTCACTTAACTCCAACTGCCTCACCAAAAGAGAAAGAGGGGGGTGTAAGGGGGGAGAGGCAGAGGCATTAGATTTGACTGAACAGGGGAGTGAGAGTCAGGCCTGAACTTCCCATCTACTCTGAAAATGTATTTAAAATGAAAATGAACTTCCCAACTACTTCCCATCTCTCTGAAAATGTATTAAAAAAAAAAATACTCTTGGGGCAGCTAGGTGGTGCAGTGGATAAAGCACCGGCCCTGGATTCAGGAAGACTTGAGTTCAAATCCGGACTCAGACACTTGATACTTACTAGCTGTGTGACCCTGGTCAAGTCACTTAACCCCAATTACCTCACCCCCCCCAATACTCTTGATAAAGAAGGAAAAAAAGAGTAAAAAAACAGTTTTAACATTAAAGATGCCTAATATTTCAGTAGCAGGAATTCCCCCAAAAGGTGTCAAAGTTGATAGATTCCTTGAACTTCCATTAACTCTGTACCATCTAAAAGATCATTTAAACAAAAAATTTTCCTCGAGATAGGCATGACATGATAAATGACAATCACATGAAATAGAAAGGTGCTAATTTTTTAAACCTTTTTTAATCACTGAAAAGACCCTGAACAGAAATGAAATCCTTTTTAGATCAGTTCATTATTTGTGGTAACCATATTATTAGCTACATAGACATGACAAAAAGATTGGTGGTTAAGTTGAAATTCTATTCACCTAACCCACACATTCCCCTGGCTTCAGAATTCTGAAGACAAGATGTAAAAGTACAATTTATATAACTGTCACACATCCTTTTTATGCTAAAAGTTAAGGCTTTCAAAATATGTATGTACTCAAGCCCCAATACATTCCTTATAGAAAACTCTAGTGGCTCCTTCTTACTTCTAGGATCAAATACAATCCATTTGGCAATCAAAGCCCTTCACAGTCTGACTCCAAAATGCCTTTGCAAGAGAATTCATTCATTCACTTCATATACTCTAAAGACTGAAGGAATTTGCCTTATTTTTCCTTATACAACATTCCAACACCCCCCCTCCCCCATCTCTGTGACTTTGCAAAGGCTACCCCCATGTCTGGAAGGGACATTTATGTACAACCTCAATGACACCTCACAGTATCCCTAGCCTCCTTCAAAAACTCAAATCATAAAAGTTTCTGTTCCATTAAGCCTTTGCTTAAGCGGTCTTTAGCTGTCTGCAGTAGTGACTTTGAAGAAAGAATGGTTCTCACCTTGTTGAATGTAAATTATTTATGTAGAATTAAAAGTGATGAGAGAAAGGCAGCTAGGTGGCGCAGTGGATAAAGCACCAGCCCTGGATTCAGGAGGACCTGAGTTCAAGTCTAGCCTCAGACACTTGACACTTACTAGCTGTGTGACCCTGGGCAAGTCACTTAACCCTCACTGCCACACCAAAAAAAAAAAAAAAAGTGATGAGAGAATCCATCTGGAATGTAACATGTACACCAGAAAACATATATGTCATTGACCTTCACATGAGCAAATCATATAAGCAGAAGAAATTTTAGCTTGTGAAGAACAACAATGAGAGATTTCCTTTTCGCAGGCCAAATGTACTTTGGGGATATCAGATTAAGTTATGCTCCTTGTCTCAAAGACTGATAAAAGATATAGATAGATGTACACACATATGTGTGTATGCTATATGTAATATTGAAGACAAGGGCATGAATCCATGTAAAAAAGGCAAACCGAAGGCTAACAGTTTGAATGGAGAGTCTCTGTACTCTAGGCAGATATTCTCATTGCATCTGCACTTTTGCCTAACAAATTCATGATTACGCTGAATGCCATTAATTAAATGTAAGCAAATTCCAAAAGAGTGTTGGCATCTATCTGGAAGGCCCATCCACTGGAATCTCCCCTTATCACTTTGTACTATTATATAAGTTAGGTTGGATGCTATGCACCCCAGGTTTTTTCCTTAACCAACTGGAAATTTTAGAAACTTTGATGTATGTATGTATGTATGCATATACACACATACATATCTATTTAAAAAGTAGTCATCTGTGATTGTACATATCAGGATCCTTTCTGTCTTGGAGACAGGGAGTGGGAAGGGAAGGAGTGAGAAAAATTTGGAACTTAGAAATCTTATAAAAACAAATGTTGAAAACTATTTTTACATGTAACTAGAAAATAATAAAATACTTTTATGATTTAAAAAAATTAAAAAATAACAGCAATTATCACAGCAAACAATATCTTAAAATATCTTTTTATTTTTATGCCTTTAAACAAAATACTGGGACATAGCATTTGGTCTGATATAAATGCCATAAATGTTATTAAAACACTAAACTACAGGAAGAATGATTATGAATATTATTTTTTAAAAAATGCTTACATGCACAATTTGAAGTTGTTTCTTATTAGAGAACTTTATGGAGCCAATCACTTTGATTTATTTTTTTCTCATTTTAAAAAATTTGAAAATATATATAATTATTATAAAGCTAGGAAGAAAGTAAGCTGTGCATGGCATTAAATGTCAAGCTGAGAGTTTATGTTGTGTATCTACAGGCAAAAGGAATCCACTGAAAGTTTCTAAGCAGGGGGAACAATATGGTTCAATTTGGATCACAGAAATTATTTTGGCAACTGTGGAAGATGAAATTTTCCTGTCATTTGGCTCTCCATTTCCTCTGCTTGACAGAAAAGGGTATAGTCACTTGCACTCCTTCCTACCCAACACACCAAAAGAATGAGGAATCGGTACTTTGGTAATACAGAGAGGATACACTTGCCTGAAAAGCTTGAGTAACTACTACTTTAGTTCCTTAGAACTTGTCTTATCAAGTAAGAGAAAGTATGATTAAATTACTTTTTTTTGTTTGTTTTTTTGCAGGGCAACGAGGGTCAAGTGACTTGCCCAGGGTCACACAGCTAGTAAGTGTCAAACATCTGAGGCCGATTTGAACTCAGGTCCTCCTGAATCCAGGGCCCGTGCTTTATCTACTGTGCTATCTAGTTGCCCCTGATTAAATTACTTTTGTTTTTTGTTTTTAATTTTTGCAGGGCAATGAGGGTTAAGTGACTTGCTCAGGGTCACACAGCTAGTTAAGTGTCAAGTGTCTGAGGCTGGATTTGAACTCAGGTCCTCCTAAATCCAAGGCCAGTGCTTTATCCACTGCGCCACCTAGCTGTCCCCAATTAAATTACTTTTTTTGTTGTTTGTGAGGCAATTGAGGTTAAGTAACTTGCCCAGGGTCACACAGCTAGTAAGTGTTAAGTGTCTGAGGCTGGATTTGAACTCAGGTACTCCTGACTCCAGGGCCAGTGCTCTATCCACTGTGCCATCTAGCTGCCCCCCGATTAAATTACTTTTAAAAAGGATACTCTACAGAACTAGGAAGAGAACTTATAATCCACTGAATAAAACCTGAATTCCAAGTTTTTCACTATCTTTATTAGATCATGCTTTAAAAAAAAATTTTTCTTAGCATTTTAAAATTTAAAATACCCTTTTCTCTAAATGAATCATAATATGCAAAGCCTAGCTATATTAAGCAGACTTTCTAAACAAAATCTGCTTACAAATATAGTGACAAACTAATGGTTTAATTCCTCTTTAATATACTTTAAAGAGCTGTCATGAAGTACAACTGAAATAATGTATATGAAAGCATTTTCAATTCAAGAAATACTGGAAAAATAAGATGCTAAATACTAACAAACTCACTGAGATGATTAGGGCAAAAAGATTACAATAAGAAATATTGCTGTGCAAAGTTTGAAAAAAAAAAAATGGAACGGGATTGTGCCCTTCCCTAGAGAGAGTTTTAACTTCCCCCTTCAATCCACTTGACCTCTTTTCCCATCACTTTCAGGTCATATACTTACTCATCTTTTCAATGCTTCACCCTCCTTTGGTACCTACATTCCATCTATTACCAAATCCCACATTTTTCTATGTGTGCTTTTCAGATATAAACTTTTTTCTCTATTCCTATAGTTAATACTCTAACTGATACATTATTTTTCTTATGCTTCGAAGCAAAAAAACTTTTTTGAAGAGCTCACTTATTCCAGAAACTAAGCCATTAATTCTATAACCACACTCCATCAATGAGGACAAGACTTAGCAAAGGATTGTAGATTTAGAGCTGGAAGGGATGGTTTCTATGTAGAACATCTACTCCATCTAGTGGAAGTAAAAGGTATAAAATATGCAATACCTATAATAGTTATTTTTTTTTAAAGAGTGGAAAGTAATTTTAAAAAATTATACTTTAGGAAACCAATAAAACTACTATGCTTATATTCTGTGAAATTTTTATATCAGTTATTATTTGGCACATATCCAAAACCAAATAATAAAACAGCTCATGATTAAATCAATGCAAATTATTATTATCCTATTTATTTGAGATTACTTCCATGGTACCAACTTCACATTCACATACAACCCTAATATTATAGTATGATTTACATCCTGCTGTAAAGATGGCCTAAACAGTAATAGAAAGGAGGATGGCATGTATAATAAGAGTTCAAGATTAACTGTTTATTTCTATAGGTATATGTAAATTACTTGACATAGAACAAAATAATTGCATTTAATGATTTAAACAGTCACAACTTTCTAGATCTTTAAAAAACTTTTAGCAGCAACATGTCCTCTGTTTTCTATAATGCAAAATAATTGCACAATTTGGCACTGAATTGACAGGATTTCAACACACTCTTTAATTCTCAACATGACAGCACAATTTTATCACATTAAATATTAGGAATATTTCTGATGAACAGTCTGTTTTTCTAATGCTAGCTTTCTTATAGCCCATAAGCATTTTTTTTGGAGGGAGGGGGCAGGGCAATGAGGGTCAAGTGACTTGCCAAGTGTCAAGTGTCTGAGGCCCAACTTGAACTCAGGTCCTCCTGAATCCAGGGCCCGTGCTTTATCCACTGCGCCGCCTAGCTGCCCTCATAGCCCATAAGCTTTTAATGAAGATTAAATCAGGTGAGATCCCCATGCAATTGAAATATGTTTATCTTATAAAGAGAAATGAAAATTAAACACCTGGAGGTTTCACCAATGCTAGGAGATGGGCAAAGACAGATACACTTAATGCACCGCTGGTGGAACTATGAATTTAGACCCACCATTAGGGAAAAAATGTGGAATGATGTGAGAAGAGTAACTAGACTGCATTCTTTTTTATCCAGAGACACTGTTACTGGGCACATACACCACCTTGGTCAAAACTGAGAAAAAATAACCCCATATACACGAATATTCATAGCAAGGCTTTTGAGGGGCAACAAAACACTGAAAACAAGTAGATGATTGCTGATAAGAGACATTTGAACAAACTATGGTATATAGATGTAATGGAAATCCCATAAAAATTTACTGTAAAAATGTGATGAATTCAAGTAAACAGGAGAAGACTTATATGAACTGATAAAAATCTAAAGCAGAACTAGATGCATAATATGAACAACCACACTCTATACCCCAAGTTCCTGGAGAAGCTGATCTACTCATCTTTTGAAGAAACTGTAAAATACACACACATACACACACACATACATACACATGCACGCACGCGCGTGCGTTTGTTTTTCCAGTGGGCTTGATATACATTAGTGCCTCAGATACTTCCTAAGATGTGACCCAGCAGTGGGTCAAGTAATTTCTCTAAGCCCATAAAATGAGGGGGCTAGACTCAATAGTTTCTAACATCCCTTCCAGCTCTAAACCACCCTCGTTCCACCATTCACATTAGAACAACTAATTGGAGGCTTTGAGTCCTTCTACCAACTGCATTACCCTGTCCTGAATGTTTTCATATTTTATTGTGCCTAGTTCTAAGACCTCTAATCACCAACAATTTCTTTTTCTCTTGTCTGAGTAATCTTTCATGTCTTAATAATGTTCTATGCATCTTCATAAAGCTGTCCTTATAATTCTGGTCAAGAATTCTCTTACACAAAACTTTATCAGAATTATTCTATTTTGAGCAAGTCTAATAACTCCAATTATCCCAAATACCCATTTGTCACATCCATCGCTCAAATACTTAAACACTTAAGATTATCTGTGCAGTCCTATGAATGATTTCCATACCTGACTTTGATTAGTTTTAGCAACTGAAGCAAAGAGGTGTAAATCATCCAATGAGGTGAATATTCCAAAAACCATTTGGATTTTTAATAAATTTTTATTATATTTGGACCTAAGTATGCTGCTTGAAAAATTCATAATGCTATGTTTCAATAATCGAATCAGAAATAAATGGGGGGGGGGGGCAGCCAGGTAGCCCAGTGGATAAAGCACCGGCCCTGGATTCAGGAGGACCTGAGTTCAAATTCGCCCTCAGACACTTAACAGTTCCTAGCTGTGTGACCCTGGGCAAGTCACTTAACCCTCACTGCCCACCCCCCCCACAAAAAATTAAAATAAAATAAAAAGAAATAAATAGAAAGTAGTATAAGCTACATCACCATCATATAATGCAAAAATCTTTAGAAATCTTTCAGTCTAACTCAACTTCCACTCTGAGCACAATTCCTATGTAAATTACTGATGTAAAAATAGTTGCAACAAGGAGGCATATTGCAACTCAAAACTGCCATCAACCACTTACATCTTTGTCAAATGGAAAGATATGGTAATCAAAAGCAACACTGGTTTAGAATATTAAATAATTTGCAAAAGAAGAAAATGTCAATCATCTGAAGGACCAGAGAAAAACAGGTACACCATAAACTGTTAGTGGAACTGTGAAATAGTACAACCATTTTGGAAAGCAATTTGGAATATTATACAAAATATCACTAAGTTGTATATAAGCTCTGACCACTAATACCATTACTAGATATATAATCCAAAGAGGCCAAAGACAGAAGGAAAGGATCCATATATTAAAAAAATATATATTTATAGCAGCACTTTTTGTTGTAGCAAAGAACTGAAAACCCATACTCATTAATAAGAGACTAGTAGGCAAATTGTGGTATGTGAATGTAACAAATGAATGAGTGAAACCTAGGGAGATTTGTATGAACTTATGCAGAGTGAAACAAACATAACCAGAACAATTTACAAGATGATCATGAGAACCTAAATAAAAACAACTCTGATATACTTCAGAACTCTGATCAGGGCAGGGCCAATAATAAATAATTTCTGAAGACCGATGGTGATGCCATCTTTCAGTTCATGCACTAGAGATGCAAAATGAGATCTCTTTTCAGACATGTTGTTTTGTTTTGTCTGAATATAATCGTTATAAAGGAACATCTTAGTGAGTAGCAACAGACCGACCAAAAAGAGAAATTGGGAGCAGCTAGGTGGCACAGTGGATAAAGCACCAGCCCTGGATTCAGGAGTACCTGAGTTCAAATCCGGTCTCAGACACTTGACACTTGCTAGTTGTGTGACCCTGGGCAAGTCACTTAAACCCCACTGCCTTGCAAAAAAAAAAAAAAAAAAAGAGAGAGAGAAATTAAAGTGTCAACCAAACCTTTTTTAAAAACAAGAAAGAAAGTTAAGACAGTACTAATAGCAATTTTATTACTGTGGTGTTGAATTTAATACTGTATATACTTTCAAAAAAAAAGCAGCTCATATTTTTAGGGAAAAAAAGTCACAAAGGAGAATGTTGGAAAACAATGAGCTGCATTACCTTACAAAAGAACAAAAAGGAATTAAGGAAAAATAAGTCTGTAGAAAGTTTAGTGTAAGACCCAACTAAGCCAGGCGACCCCCAAGACAATTCACAAATGAAACAGGAAGACAATTCAAAGATACAAAACTGAATAGACGTGCTAGTGTTTTGCAAATGATGCATTTTCATTATTGGCAACATATATAAATTATCATATTTGACTCTAACATTCTAATTTGGAAATGCTTCTTAAGAAGATAAAATAAGACCAAGTCCACACCAGACAAATCTTTGTAGGAGGTGACAATTTTGAAAACACTGAAGATCAATTTTCAGATAGCTGAAAACAGGATACTGAATGGAATTCAATCAACCAAAAACCAAAAGCAACTATTGATATGTCTTCCTAAATTCAATAAGATACATATCAAAGACTGTCTTGATGAAAATGAGAAGGGAACATTCAGATAATTTTTCATAAAAGAAAACACCTTCATTTACAAAAATGATTGAAGGCATAGAAAATACAATACTCTTCCATGCCAATTATTGACCATAACCAAGAATTTGAATTGGCAGAGCAAAATGAGAGCTCAAAGGGTTTCCCCCTGAACAAGTTGTTTCTCAAACACATATATAGATGATACTAGATTTCTTGATATTCAAACAATATAACTTTAAACTATCAATATCAGTTGAGTAAACTACTTATATAATTAATAAGGTGTTTGCAACTACAATGGACAACAGCTTGCACAGTAAAAATCAAAGAGTCTCTATAGATGGTAAAGGTGTCCAGATATTTGCAGATGACACTGCATTAACTGCACTAAGCCCCCAAATACTACAAATAAGACAGGATGCTAGATTACATATAGAAAACTACCTTGAGATGTCAATGTTTCCAAGTGGTTTCAAGTCCATCTTTTTTAAAACACCAATATTTGTCTGGCTGATGATCTGATTATGGCTAATTCTGAAAAGAATACTACATTTGTAACCAACTGTTTCCTGATACTGCAACACACTGCCAATGAAGAATTATGTAAGGAGGAGCAGAACAGTATCATCAGAGATAAAAAAAGAAAGGGTGCTAACATTACAGAGGCAGAGAGAGAACCAAAACCATTCTATCAGGGCTTAGAGACGTGCCACTAGGCCATAGAAAAAGAATAATTTCTAGATCCTACTACCCAAACACAAGGACTCCACAGAGGAATCCCGGTCATCCTGCAGCAATCCTTGGAAAAACAAGCTGATCTCCATCATCAAGGCAAGTCAAAAGTGCAATAGGAAAAGGGTCAACAAACAACTCAGGAGTCGTTAAGGGATTCCCAACACTTTATGTCTCAGCTCAGCAGGACCCAAAAACAGCTAATTCTGGACCTTGGAGCTGTCTCCGAGGTCTTTGGCTGCAGGTCATTCTGAATGGATCCAGCATGGCAATCCCAGCCTACTCCCTTCCCCAAACCCATGGCTGGTTGCACAAATTCAGATCAGGAGGAAGCAGCCTCTGGGTGATCCAGAATGGTGCAGTACAGAGAATTCTATGAAACAGAGTCTAAGGCTAGCCCAATCCCAAAAGAGTCTATGTAACCAAAGTCTAGCAGAGGGAATATCCTCAGAGTGTTCCAGGCAGGGTCCAGTGAGGCCTGGTTGTCCTAGACACATTGCAGAAGAAAGTTCCTAGGTAAAATCCAGCTCAAGTAATCCCAGAAATCTGTAGTGGGAACCCAACAACAGGTGGGAAAGTCCCCAGGTGGAACATATAACAGGGAGAGGCCCTAGAACCCTGTGGTAAGGAACCTGTAAGACATAGAGTCCCTTGAAAGAGGGACTTAGTCTGGCCCTATACTCAGGACACCAGGCAGGTCTTTTCTTTACACCACTTAGCTGCAGAACTTGACACCACTAAGATGACCATAAGGAAATGTTTTATTTTGAGAGAAAGAATAAATGGAAAGACTTTACATTTTACTGGTATTTATACAATATTAAGAGACTGAAAGGAAGGGGCCCAGAATACTGGGTGGACCCTGTGTGGAAGATTTATGAAAGGACATGGATAGTTACAATATGCACTGTTTTAAGGAGCACCCCCATCAGGAAGATAAAAATTCCACTAAAGCAGCTACTACTCTCTATGGTTAGTGCCTCCCAACTCCCTTAAAGAAGAAAATACTCACCATACACAGAAATAGACTAAACTACATTTCAAAGACCCAAAACTGCTCCCTACCACAAAAGCTCACCTTTTTAACACCAATACTCTACTGGTGATGCTATATGGCTATGAATCATGGAACTTTATGATCTCAGAAGAATCAAGACTGTAAGCAGTCCAGAAAGCAATAGAAGACAGAAGAATAGATCCCATTTATACTCAAATAGAGCAGCACTTTTTAAAAAAAAGTATATATATAGCCAAGAACTGAAAAGAAAGTAAGTACCCTTTAATTGTGTAATAGCAAAATAAATTGTGGTATATGAATGTAACGGAATATTATTGTGCCAGATGGAATGACTAATATGAAGAATTCAAGGAAACCTGATGCAGAGTGAAGTAAGTAGAACCAAGAACAATTTACATGATGACTATGGGAATACAACAGAAACAACACTGAAAAACTTCTGAACTCTGATCAATACAGTGACCATTTGAGACTTCAGAGGACTCAATAGTGAAACATGCCATTTACTAGCAAAGAAGGGCTGTAGGATGAGGTAAACATTTTCAGATATGAACAATGAAATGGTTTGTTTTGCCTGAATACGTTTATTTAATATGAGAGAGGGCTCTTTTCAGGAGCTGGGAAATGTCATTGGGAAGTGACAGTAACGTTTAAAAAAAATACCAAAAAATATTTTTAAAAGGGAGGTAGATGAGATAATAGCTTGAGTATTTGACATCCATAAAACATTACAAGAAGCAGAAGGCCTCCAGCTCACTGGGCAGGTTCATCTGTGAAAGATTCATGCAAAGACACAGATGAGAATCAAACAGAATGATGAGACTTAGCTGGGTTATGATCTGCGCCTGTAGAGCAAATATTCATATGGAGGAAATAAAGGAAACACTGAAGGAGATACTCTCCATTTGCCTTGCTGCTTTTTAAAACTTCTACTACCTTTCTCCATTTGTAATAAAACTTTGTTTTTGAAGCATCTACCATTTCCCCAGGATTTCTAAAGCACATTGGCTCTGTGAAATTTTAAGGAAAGTTATTTTCCCTATGAGTTTATTCTTGTCAAGCTAAAATCTTCAGAAAAAAATTTCACTTTGAATGTGAATTTCCTTTTAGTATGTTGATGTTAAAAATTGATAGTATGGTTATTAAAACGAAGCACATTTCTAAAAGTGAATAAACTTAAGAGATCCACCAATACAACTGTAGATACATAAAAGAGAATCTCAGAATTATATATTTCTATATCCTAAGCAGAGTTGCCTGCAGAGTTTTGATTGTATACATGAATTAATTCCCCAACAGTCAGGAAATTATTTTAACCAGAATACCCCTTTTCCTATCTATGGCATATTCATCTGAGATTGTACTGTAATTATATATTCTAGGGAGCATAGTTAACCTAATAAAAGCATTGTAAAGAGGTCTGGTTGGACCCCTACTTAACAATTCCTAATAATTAGTTCCAGTCACAGTTTATACTTTAATGGAATTTCACTTATTTGAAAATGTTCTACAATCCAAACTGAACTTAATTTATTCAAAATAACAAGGTCTTATTTGACTTACTAGTAATTACTATGAATATTGGAACAAATCTTTTCTTATAACTCTTCAGCACAGGGATATTTGTCTATGTGTTTATTAATAATTAACTCATACATTCTATATATTAGTAATGGTGTAATGAAGGGCCATTAATACTATTACATTTCAGGACTAAGTGATGTATTTATTTAGTCTCTTACCAGAACATCATGCACCAAGGCTTGGTATGTCCAAGTATGGTGTAAAGGGGTAGCCAAATCTATGTTCCTGTCAACAAGGACTAATAAAGGCCTTTGGAAGCTGTAAATAAAAAATATTCATAATTCTTGATATGATATGTATGGAAATATGTAGAAACTTCTCATTGCTTTAGTACATAATTATTTTTATGTCATTATCAAAAGACCATAATACTTTGAAATTCCTGAATCAGGTTAAGAAATGCTTTAGATTGCTGACAAATTCTATGCATGATGAAAGGATATTTACCTTATTTAGTTTTCTCTCTTACAAAAGGCAAACTACAAACCATTATAAAATATTTATGACTGTGAGGATAAGGATAATGTATTCTCATTAAAATACTACCTCCATTAAAAAACCTTTTTAAAAATAGCCAAATAAGACATATAATTGATAATTCAGTGGAAGATTTAAAATTCAGAAATGCATTATCATACTATCAATATCAATACTTAAACAAAATTAAACTAAAAAAATATTGCTCTCACCTTGGTCTCAAATTTAAAAGATGTGCAAAACTATGAGAATGTTTTTTTTAAAAGACTTATTAGAGGGCAGCTAGGTTGCGCTATGGATAAAGCACCTGCCCTGGATTCAGGAGGACCTGAGTTCAAATCTGGCCTCAGACACTTGACACTTACTAGCTGTGTGACCCTGGGAAAGTCACTTAGCCCCCATTGAACCCCCTCCAAAAAAAAAAAGACTTAGTAAATTTGTTATTTTACAGATGTTTTGTCTTATATATTTATCTCCTAAGGACCAGGACTAAGTTGGGAGAGAATTATTGCCATCAGATGATGGATGGATTGTAGTAGTCAAAGTAATTCATGAAAACCATTTTATTTAATCATGTTGTGATCTACATTAATGTAGAGACTGAGTACAGATAAGAAATCAGAGATCCTTGAAATAATTCGTTAAAATAAACCTTAAGAATTTGCTTTTTGATATTCAGTTTCCAGTAGTTGTTTTAAAAAATATATTTACAACTACTGATGAAATTTTGAAACAATTTAAAGGAATTAAAGAGCCAGGAATAAGCTCAAATGACTGTAAAGTTTGCCTAAGGGAAAAAAAACACACCAGTTATATCCTACTTTATTATTATTATTATTATTATTATTATTATTTTTTGGTGAGGCAAGTGATTTGCCCAGGGTCACACAGCTAGTAAGTGTCAAGTGTCTGGGGCCGGATTTCAACTCAGGTCCTCCTGAAGCCACAGCCAGTGCTCCATCTACTGTGCCACCTAGCTACCCCTATATTCTACCTTAAACAAGCATGTCACTCCTCCAAAAAAGAATAAAATAAGGGGGCATTTCTTTTTTATCACCAAATGATTCCCTAAAATGGCAAAATGTTCCATGTCATTTAAAATAAGATAAAATATAAAAATAATTTATGAAAGATAGGAATTACACATATGGCATAATATATTGCAAATATTAAGATACAATGATCTTGTAATCTCCAAGTTATTAGAGTAGCACCCTACTCCTTTGCTATATAAAGACCAAACTTGGGTCAAAGGGCATGGACAAGGCAAGAAGTAGTTTAAGCTGATGAAATGAATGCTAGAAGACAATTTTTCTCAGCAATCCTTTTTTCCTCAAAGCAATTACTTAAGACAGCTAGCTAGGTTTAGGGGGAGAATTCTGCCCCAAAGCTATCTCTGTCTCTGTTTATAATTGTCAGTCAACTCAAGTAAATTAACTACTTTTTTATTTTTTAAAACCTTTATCCCAATGCTCCCTCTATTACTGAAGTTTATAATCAAATTTACTGTATAATAATTTAACTCTCCGTCTTATGATTAATCAATGCTTTTGTGCTTGAAATACAACTAATCCATAATTCAAAAGCATCTTAATAGGGACAACTTTTTGTTTAAATAATGGATACATCTGATTACACAATCTCGTGTATATTGGATCTTTGCTTCAACAAATGAAAATCTACTAAAGAAGAATCAGATAATGGCATTACACACTTTCTATTGATTTTTTTCATCATCAAGTGAATTAAAAGGACCACTATAAAGAAATACTTCTAACCTTCAAAGACATACTACTAGAACTAGGCTTTCTTCCTAAAGTTAATAGATGCAAATGAATTTTCTACCAAAGAAAGGCAAATATTTAATAAGACTACATTCCCACATCTCAAGATTCATTTAAAGTCTATGAATTTGCTCTTTCCATACTGAAAAACTTATAAAGTGTCTAAGCAGTATTTGTACAAACATGAAAAATGTGGTGATTTAGAAACTCTTCAGTTTGCTCCATGAACATTAACATACACTTTCTCTCCACCTTTTCAAATTTCATTTGGATAGAATAAAAACTATATTCTTTAAAATATTTTATCAAAGCTTTGGATTTCATATCTTAAAAAACCCCTGATACCAATTCTACATTTAAAAGCACTATACTCTGGCTTTAAATCAGAAAATGAAAAATTATCCTCAAATGAGAGTAAAAGTAGTAATAATCTTATTTTTCAGGCAAAGTAAAAACAAATACAATACCTGAACTGTCCAGCCCCAAGTGTGTCACCTGTAAAAAGGCTGTTTCTTGCATCTCTTAGATTTTCTCGAAGTTTCTTATCTAGTTTCTGGGGGAAAAAAAAATCAAATTTGGGATTAATTTTTTACAGTTCACCTTTACAAAATGGATGTGAAGATTGCATAAGTGATATTAAACACACAAGTTTCCCTATGAAAGAAAATGCTACTGCTAATGTAAAATGTGCTATATTTTTCTGCTATTTACATACAATCATTAACTATTTACTAAGGAGCCTTTAAGTTAGGCACTGATTTAATAGACCAAAGCTCCTCTCTCATGACAGACACCCTGTTCAGACTGTCCCTGAGAGAACATTGAGATTCCATCAATTATTTCAGTCACAAGGGTCACATAACTGAATGTGGGAGTTGTGAAAAATTTGGTAGTAAATGTTTGATTTGTATACTTATTTTATATACCTATATACCTGCTTTAGAGCAGGGCTTCTTAAACTTTTTCCACTTGCAACCCCTTTTTGCCTGAGAAATTCTTACCTGATCCCAGGTATATAGGTATATATATAAAAAAAGGCATATATAACCTTTTGTTGTTGCCAATTTTTTTGCAACCCCCACACTGTTATGTGACCCTATATGGGGTTGCAACCCACAGTTTAAGAAGGTAGGCTCCAAAGGACAAATAGAAATTTCAGAAGCTTCTAGTTTTACTTTAACTCTGACAATTATTCATGTTTTCTCATCAGGGACTGACTTTGTCTTAGCAAAGCTTAAAAGATATAAGCTTATTTGCACAGGTAAGGGTTGAGGCTGGGGAGAGAACAGTTTGCAGGTACAGCTGACTAGGATGGAAAAGGAGAGGGGCTGGCAGGTGAGGTGTTGCACTGGATGGGAGTAGCAAAGAGTACCTGAGGATCACACTCCAAAAATAAAAAAATCTCCCACAAACATTTTATTTATCACAGATCCATTGGTTTTATCATTGCATTTAAGAAATTCCTTAATTCAGAACATATAGTAAATGGTTAAGAAACACTTGTGAATTGAACTGGACTGAAATATCAGTACTATTTAGCAAACATTAACTTTTCCCATTTAAACTCTGTACCTAATCAATCTAATCTTACCCCAGTCTTACCACAAGAAAAGAAAAAAATGTGCAAATATATTCCAACTTCTATTTAAGCATCAGTGCCAATATCCCAGAGAGCTATTAGTGGAGTCTTTAAAGCAGACAAAAGAACATGGTGTCTTTTGACAAGCAATATGGAAAATTAATTTATATCAAGATGCGGTTTTATGACTTGTGTTAAAATTTGACAAGCAGAATGTCCCAAAATGGGATAGGTAGACACTCTAAGAGGAGTTCTTGTACTGAAAATTTTCAAGATACAGGATGATTATATGTACAGGATACTGGAGACAGGATTCATGGGGCAGTCACAAAACAAGGGTTCTTAACCTCTTTTGTGCAATGGACCAAGATTCTGGCAGTCTTGTAAAGTTTATGAAAAGACCCCTTCTCATACCAACATTTTTAAGTACATAAAATACAAAATATTATGAAAAGAAATTCAATTACATCGAAATACACTTATCAAAATATTAACAAAACAGGTTCATGGACTCCAGTTTAAAAGCTCCTGCCTGGTCTAGATGATCTGTGAGGCTCCTTTCAGCTCTAATGATCTATCACATTTCAATTGTTCATCTCGTTTATTGAGCACCAAAATGTTCAAAGAATTGCTAGACATTGTGGTGGATACAAAGAATACCATGCAAGTAATAAACTCTCAATTTTCTAAAATTATACAAGATAGAACACTAAAATGTTCATGCCCCTTAACCACCAATTCCACTACTGAGTATATATCCCAAGGAGAATGAAGACAGAGAACATTCCCATATATACCAAAATATTCAGAGTTGCAACTTTTATGGTAGCATCAAAAAGGAAAACAATTAGACTGAATGAGAAATAACTAAACAAACTGGGGGATATGAATGTAATACTATTGAGGCAAATGAAAAATGAGAAAATGAGAGATAGCTTAGGAAGACTTACATGAACTGATGCAAAGTAAAATAAGCAGAGTCCTAATTTTATGACCAATTTTAGCTAAAAAGAATAATTAAGCTCTTCCTGTTTACTTTGTAAAACTGTTTCAACTTGGAGGAAACCAAGTGGTGTGGTAGATAGCTAAGCACTGGACTTGGAGTAAAGAAGACCTGAGTTCAAATTTTACCTCAAACACTTATTAGCTTTTTGACCCTGGACAAATCACTTAAATTCTCTCAGCCTCAGTTTCTTCATCTGTAAAATGGAGAAGTACCGACCTCATAAGATTGTTGTGAGAATCAAATGAGATAAAGTATTTTGCAAACCTAAGAACAGTACATAAATGTTATTATTATTTATGGTCAAACATTTTTCTTTCTTCCAATGAACACCTCAATGGTGTAGGATATATATCAAGAAATGGCTACCAAGTGAAAACAAAACACTTCAAAAAATATTTTTTGGTGGTTTTTTTTTGGGGGGGGGGGAGGGAGAAGGAATCAGAGTTAAGTGGCTTGCCTAGGATCACACAGCTAGTAAGTGTCTGAGGGCAAAAGCTTTTTTAAAATAAATAAAAAACAGTGAATAAAGATGCAATTCTTTGTTGAAGTAGAAGAATAAGCAAAGCACGTTAGGTTAACATTAATGCAGGTCAAATAGAAGGACTGAAAAAACTACGTATGAAGGATAAAAGCGGAACCATAAGTTGTGATGAAAAATGGAAAAAATGGAAAAAATGAAATATATCAAAATAAGATATCAAACTGTACTATCTATATAGGCCAAAAACAATGTAAGTTATTTACTCTATAAGCAATATAGAACCATGTCTTTAAATACCCACACCAAAAAAAAAAAAAAGCCATGGAAAGAAGACACAGCACTAGATGTAATTTATTCTCTTTATGAAATGAATCATTTAAAAAACCCAACTTACCACTGCCACCATTTCTGCTGCTGTTCCTCTTGAACATCTAATTATAGGAACAGCACCTAGTTTAAAGTAATATTGATACTGGTATTACTGTTTATATTTAAATGTTTCCATTTAGGTAAACTGAACATTAAAAATTACTAATAAAATTCTTAATGGGGGTTATGGGTGGTTTAAAATGAGGCTACAGATCTAAAAAGAAGTGCTCCAGGAAGCACAGGGCTTCCAATAAAATTCTCTTAATAGGCAGGTCAATTATGTCCTAACAGACAATTTAGCAGTTAAGTAGGCAATTCATTCCCCATTTAATTTTGTGCATTTGGTTTAAAATGAGCAGCAAAGTTAGTGAAACAATTTCCAGTCAGCTTGAAGTGGGAATCAGATAACCCGAGTAGATTTCATATCAGACACTGACTGGTTATACAATCTAAGTTTGTTTTTTTTTTTTGGGGGGGGGGGGATTAAGACCATACCCAAACATCTTCCCCCTTCTGAATTTCCCTATTTTTCTCTATGGCACTCCAATCTTTCCAATAAACTAGGTTCCCAACTTAGGAAGTCATTCTCAACTCCTCATTCTCTATCACCTTTGATCATATCCAGTCAGTTTCCAAGATTTACTGATTCTATCACCACATCTCTTGCATCCATCTCATTTTTTCTATTCACATGGCCACCATACCGGTTTGGGTTCTTGTAGTCTCTCACCTGGACTACTGCAATAATTTCCCAATTTATCTCTTTGCCTCAAATCCCTCCCCTCTTCAATCCATACTCTACATGGCCACCAGGTGGATTTTCCTAAAGTACAGGTCTGAACAAATTATTCTTATTTAATAAAGTTCCCTATTGCCACTAGAATCAAGTACAAACTCCTCTGATATTTAAAGTTTTTCTGATCTGGTTATAACCTGCTTTTCCAGGCTTATTATATACATTACCCCAATCTGAGATAATCTACAGTCTAATCAAACCAACCGTCTCATCTCTGCTCTTGCACTATACCTGATAAGTACTTACTCCTTATAAACCCTGTTTCCATCAAAGCTCAACTTTAGCAGAATTCTACATAAAGTCTTCTGTTCCCTCAAGTTGTTAGTGCCTTCTATTCTCATATTTATCTTCTCCATACACATATACATGTTGCCCTTGATAGAACATAAACTCTTGATAGGAGAAACTTTCATTTTTATTATCCTTGTATTCCCAGAACCTGACATACAAGAGGTATTTAATAAAAGTTGGTGATAGACTGATTATATAAACTTGGAAAGTCACAACCTCTATGGGGTACAGTTTGCTCATCTTTAAAATAAGGAATCCCTAAGATTTCCTCTAACCCTATGATTTTACGATCTAAATATTTCTCTCTAAACATCACAACTTCAATGTAGTATGAAGCATATAGAAAGCTACTAACCAACCTATTGCTTCAAGGAAATATTAGAAGTTACATTTACCACAGTAAGTACACTTTGTGGCAGCAATGTGGCTCTTGCTCATGTAATGAGTGATAATTATTAAAAATTATCAGAGTCTAAGACTTTTTAAAAAAAGTATTACATAGAAAGCACTCTATAGGGAGAGGAGTTTGTACAATTAAAAATCAGTTTGCACAACTAACTAGATAAACCAGAGGTCCAAACAGCCAGGCAGAAAAAAGGAAGCTATCTTATGATGCACAAATTGTTGTGGATTAAATTATAAATAATAATAGTTAATATTTATGTAGCACTCTAATGTAAACTCATTCAAATATGACTTAATTGATGGTATTCCCTGTAACAATGCAGAAGATAAGCCATTCATGCCTGCCCATTATGTAGGCATCCTCCTTATGCACGCCCATAATGTTCACCAGGGACATTTATCTTTCTCACTTTGTTTTGAAATGGGGAAGATGCCAGTGGAGCAAAAAGACTGTCTTAGTGAACTAGAACATCTTTTTTTGGACACAGATTTATTTGATGACATCCTTTACCCTACTCCTCATTCATAACTACCTGGGCACAGGGCAGCTCGTTTATATAAACTTTCCATTATTCAGAATCTGTAGTGATCTGTTTTTCAAAGCCATATACCACCAACAAAAGAATATTGGTATTAAGATAGGCATCTGGGGGCAGCTAGGTGGTGCAGTGGATAGAGCACCAGCCCTGGATTCAGGAGGACCTGAGTTCAAATCCAGCCTCAGACACTTAACACTTACTAGCTGTGTGACCCTGGGCAAGTCACTTAACCCCAAATTGCCTCACTTAAAAAAAAAAAAAAAGATAGGCGTCTGGTTCAGAAAGAAGTTTGGAGTCATTAAACTTAGTAGTTTTCCAAAGGCAAACCAGCCTACTTTCCTCATTTCCCAATTCTGTGCCCAACTCATTACTGTTCTCTTGCCACTATCCATCTACATATGTTAATAGACAAGCTCTGTAAACTATCCACTCAATTACATATCAAAATCCGGACCACAGGCATTCTTGGTATATATACTGTCTCCCTCAATTGACTAAGTTCCTTGAAGACAAGTACTGTTTCATTTTTTTCCTTTGTATCCCTAGAGCTCACTATGTACTAGGCATTTAATAAATACAAATTGATTGATTGATCCTTCATCCACTTAGTTGTTATAGGATGGGTAGTTAGGCCAAACTTTTTTTTTTTAAAGGCCAAACTCTTTTGAGTGGTTATAGAATTCATTCATGATGTTCTGAACATCCCAGGACTTGAAACAATCAGCAGAATTTCATCAACAAATTTGGAAAACCTAACCACTGAGAGGAAATACATGTTCATATAAGATTCTAAGCTGCATTTCCCTTATGAGAGCGGCACAGATGTATCAACCTATTTCATGCCTCACCTATTATTAAGGATTAGAGGGTAATCAAACAATGTTCTCTCAGTTGTTACATTTCATATAATTTTGATGTATGGATGGCAGACATCTTATTGTAGGAAAGCTTTCCAGCCAGTTGTTTTGATCTATCATGTCAAACATATATTTTTTAAATAGGCACCAATAAGCACAGCAGTATCTTGTATTCTCTTCATCCTTCAGTCAACTGCATGATGAATAACAAATTTGAAATTAAATTTTCTTCATATGAAGGAATAAAAATTTAAAACTTACCAAGAGTAACAAAAAAGCAAAAAAGGCTGTCAACAATAGTATCCATAATGGTTTCCATTTCTGTGTCTGTAATATCTGGTCTATTAATGGCTAAAATGAAATTGGTGAAAGGAAAAAAGGTAAGAAAATATAGGTTTACCTCAAATCTATTAAGTTATTAACAACTGTTCAAATAGTTCCACAGTGTTTCTAACACTAAATATTTCTAATACTAAAGGCTGTATATGACACATTTTAAAAATAAAAAATATGATGGCCAAATTTCAGTAGTAAATTCCATGTTTCAAAAATCAGAAATAGGAAATTAGAGATAAAAGTGACTAGTAATAGAAGTCACTACACAATTTACAATTTTATATATGTAACTCAATTACAAAACTTGGAACTTAAAAGATACTAACTTTACTTAAACCTCAACTTTAACATTTATAAATACCTCTATGGAAAGCATTATACTGGGACGAGGAAAGATAAGGAGATTAAACAAAATATCTTTTTACAGTCTCTGCCCTTGTGGAGCTCAAACTCTATTATAGGGATAGGATATCAGCATAAATCACTATATTATCCATAATATACATGTCAGAAAAAGAGATCCCTAATTTGAATTTGAGCTGAGCAGAAAACAAACTATTTTTCAACTTTTTGTCAGGGTGACTCACTCAAGCCCCTCCAATACCACAGCATAGTGGGGAGGTTAGACTAAGTTCTTGAAGGCTATGCAAATGCTGGCAGGTCCTACCAAACTAGAACAGTGTCTGGAACAGGTTCTGGAATAGACTGTCTTCTGAGGGTTCTCCTTAATTTATTAAAGAAAAATTTTGCCAGAAGGTTAGCTACCATTTGATGAACTGTTTTCAACCACAGCAATTCAAGAAACTGTCTCCTAAGAAAGAAAGACACCGAGCAGGGATTCTTAACCTGGGATCTGAGACTTTTTTTTCTTTTTGGTTAACAATTGAATATTTTGTTGATAACTGTATTTCAACATAATTGTTTACCTCTGTAATCCTGTTTTATGTACTTAAAAACATTATTCTGACAAGGGACCCTTAGACTTAACCAGACTGCCAAAGGTGTCCACAACACAATAATGGTTAAGAACTCATGTTTAGGGGCAGCTAGGTGGCACAATGGATAGAGCACCGGCCCTGGATTCAGGAGGACCTAAGTTCAAATCCGGCCTCAGACACTTAACACTTACTAGCTGTGTGGCCCTGGGCAAGTCACTTAACCCCAATTGCCTCACACACAAAAAAAAGTTTGAAAGAACTCATGTTTAGAATATGGCAAGGCCAGAAATATTAGTGGAGGGGCAGCTAGGTGGCACAGTGGATAGAGCACCGGCCCTGGATTCAGAAGGACCTGAGTTCAAACCCGGCCTCAGACACTTTACACACTTACTAGCTGTGTGACCCTGGGCAAGTCACTTAACCCCAATTGCCCCACCAAAAAAATAAAAGAAAAAAAGAAAGAAAAAGAAAAAAATTAGAAGCTTACTGTAAGAAATATACTTGACTTCTCAAAAATAACTATAAGAGGGGCAGCTAGATGGCGTAGTGGATAAAGCACCGGCCCTGGATTCAGGAGTATCTGAGTTCAAATCCGGCCTCAGACACTTGACACTTACTAGCTGTGTGACCTTGGGCAAGTCACTTAACCCCCATTGCCCCACAAAAATTAAAAAAAACAAAAACAAAAATAACTATAAGAGGGGCAGTTAGGTGGCGCAGTGGATAGAGAACCGGCCCTGGAGTCAGGAGTACCTGAGTTCAAATCCGGCCTCAGACACTTAACACTTACTAGCTGTGTGACCCTGGGCAAGTCACTTAACCCCAATTGCCTCACTAAAAAAAAAAACAAATAACTATAAGATTCTAAACAAGAAGACTGCTGACAGTTATCAAGTACTTAGGTTATTCAGGAACTAGACCATTTATATTGTAAAAACATAATACATAACTGTTTGCATATGCCAAGATTGAAATCCTCTCAGTTTATCTACTATTTATTCTAAGCAAATAAACTGATATTCCAAATGGTAGAGGAGAAGCACCATGGAGTAGTGGATAGTAGTGAAGTAACAGATGCCCTTGGAGATCTGGAAGACTTGGTTTCAAATTCTGCCTCTGACAAATACTGTCTGTGCCAATCACTTCATCCCTGAATACTACAAGCAACTAACTCTAAGACTATTATTAGTTGCAGAGAAGGGTAGGTTTCCCGTGGTAAAATTCGTCCCTCCCTGTGAGCTCTCTACATGTGAAATCCTAGCTTAGGGGTAGGGAGGGGAGAAGAGACAAACTGCTAAACCACCAAACTATCTTTTCAGTTATTTCATTTCACAACACATCTGACAGTGAAAACAATGAAGGTCCAATTAAAAATAAAAACAACAACACAGTTCTAAGTTAGCTCTAGCCTCAAAGTAGCTGTTTATTAAAACTATGAATTAGTGTACTTGCTATCCCATATGTGTAACTTAAAACTGAAAAGACTTTACACTACAATTTAAAATTGTATTTTCAAAGAATGTGAGTTTTTCTATTTCAGCTCTAGAAATCATTTATTACCTATTGGCTAAGCCCTGTTTCTAAGAAATTATGTCTTAAAATCTATACAAAACCTAACTGTGTAGAGGCACTAGGCAAATGCTTTTTGATCTTAATATTCATAAGGCTGCTGATAGCCAAGTATACATTGGTTCTACTAATGATTTTATATCCATAGATCTATGAGCAATTCTAGTTTTAAAGTACCAAACATCTTCTATTTTAAAAATATTACTATCACAGTAAATCAATCACTTTACTAAAACTTATGTACATACTTGATAAACTTTACTTTTACATACCACGATAAGAGACAAGCTCCTTATTTTGATTGCATAGCACAAACATGTCATCTTCCAAAGTAATAAAATTGAGATATTGATCAAAAACCTAGGGAGAAAAAAAGAAACATCTTTGAAAGAATTATTAAAACCTGGTTCTAGTCAAGGCAAATACAATTTGATAAAATATATTTGAACTAAAAAACAAAAATCACTAGTTCTAATAACTAGCTAATTTACTTCCTAATTTAGTAGGTATGACATAAAAATATGAATAAAAATATATAAAATTTGCCTTAAAAAAGCAAGGATATCCATTCTAAGATACTTAACTTAAATATAAAACTTTAAATTGTGTTTTGACAACCATATTTTTAGAGAACTTTAAAAATAAAAAACTTTCCATAATACAAATTGGAGATAAATCCATACTACTAAAAAATACAAACAAGAAATTCTAAAACAAATGTCTGAAATGTATTAATGGAATTCAGATTAGACTATCATTTATCTTTTTATTTTCTGTCAAATAAAATGACATTAAGAAGAGACTTGGTGGGAATTTGAAGGCTATTTCTAAACAAAGTTACAGAGTGGCATACCTTTTAACAAAGGAGAAAAACGCAAGTATAGGCCTATAACAACTAGAAGTGCAGGGGGCTCTTCTGGATAAAAGGAAGAGAAAGTATTAACAGTAAAGGAACATGATGGGAAGTAAGAATGATGATTCAAGTGCCTTTCACAAGAGTTCCTTAATTTTTTGTTGAATGAAAACTTGTTTTCTAGCCCACCCCACCCCACCTTTCCCTCTGGGATTATCTTCTCTTTATATTGTAGATGTCTTGTGTGTATATAGCTACTTTGTTTATTGTATTTCCTCCACTGGAGCCCTAGCAATTTGAGGGCTGGAACCATGTTTTTGCCTTTCTTCATATTTTACTGTTTCGTGTTTTCAGTAATGTCCAACTCTTCATGACCCGATTTGAGGTTTTCTTGGCAAAGATACTGGAGTGGTTTGCCATTTCCTTCTCCAGCTCATTTTACAGATGAAGAAACAGGGTTAAGTGACTTGCCTAGGATCACACAGATAGTAAGTACCTGAAGCTGGATTTGACCTCAGGAAGATGAGTCTTCCTTATTCCAGGACTGGCACTCTATCTACTCTATCACCTAGCTGCCCTTTCTTCACATGCCCAGGGCTTAGTTAAGCACAGTACTAAATAATAAGAGTTTGCTGACTGACCTACTTTTTAATCAGCTTACTCCATTACATTTACAGCCTGATCCATATACAAAGAATTGAGATAGCATTAAGGGGAACTAAAAAAAAATAGATATTATTTAAATTAGGACAAGAAAGAGCATTAACACATGCAGCATGGGGACAATATCTATAGTACTAACCTATAAGGTTGGATTTCTTTTAACCTTTCTGAAAATATATATTGAAACTTAATTTCATAGCGCAGTATAAAAATACTTTCCCCTTCAGACTTGACAGTCATCAAATACTTGAGGATAGGTACAAATATTTTTTAATAAAATGTCTCCCCCAACTACACATCAGTAATATGTAGACAAAAATAATCTAGTATTTGAAATTGTATTTGTAAAAATATCATAATCACCCAAGCCTGTTTGTGGTCAAGAAATTAATAACTAGCTTTCCAGAAGCACACATAAATAATATAAATACTTGGAGATAAAATTTAATATGTTTCTCTAAAAATGGAAACAAATCAACAAACACGTTTGGTTTCCTAACGGAAATTTAACACTTAAAAACACTGCAGTACTATTAAACAGCTCTTCTGAATGCAATAATATTAATAAAAAAAATTTAAATCTTAATACATAGAATGGGTAGGCTGTACAAGATAAAGTTAATTACAATTTAAGTTGAAATAAGACAGAATATGACTTATAAGTGAGTAGCTGAGACAAAAGCCTAGGAAGAACAAGTTAAAATAAGACTATATGACAATATTTCCAGGTTCTGTAAAAATAATCCACTTATTTCAAGTAACATTATATAAAATTTAATTCACATAAGAATATAATTTATTCCAAGGTAACAGCCAGCATTTATAAAGTACTTTTCACAAATTATCTCATTTGAACATCATGACAACCCTGTGAACTATGTACTTTCCTTATTTTACAAATAAGGAAAATGAAGTTAGTGAGAAGTTAAGTGACTTGTTCAATATCACAGGGCTATTAAAGGTATGGACATGAATTAATTAAGTACAAAGATATAAATTCAAGTCTTCCTGACTCCAGGTCAAGCCCTCTATCTACTGCACTAATTTGATGCCAAAGATTTTGCTTATGTTCTAGACAATATATGGAAAGGCTGAAAGTACATAAATGGAAAACATTTAAATGCCTCCATCAAATATTAGTAACTGAGGTGTTCTAAGATAGTTTTCTTCTGACTGTTGCTTTAGTGGCAAAGGAGGTACTCTAAGATCTCCAGGGTGGAGTCCAGGGAGAAGAACTAAAGGAAGACACCATTTTCAATTCTATCTACCTCTATCACAGGTAAATTCAATGAAGAATCTCTAAAATAAAAGGAGGTTGTGCTGAATCCTACTGGATAGAATATAAGAGACATTTCCACTTTCTCAAAGAAACTGCACTCACGAGAATCTAATCTAGAGAGATTATTTGTTGCTGTAGGGGAAATATAGTTCAGATTTTATAATTTCATTTGCAATCTTCTCTATTAGGAACTTCTCTGTTTTCTCTTAACAAAAAGATTTGAGCTAAATAACTATCCCTTAGGATTTTACTCTAGGTAATCCAATAATTAAAAAGCTTTAAAAAAAATAGATATGGGGGGCAGCTAGATGGCACAGTGGATAAAGCACTGGCCTTGGATTCAGGAGGACCTGAGTTCAAATCCGGCCTCAGACACTTGACACTTACTAGCTGTGTGACTCTGGGCAAGTCACTTAACCCTTACTGCCCTGAAAAAACAAACAAACAAACAAACAAAATAGATATTTGGCAAGAAATTTCTTGTAGCCTCTCTAGAATTTTCTTTGTATGAAGGTTTTCAAAATGTCCTTCAGCTCAAATATTACTACAAATTTTCTTTTTCTTTAAGTTAGTACACACTAATAATACACATATAGTCCATTTGTCTCACAGTTCTACCCCTCTATGACCACCAGCCCCATAACCACACCCCCACAATGGAACAATGAAAAGCTTTCATCATAAATATCCATGCATAGTCCAGTAAAACAAATCCCCACATTCACCATATGAGAAAATGTATGTGTCTCTGTGCATTTTAAGTTCATCATCTCTGTATCAAGAGACAAGTGGTAGCTTGTTTCATGTGTAATCTTCTGCACTCAAGTTTATCACTGTATTGATCAGTTTTTCTCTATATCAATATATAAATTGTTCTACTTCTGTTCACTTCTTTCTACATTAGTTCAGAGGCCTTCCCAATTTCCTCTGAAATTCATTCTGACATTTCTTATGGCACAGTAGTATTCCATTAGATTCATATACCATACTTTGTTTAGCCATTCCCCAATAGATCGGTATCATATTTAAGTTGCCAATTTTTAGCTACCAGGAAAAGAGCTGCTATAAATACTCTTTGTATTAGTCCTATCTCTCTTTCTTTACTCTCTTTTGGATACAGTCCTCTAACAGTAGTATAGTGGAGTCAAAGACTTTGTAATTTCATGGATGTAGTTCCAAAATGCTTTCAGATGGCTGGACCAATTCACTGTTCCACCAAGAATGCACTAATGAGCCTGTTTTCCCTTAGTCTCTCCAATATTTGTGATTTTCCTCTTTTTTGACAGTATAATGGATTTAAGGCAGAATCCCAAAGTTGCTTTAATTTGCATTTCTCTAAGTATTAGTGATTTAAAGTATTTTTATATGGTTGCTGATAGCTTCAATTTCTTCCTCTGAGCCATTCATATCTTTTTTTTTTTTTTTTGGTGGGGCAATGAGGGTTAAGTGACTTGCCCTGTGTTACACAGTTAGTAAGTGTTGAGTGTCTGAGGCTGGACCTGAACTCAGGTGCTCCTGAATCTAGGGCCAATGCTTTATCCACTTTACCACCTGGCCCCATATCCTTTGGCAATTTATCTTTTGGGGAACTGGTTTATACATATGGCCTTATGCATCTGTATCAGTTCCTTATATATTTTGGATTTTGAGACATTTCCCTGAAAAATGTGAGGCTTAGACTTTTTCCCATTTACCTGTTTCCCCACTATTTTAACTACATTAAATATGTTTATGCAAAAACTTAATTTTATATAATCAAAATCGTGCATGTTATCTTGTGTGACATTTTCTAGCACTTGTTCAGTCAGTTATCAGTTTTGTTCCATAGATTTTTGTTTTAAAGCTGCCTTCTTCACTCTGGTCTTGTACTCCTTTGTCATCACTCAAGCTGCAGGTTCCATGGTGGAGGTGCAGGTTGTCCATTGCACCTGGGTGCAGATGCTGAAAATGCCTAAGTGAGGATCTGAGGGGCAAGGCCGGAGGGGAGAGCAACCATCCCATGTCCCTAAAGAGAGGAGAGGAAAGGAGAGGAATACCTCTACAGGGTTGTAAGGCTCAAATGAGAATGATGTATGTAAAGTACTTTGTAAATCTCAAAATGCTCTATGCCAGTTATTATTACAAATATATAATGCTGACTTCTGACCATAATGTACTGCATTTGTCATAGTTAAGACTGCATCTGCTATTCATTTTTTCCTTTCAAAAGACAATATGACACCATATTTATAAGACACTTACTTTTTATAACTGCTTATATTCATAAGAGCCCTGTGAGGTTTAAGTATGGCAGTTTTACAGATGAGGAAATAGAAGCTTAGCATTTTAAGAGATTTGCCTTTTCCTCCCAGGGAAAGAAAAAAAGAAGACAGTGCTAACGAGCCATCTCAAGATATGTCTCCCCCATCACTTTCACATGATTAAAGAGTTCTAAGGCTGTAGTAATTGAGATAAAACAACCATCAGCACAGTATGAACAAGGACTTTGGGTGATTAAAACAGAGAGTTGCTTCTGATTCATGCTAAGAAAATATAAAGCAACAGCCCAAGACAAGGACTTGTTTTATTCTGTTTTTCAAAGTTTTTGAGTAAAGCCTACTTATCACCTGAGTATTACTTTACAGGTACTCTCTTAATTTATTCTATTATACTTAAGTTAGAAATAATTTGATTGTTGTATTATTATTAGACTTGGTACAAAATGTATTGACAGTGGGGTTATTTATGAATGTCCTTTAACCACTGAAGCTTGGATGGATCCTACTTAGCCGTATCAATATAAATGTTCATAAATGGTTCAGATTCTGAATACTGGTTACTAAAAATACAATATAACATGAGGTTTAGGTTTAAATTTTGATGGAGAATGTGAAGAGCTAAACAAAATATTCTTACCTTTGCTACTTGTGTGACTGCACTAGCTGCTAAGGCAGCATTTGCAATATCTTCCAGTTTACTTCTTGAAATAGCAGAAATAAAATTTAAATAATAAGATTCATAGAGTTGATTTCGAAGATCCTGTCAACACAATAAATAAACTTTTTATAAGATTTTATAAGGCTATCCAATTTTAAACTTGGACAAGAGAGTTGCTTACAAATGCTTGAAAAACAAAAAGGGATAAATGTGACATTGGAAAAAGTCAGAAAGACTCATAGTTATTTAGTACTATAAATTATGGTTTTAAAAATACAACAACTAAGGAACCAGGAGATGAAATATGATATAATGGACCGAGAAAGCAGCCTCAGACAAGGGAAAAAACCTGGTTTCAAGACTGCCCTGGATACAGACTGGTTGTGTGTCCCTGGAAAGTTATTTAACCTTTCAGAGTCCTAGGCATCTTTGGCTCCCTAAGCGACACAATAGCTGATAATCAGTATTGCTAGAATGAGTTTCCTCACCAAGGTTCCTTATATCAATAAAAATCACAGGTCCAGATGAAAAAATAGCTGAGATTATGTACATTTATCAACAAAATATTGTTTATTTTTGGTTTTTTTTGTTTGTTTGCTTGCCGGGGCAATGAGGGGTTAAGTGACTTGCCCAAGGTCACACAGTGTCAAGTGTCAGACCGGATTTGAACTCAGTCCTCTGAATCCAGGGCTGGTGCTTTATCCATTGCCAGCGCTTTTATCCATTGAACAAAATATTATTGAACCCAAATGCAATTTTAAAAAATTATAACCGATCCTAACAAAAATAAGAAGGAAAAAAGGAAAGCAATTCAGCAAAATTCCCCAAAACATCAACTGAGTCTGACAACATATGCAATATCCCTCAGCCATAGTTTCCCCAGCCACCTCTCCAATGAAGGAGGGATGTCTATTGTTTCATCTCTTCAAAAGAGAAAAGCTTGGTCATTATAATTACAAAAATCTGTATCAGGTTTTTGTTGTTGTCCTTTCCATTTACACCACTGCAGAGTCAACTAATAGATAAACTGCCAAATCTAACAGCCTTTTTTCAAGGACTTGCCCTTCTTACCTCTCTACAGCATTGACACTATGGACCATCTCTCCTTCCTGAATATGCTGTCCACTCTGGGCTTTCATGACATTGCTTTCTCTTGCTTCTCCTAGCTGTCTAGCCAATCCTTCTCAGTTTCTTTTGTAAAATCATCATTATCCTGTTTATTTCCCATCCCCTACGTGTGGATGGGTCTCTGGGCATTGTTCTAGGCTCTCCTCAAGGGACCTCAGGTTATCTACTAATTAGTCAACTAAAAAAGTAAAAATTCTCTTAAACAATATTTTTTTATGGCAAATTTGAAGATACCAAAAAATCTCTCCTGGTAAAAAGGGAGGGACTACAGGGTAGCGTCAGTCACAAATGATGTGTTGGTTAGTTTAGCTAAATTATTTCTTTTAAAATCCTTGTTACAAGAGAAGATTCATTGTGCAGGGAAGGAGGGAAGTATATATGACATAAAAGCAAAAGGTAATCATACAATTTTTCCAGCTCTGATTGTTCTTAAAAAAGTAATTAATCAGTAACACTTTGATTATTTACTATGAAATCCAATAGTCAATAATAAGGAGACGTTACATTACCTGGCACATTCTGTCAATATTTTCTTCAGTTGGCATTACAAAGTAAACTGCTGGGACATCAGGGATAGGGTCCCGATCAGAGTGCAAAAGCCTGGCAAAAATCAAAATTATAAAATTAACCATTTATCATAAACCATTTTTCTTCTTAATTACTCATGCTTATGAGGAGGCCTTAAATAACAACTCTCCACCAGAAGTTAAATGGAAAGGGCTCTAGAAAGGCAGTACAGCATAATGAATTTGATGACCACTTGTGTGGCCAGCAGGTCATGTAACCTTCCTAAGTCTCAGTTTCCTCTTTGGAAATAATAACCTCAGAGCTGCAGTAAGGCTCAAATGAGATAGTAAGGGTAGAGAAGTATATAAAGTTAGTTATAATTGCCATGAAAATAAAGATAGCTGGTTGCTTCCCCACCTTATGATGATATTCACCTGATGTTAGCCCTGCTCTTCTTATCACCATCCTCACTTTCCTTCAGCAATTCACTTTATACCACTCTCTTTTCATCTCTTCCCTTTAATCAACTCTGAGCTAACAAAGCTAGATTACAGAAAATTTATCAAATGGGCCAAAGAAAATAAGGATGATCGTTAAGTGCTTACCCTGAACAAGACACATTATATAGAGATAAAGAAAAAGCAGTTACCTAGGCTAAGGAGCACATATCCCACTTGTCTACAATTTATCTAATCTAATACATAGTAAATGTGGCAGCAGAGAACACTAACAGCTAGATGAAGGATGCAGACCAGAAAAAGGCTACAGGAGTGAAGATACATAGGCTATCTTGAAAAAAGACATGCTGTCTAAGCCAGCTGGCAGTATATAGAGCATAGGACCTGGAGTCAGGAAAACCTGAATTCAAATTCAGCCTCAGACAATGTTTATTGTGACCTGGGCAAGTCACTTAGCCTCAGTCTGACTTAGTTCCCTCATTTGTAAAATGGGGATAGTAATATCACCAACCACAGTTGTTGTGGGATCAAATGAGATAATAATTGTAAGCACTTTGTAAATCTTAAAGCACCATATAAATATGCTTAAAATTGTAGGGCTAAATGGTAGAGGATAGAGTGCTGGACCTGGAATCAGGAAAACTCTTCCTGAGTTCAAATATGGCCTCGGATATTTAACTGTGTGATCCTGGGTAAGTCACTTAATTAACCTGTATGCCACAGTTTCCTCAATTGTAAAATGAGCTGGAGAAGGAAATGGCAAACCACTCTAGTATCTTTGCTGAGAAAACCCTAAATAGGGTCACACAGTTGGACATGACTGAAAAACAAATGAACAACAAATTGATATTACTGTTGTTGTTATTGTTTATGAGAGGCAGAGATGAGGAGGAAATGGATAATAGGCATGTAAAACAGCTTCTAAGAATGCACAGAGGAAAGGAATGGAGCATAGAGCTTGTGAGATACTTATTAGTCCAGTTTGGCCATAATGCAGGGCCTATAAAAAGACTATAAAATAAGACTGGAAAGAGTGGTAGAAGCCAGAATATGGAAGGGCTTTAAATTCAAGGCTGAGAAGTTTATATTATATCCTAGAGGCCAAGGGGAGCCAAGGAAGACTTTTGAAGATGGCATTAGCATGGTCAGTTGACACTGACTAGTGTTTTAGGACTATCATTTGGGCAGCTATGGAGAGGTTGAAGTAGGGAAAGGAAAGACCTGAAGCAGGGAGACCGATTAAGAACTAGCTTAGATGAGAAGTAATCAGAGCCTTAACTAGGATGGTGCCAAAAGAACAAGGAGGAAGGAGATTGGTGAGAGATGTTGTAGAGGTATGATTGACAAGACTTGCAAAATAACTCCATATGGTGATGAGAATGAGGTGTTTTAATTTCATAGTATTTTTAAAAATGGAAACAAAAAGTTAATAATCCTGAGTATGAAGTTGGGTAAATGGGAAGATAATGAGTACCTATATATGGTAATTACAACAACTTAAAGAGCTAAGCAAACACATCTCTGTAGTCCCAAAAAGGAAAAGCAAACTCTTGGGGCTCCAGAGTGTCACACTAAGAAACTCTCTTAAAAGTTAAAAAGGACAGGGCAGCTAGGTGGTGCAGTGGATAGAGCACCAGCCCTGGATTCAAGAGGACCTGAGTTCAAATCCAACCTCAGACACTTGACACTAGCTGTGTGACCCTGGGCAAGTCACTCAACCCTCATTGCCCCACAAAAACAACAATAAAAAACAAAATAACCAAAACAAAAAGAGTTAAAAAGGACAGTGGCAAAGTTTTGTCACATATTTCCAGTTCCACCTATCATAGATCAAAATATCCAGGAATCACAATCATGCAGAAGAAAAATCTTAACATTTCTTTTCAAATAACTTAAAATTATTTTGAATGTGTTAACACTCACAGATGCAAAGTGATTCCCATGTCTCTCAATTCCTTCACAGACAGCAGGGGAGAGATAATATCTTGGCCAAATCTGTCAAAAATGAGCACCTGCCCAAAATAAACCAAACAATTCCTTTGAAATAGTATTACTATTGAAAGATAAATAAGGAACTTAATTTTCAGACATATCAAAGTAAATTTTAGCTAACTTGATAATCACACTGATTCTTAAGCATTGCCTAAATTTGACATTTTTCATTGAAAGCATGTAATAATACAGCAACTCATTTTAAAATATATACTATTATCAAATCAATAGATGCAATATCATAATTTACTATACTCGAACATTTTCCTAGGCTAAAATGTAGTGTAAAAATACCAACAAAACTTGTTTTTAAGGAAAATTTGTAGACTGACAGCATCATGATACACTTTTTTCTTCATTAGAGACAAACTAAAGATCTTCAGAGCTTTATAGAAACAAGGCTTATGCCTGAACAGAAAGTTTACCAAAATTAGATTTCAAGGAAATATATGTTCTTACCTACTTATATAAATGGGCCGATACACCTTATGGTATCAAATAGTAGGGTTCTAAGGTCTCTCTCAGTCCTGAGATTCAATGACTCTCTGATTATTTACATTAAAAAAAAAAGAATAGTGCTCGTGGAACGCAAAGAAAACCAACTATACCTTTACTTTTAGCTCTAAAATCAAATCCAAAATTAGTTTTAAAGAGAAAGAAAAAACATAAAGAAATATGGAAAGACCATCATTAAATAATTCTGAAATGGAACTACAAGAACAAAGTACACACTATTACCATATCAGATAAAAAGCGATGAGAATGAATGGATAAAGAATCCTAATGGAAATGTGAGTGAATAAATGAAAAGTTGTATCATTTTATGGGATGAATCTATTTTAAGATAGTAGCAAAATCTGAAATAATAATGTTTATAAAAAATTTTTAAATTTTGAATGCAAAGAAGAATTATGGACAATCAAGGGATTTTAGAAGTATTAATAAATATTTTTCATAACCACTTCAGTTTTTTCCCCAATAAATAATAGGTGGTGAGACAGCATGAAGATGGCAAAGTTAATAAGGGACTTTCTTGTGTGCTACAATTCTCTTCAGAGAGGCTAAAGCTTTTTGATCTTATTTACAGAGTGTAAAATTTGTTAAAATCTCCCAAGTGTTCTTTTCCTCCAAATCTCAAAACATCTATGTCATCAGAACAATGTTACATTGTTCATATGAAGAAGGAAAAGAATTAATTGGACACACACAATACTACCCAACTTTCAAAGTATTTCTTTTTAAGCTGAAAATAGGCTTCCAATAAATGAGGTACTAAAAAAAAAATCTGGACTAGAAAATGAATGCAACATCAAATAAATTAAACCCATTTATATTTAAAGACAGAGATAAATTCTCCCCATTATATTAAATGTCTTACCTTCCATACTGGTTCTCCAGTGTTGTTTTTAACATGAGGAACATTAAAATTCAACATACGTTTCAAAGCCACTTAAAAAAAAAAAAAGGAGTTAGTTTGGTCTTATTTTCTCTCTCATTTTAATTAGGAACAAAATCCAAATACTGTCCAACTTAAAACACAAATTTACAAAAGAACTGAGAAGGTTGCTGCTTCTATAATTCCACAATGCACACTCTTCCACCAGTCTTGCCTTACACCTCCCAACCCCAAGACTGCCACTTCCATAGAAGCTGGTACTACCATCATATACTTAACTACTATGCACAATACTCAAGTACTATGCACAACACTAATAATGAGGAAACTAAGGTATAAACCTATATTATCAGTACTATGGAATTTATGGTGTTAATGTTTTAATTTTGACAATCTGTTTATCCATCAAATGTTTATTATGCAACTACCACCCCATCCATTGGCAAAAGGTAAATGGTTCTTTTCATATGCTTATGGTACCAAGCTATTTAAGCACCAGAAGAGCCAAGGTGGTAGAAAGAGACAATTTTATAACTTATTAGAAGACTCCAGCATGGTCCCCTGAAGCCCTGGGCACAATTTTCCTGGGAAAAGGCTTTGCAAAATGTGTTTGGAAACAGGCAAAGTTGGAAGCAAAGAAGTACTTCTCAGCCCCAATCTAGAGGTGCTGATAAGAAAAATGTTGGACTGTTCTAGGTCTACTTAAACACATCCAGCAGTTGGTAACATGGACTTAAGAATTTGAGACTGTGGATAAAATTATAGATCTGAGACTCACACAGTTAAGGGGTAGAATATGGATGATGATCCTACAAAGAAGAATAAGGACTGACCAAAAAGGTTGAGATACAAAGGGAGAGGAGATGGAGGCAAGGAGTGAAGATGTCTTTTTTGCCTGTTTGGCAATGAAATGGAGCAGACATGTAAGAGTTTTTAAGGATGGAGGAAGATACCTGGGATTATTTGTGGACAAGGACAATGGTGTCAGGAAACAAGAGAGAAAGAAAGTTAAGAATATATGATTGAGGGGGGCAGCTAGA
Source organism: Dromiciops gliroides (assembly GCF_019393635.1). NCBI lineage: Eukaryota > Metazoa > Chordata > Mammalia > Microbiotheria > Microbiotheriidae > Dromiciops > Dromiciops gliroides. The sequence goes on from NC_057862.1 coordinate 201,562,147, forward strand.
TGGCGCAGTGGTTAAAGCACCGGCCCTGGATTCAGGAGTACCTGAGTTCAAATCCGGCCTCAGACACTTGACACTTACTAGCTGTGTGACCCTGGGCAAATCACTTAACCCCCTATTGCCTGCAAAAAAAAAAAAAAAAAAAAAAAAAGAATATATGATTGAGGGGGGCGGCTAGGTGGCGCAGCGGATAAAGCACTGGCCCTGGATTCAGGAGTACCTGAGTTCAAATCCAGCCTCAGACACTTGACACTTACAAGCTGTGTGACCCTGGGCAAGTCACTTAACCCCCATTGCCCCGCAAAAAAAAAAAAAAAAGAATATATGATTGAGGGGCAGCTAGGTGACGCTGTGAATAAAACACCGGCCCTGGATTCAGGAAGACCTGAGTTCAAATCTGGCCTCAGACACTTGACACCTACTAGCTGTTTGACCTTGGGCAAGTCACTTAACCCTCACTGCCCTGGGGAAAAAAAAAAAGAATATATGATTGAGTGGGCAGAGTTATGGAAGAGGAGGAATCAAGGGTACTAGTAAAGGGGATTAACTCTGATGAGGACAAAAAGCAATTCTTCATCACAGACTAACAGAGAAAATCGTGTGTGGGGGGGGTGATATTATCAAGGAGAGCTGAGGTATAGAATAGGGGAGAAGGATGGCCTCTTAAAGATGGTCTCTATTTCCTCAATGAAGTACAAGATAAAGTTCTCTGCTGAGAGCAAGTTCCTACTACTAGAGAGTATGAAAGGTTCAAGAGATTAGATAAGGTTTAGGACAGCTGCTGTGAGGAATATAGAAAACCAATGAAGAAAGAATAATGGATTACCTTTTAGCAGCAAGGGCTCAGTTCAGATTATATAATCAATTTCTAGTGGATCCAGTCAGCAAGGTTTACCAACTTTCTCCAGCTCTACTGAGCAGCACCTGAACAGGAGCAGAGAAGGCAGATAGATGGTGCAGGAGAATCCAAGACTGGGGTTTGGCAAGGCATAAGTGACACTAGGACAAAGGACCAAGGGATTCAGGAGTATAGACTAGTACAAAGTTGAATTGGGTCAAAAATGAGAAGGGAAGAGAAAGATACCAGAGAAAGAATAATGGCCAGGGAGTGCAGTGAAGGTGAAGATCATTCTTTGGTGAGGATGAAGAAAAGTTTCCTAAGTAGTGAGGAGTAAGGAGAGAAGGAATGTTAAGAGGTTATGATTGGAGAGGGGTTACGATTGATCATAAAAGCAGAACACTAAGGAATGATGCTGAGATCAAAGATAAGACTGTCCAGGTATGTGATTGAAGTCATGGGAGAAGCTTGGTAAGACTGACAACCATTGAAGCCAGAATATGAAAAAATCACGGATAAAAGAAATCTCTCTCTCCCTCTCCCTCTCTCTGTTGGGCATTTCTAGACCAGATGTCTAGAGCTCCATGGCTTAGATGAAATGAAGGTGGATAGAGGGAGGCCAAAGCTGACACACTGTGAGCTCCCTACCTGAGTACCTAAGAAATACTATACTTCTTTTTGCTGTGGTCTTACATGGCTCCCAATACTTCCTTTGATCTCCCATGGGTCCTAGTTACCTACTTTGGTCTCCTTGACTATGTTCAGCTCTTTTCGTTTCTCACCCTCCATACTCCCCACCCCTATCCTGAGAGTCGACCTGGTATAGTGGGAAGAACACTGGATTTGGAGTAAGAAACCCTGAGTTCAAAACCCTGCTCTGCCACTTTACAGCTTGTACAATGTTAGGCAAGTCCCATTTCCACTGTGGGTTTCAGTTTTCTCATCTGCAAAATGAGAGTGTTGGACTAGATAACTTCTAAAGTCCCTTCCAAATCTCAATCTATGTTCCTATGAATAGATTTCTTAAAATAAAACTCAAAGTTTTCCAGAAACTTTACAACCAAAAGAGACAAGTACGTAGATGACTAGTCCACCAACCCTCATGAATTTGTTCCAGAGAAATAAAGTAGATAAAAGAATGTTATATACACTGCCACCTAAAATTAAGGCTCTAAAAGATGAGGTTGGTCTATATACAAATCCACCACCAGAAGAGGGAATAGAAGTGCAGGGGCTGTGTTGAGTGGAGCTGTCAGGGAAATGCCCGGAGCAAGACAGATGCTGGGCCTCAAGAATCTCCCTGAGGCAAGCTAGAGCCAGGCAATCCAAAAAGAAGCAGTGGGAGTTAAAGGAGATCTGAGCCCTGGGCTAGCCACAGAAAACAGGAAGAGAAGGAGAATCAGGTATTCTGGGCTGGAAGGAATCTCAGGTCAATGATTCCAAGTCCCTCATTTTACAGATGAAGAAGACTACCTGTCCATGGAATGATATTCCTACTATATCACATATCTATAGAATGGTCTGGGAGTCTAACCATGACATGTACCATTGTTTCTACCAGAGAAGATAGATTAAGTTCCACACAACACAGACAACTCAGGTTCAACATTCAAGTCAGGTCCTATATCACAAAAGATATGACTTGAAAAGTAGGTTGGAGTTAGATCGTGGACAGTGCTTTGAACAGTATCAGGACAATGTGTTATTACAAAATGACCTAAGTGAAGTCTTATTAAAGATCTACTTCTGTCTTCTACCTAAATCTGTGCTTTGTCTTCAGAAAAGGTACTATGCCTTCCTCATGTTCCCTTCGAGATGAGAACCTCTATTATAAATAGAAAGGTTAAACAGTTTATTTCTCATAGAGCTTAAGAAAACCCATTCCAGAGTATATATTTAAAATTCATTTTAAGCAGTGAAAAGAGGGTTTTGAAAACATGCATTAATTGGAGATTATCATGCAATACTTTTTCAAAAGAAATCAAACAGCTTTGGGCACTATTTTTAAACTAGTTTAAGCTAACTCAATTGATGCAAATCCTTGAACTAAACCTAAGTTTTGTGACCTGGTGTGTAGGATAAGAACATTGGATCCAGGAAGACCTGGATTCAAATGTGACCCTTGATACTTACTAGCTTGTATGGACCTGGGCAAGTGATTGAACACCTGATTCTCAATTTTCTCATCTGTAAAATAAGATGGACTTGATAACATCTAAGTTCCCTGCTAGCTCTAAATCTGTGATTCAACAATCACAGAGAATGGTTTGTTACTTCTCAGATGCACTTGCAATTCTTTTTCCCTCCCCTTCTCACTATCAGTCTATCACAAACTCCTTTCCCCAAAGTTAGTTCCTCTGGCTCACTTGGTCCCAAGGCTAGTCCACAGGACAGGGTGACAGGACTGGAGGGACAAGGGACAAAGGGAGAAGAGGGAAGACAAAATGTCAAAGTCACTCTTCCTTCTACCGTGTTCTTTTTTTAATTTGTATTTTTTTTTTGCAGGGCAATGAGAATTAAGTGACTTGCCCAAGGTCACACAGCTAGTAAGTGTTAAGTGTCTGAGGGCGGATATGAACTCAGGTCCTCCTGAGTCCAAGGCTGGTGCCTTATCTACTGAGCCACCTAGCTGCCCCCTCTACTGTCTTCTTAATTCCCTCTAATTCCACTATCAGTCTCAATGGCAACAGAACATCCAATTCTTTCCCCTTCCCCTATTTTATTTTCTGCCCCAGAGGCCCAGTCCTGTTCTGTTCTAATGGGGAAAGACCTATAAAACCGATTGTGAATTGTTAATTTGGGAGGTTCATAAATTTTACTACAATCCTTTGCATACCCAAAGACCTATGTTGATCAGATACATACATCTTTGACTTTATGAGACCTAAGTGAAAAAAAAGAGAAGCAGGGCAAATTGGGGCAGGTGTCTTTTCTTCCCTCATTTCTTATTATGATATCAATAAAAATCATTAGAGACCCTCAAAAGAGTTTTAAGTACTTATAACTTGGTGAGGTAGGTAATACAGATATCATTACCTCCTACCTCATTTTACAAATGAAAAAAGAGAGATCAAGTGACTTGCCCTTAATCACAAAGCTATTATATGTCAGATACAGGATAAGAACCCAAGTCTCAGCTGGCTCTAGACTCCAATGCCATTACCACTACCTGTCTGTGGAATGACATTCCCACTATATCGCATACCTCCATAGAATGGTCTGGGAGTCTAACCATGACATGTAACATTGTTTCTACTAGAGAAGATACATTAAGTTGCAAACAACATTTATAAACAGAATTCTGGCAAATGAAGGTGTTGAGAACTACTTGTAACCTTTATACATCATGAAGCCTGATTGGTGCATATTTCTACAGTAAAAATTCTACAGTTATTTGTGTTGTCTTTTAAAAAAAAAATCTCATAAAGTTTTAAAACTATCATGCTAAGAAATTTCATTCATTAACCACTGGGGTAGAGGCAGTGACTAATTCTAGGTTCTTTGAAGTGTACTGAAAATTGCTAAAATTAAACAAAAGTTAAAAAACATTAAAAACAAATTTCTTAGGGGATAAAGCACAGGCCCTGGATTCAGGAGGACCTGAGTTCAAATATGGCCTCAGACACTTGACACTTATAGCTGTGTGACCCTGGGCAAGTCACTTAACCCTCATTGCCCTGAAAAAAAAATTAATTACTTAATTGAAAACAAACAAATTTCTTTTCAATCTTATCTCCCCCAAATCCTCGGTAACAATAGTGTTCTCTGGCAAGACTGGGCTACTTTACTTTAAAAATACAATAAGGGTTTGTCAAGTGCATAATTAAAAAACAACTTAAAAATTAGATTTAAAGTCTAAGAACCTAGAAATCTAATCCTAATTTTGCTACTTACTATTTATGAAACTTTGGCAAGTCTTTTATACCCTCTGAGTTCTCCATCAACTGTAAATTAGGGGCAGGAGAAAAGGGGAGAGGGGGAGGTTGGACTAGACATCTATAAGGTATGATCCTGTGCTGTATGTCTTCTAGGCTCTGGTCCTGGGTTTACTCTTGCCTAAAATGTCCTAGGTCACTCTACCTGTGTACATGCAGAATATCTTATTTTCCAACTAGAATGCAAGTTCTTGCATATTCATAAAGATAATTTCCCAAAAGCACCAAGGAAAAAATTCTCTTATTATGCAATTAATTAGTAGAGAAATGAATGTCTTACTTTCATTTAGGGACATAAAACATTGAGTTCAACATCTAAATTAATGAATAACAGATGTGGTATTGTCACTTACCAGTGTAGTATTGCTACAATGAAGTTCATCTTAACTGAAATTCCCCTTGAGATGTTATGCTAAGTTTCATTTGCCAATTTCCTTAAACATTCACATTTTAAAAACAAGTGGAAATATAAAAATTTCTATTTACGAAACTTCCAAAAGGTCCGTTTCAAATTACTTTTCATCGTTGGTAGGCCTGTAAACTTCTATGATAAAAGAATCTTGAAGGGACCATTACTTCAATACAAAATACAAAGCTCCAAAGATCAAAATATGAATTAAAAAATAAAACCAAGGATGCAAAAAAGGAAAACAATATGTACCACAAACTTTTTGGTGCATAAACTGAAGACAATTAAGAACTGTATTCCTTTACACGCATAATACACATTACCCAAAGTTACTAAAATGCTCACCTGAATCTTTAAGGGGGAAAAAATGAAATAGGAAAACCTTTGAAAATATGCATATGTGTATAAAAATCCATATACGTATATTTCACCAATATTACTAGATGTAAGGACTAGAAATGTGAATTCCCCCAGCACTAAATATTTCCCAGGAATAACTGAAGGAACAGTATCATTACACGTATGGAAAAGAATTGTCCCTGGAAGTGCCGCCTAAATCATTACCTTGTCTCTTTATCCCTGGAAGCTGCCTAAGAGGGGCTGTTCATCACCTAACATTCCCTCCACCACGAACCCGGGAAAACTACTCCAAAGGACGCCTATCCGACTAGGAAGAGAGACATATCTGTGGGACCGGGACTGGGAAAAAAAACACTAGGGGATCACTTGGGTCTCCTCAGGTCTTCGGGATGCTACGGAAGGACGCAGAAGAGAAGCCCGGGGGCGGCGGGCAACAGGTGGGAAAGTCGAGCGACAGAGGACTGGTCAAAAGGGGGATGGGGTGGAGGCTGGGGCAGCCCGACCCGAGCCCGGCTCCCGCTGCCCCCGCCGCCCCCGCCAGCATCACCTCTTCCTGCTACAGGGGGAGGGGCCCCGGGACCCAGACTCCTGCCTGGCCAGCACAGCCCAGACCAGAAGCACCGCTTCTGCTGGGCGGCCCAGCGCGGAAGGCGACTATGCGTTAGATGAAGCTGGGCCTGGGAGGGGGAGAGGAGGAGGAGGAGGAGGAGGAGGAGGAGGAGGAGGAGGAGGAGGAGGAGGAGTACGAGGGCCACGAACGAAGCTGGTACCTGTCTGCCTTTCTCGGATACTGGCTGCAGCCGTGGCCGCCATCTTGACTCCCACCATTCACCGCCGGCCCTAGAGCCGAAAAGCCCGGAGCAGCAGGATGACGTGGCCGACCCGACGCCCCCGGAAGGAAAGGGGGAGGGAAGCAGGAGTGGAGCGGAGAACGAAGAATCAGAAGACGCTCCCTAGGACACGTGGCTGCCTTAGCCCCGCCCTTTCTAGGTCAGATTGAGTCACATGGTTTGCAACTGAGCCGGTCGGCGCTGCGCGGGTACTCGCTCTGAGAGCTTTTAAATCTATGGAATGTGGCATTTCCGCAATTTTGGAAGCTGGTCGCTCGGAGGAGAAAGGGGCCCACCGGGAACCGTTCTCACCTAAGTGTAAAGAAATGGGCAGTATCCCGTTGTTGGCATTCTGCGAATTAATCTGTAGCCTTATTGGCCTTTTTTCTGTCCTGTAGTGGAGAGGGGGTGGCAGAGGTTTCAAACTGTTGACTACGGGGGTGACACAAGTAATCAACTTCCCATCATTATGGGAAAGTGGGGGAGGGGAAGGATGCAGCGAGAAAAAGGTTCGTAAACTTATTAAAGAATTATTTAAAAAGAAACAAACATGGGCAGCTAGGTGGCGCTGTGGATAAAGCACCAGTCCTGGATTCAGGAGGACCTGAGAACGCAGACATTTGATACTAGCTCTGTGACCTTGGGCAAGTCACTTAACCCTCATTGCCCGAAAAAAATAAAATAAAAAACCAAACACCCCAAACCATCGTTTTAAATTTGAATCCTTAGACTTTATTGCACTTCAAAAAATTGGATACACATGACAGTTCATCTCCCATAATCAATTATCCAAAACACGGAGTTCAACACTGACATACTTAAGTACTAAATACTAAACTGCTACATTAATTCTGAAGCTGTACCAAATTCTGCAATGTAAATTTTAAACTACTATTTACACAACTAAAACTTAAATATTCAAATTTTAATAATCGCTGTTACATTAAAATGTAGTAATCATTTTTTCTACTGGCAAGTATTTTTATTTCCCACATCAATGGTCTAATGAAATCACAAAAACACTATTGGTTATCTATCATTTATTCCAATAGAAATCATCCAATATTAAGGGAAAATATTGATATTCCAAAATATTTTATTAGTCAAACTTAAAATTTTAAAAATTGCATAAATTTACTGCCAACCTGTAAATTTATTCACTGATATTTTAATTACTTTGCAAGCCAGTGATGTAAAACTAAACAGTACATACAAAAGCTAGCCCTTCAAGGGCTTGCAAGGAGCTTGAGAGCATATATGAAAGCTTCTTGGATTCCTAAAATCCTTTGATATGATTGAAGTACAGACAGTTCTCCCTTTACTTAAGGGACCATTCTGCAGACCTCTACTAGTAACATGAATTTGCCCCTACCAATCCACTTCATTTGGGCTATATAACAAAAACATAAGCAAAATAGTATCTTTACACAAGTCATAAAATGTACTAAAATGCAGACATATTGAGTAATGTACCATGATAATAAACAGAATTATGAAAGGTTAAGTTAACAATAAAGCATGCAATGTATTGCATAGTAAGGACAACATAGGTTTGCAGTATGTTGCCTTTCCTCTACCCACTGCACCTAGCACTGGTAGTTGGCTGTGCAACTTTTAATGAAGCTAGGGAACTATTTGGACAGTGGCTCTCTTTTTCCCCCTTATGTATCTGATGATAGCAACCAATATTATCTTCAACTAGTCTTTGAATTTTTAAAAATATTGAAATGGGGCAGCTAGGTGGCACAGTGGATAGAGCACTGGCCCTGGAGTCAGGAGTACCTGAGTTTAAATCTGGCCTCAGAAACTTAACACTTACTAGCTGTGTGACTCTGGGCAAGTCACTTAACCCCAATTGCCTCACTTAAAACAAACAGACAAACAAAAAAATATTGAAGTATTTGGGTCCATCTTTTCAACGCAAGAAAACATTTACTCAAAAGATGAAGTGCTTCTGCTATTTCCTTGTCAATCTTTTTGGTTGGACCTTGGGTTCCAAAGTTTCCCTTTCTTCTTCTGCAATCTTAGCAGCTAGCAGTTCAATCAGATCCTCATTCAACAGTTTTTCTCCATGACACTCTATCAACTCTACATCATTCTCATCTACTTCTAGCTCCAATTTTTGGGCTAATTTTATCATCTTGTTATTTTTTTAACATTTCATCTGTCAAATCCACGAAAATTGGGATTGAATTTAGAGTACATTTTCTCCCAATTCTCTTCATATATGTTTGTTACATCTTCCCATGCCTTTTAGAATTCTTTATGTAAAGTCAAATTTGTGTAATTCAAATGTACATAAAGCAAGAACTATCTTACAGTATTCCTTTTTTCTCTTCTCAGCTCATCTGCCACTATCTATATTCAGATCCCTAATTTTAAACCCATCATCTCACCACTTAATTTCCTTATGGTTACATAGAGAATATAAAACAATTATATTTAATTTTAATAACTACAGTATGTACTTATCCAATGCTTAAAATTAAAGTGGTTAGTTATAGAGTGGTAAACATAAGTACAGCACATACCCATGGAGGCAATGTAAACAGCTGGTCACCTCAAGATTGAGAAGTAAAGCAGCATTACATGGATGGGTGGGGTTGGGTGAGGGTAGGTGAGTTTGTGTGTGTGTGTGTGTGTGATGTGTGTAAAAACAAAACTTTCCTATCTCTTGAGAATAAGTGAGAAATTAATTAACTATGGAGTGTTACATGTCTCATTCGAAGATTTAATGCTGCCTCATTTATGTGGTAGTTCCTGTCCATATATTCAGCTTAATAACACTTTTCTAGAAGTTATTTTATACAAAGGGATTTTTCCACTTTGTACAAAAAGAATCTCTCCACCCTATCAGAATAGACTTATTACACATGCAGGAAAAGCACTAATGTGTCAGTTTATACAAAAGGATGCTTTCTTCACGTATTTTTCTAGTCATTTCCTATGCAACAGAGACATCATTACAAATTATCCAAATCTGGGTATCAAACTGAGTAGACAAAATTATAGTATATGCTGTCAAAAGAACTCAGACACATTTCTTTCTAAGTTTCTCTTTAGTTAAAAGGTTCATACAATTTAGAGTATTTAGGAATAGGAATTGAAACTAATTTCATTAAGATAGGGAACTCTCAGGTGAAGACACTCCCTCTACCAATGTAGGCCGGCAATATCTTTCTAATTTATAATCTTAGAAAAATGCCTGGGGCCTTGGCACTGAGAAGTCACACCAACCACGATGTGTCAGATGCATGCCTTCAACCTCAGTATTCCTGACCTCAAAACCAGCTCTATCCATTCTGTCATGCAGCCTAAAGTTAAAAAAGTAATTCATATATAAAATCATCACTAGCAGAATTAAATCTGAGATTGGATTATTAAAGCAAACTTTAAATAGTACAAATACTGGACATAAACTACATACATTAAAGTAAGTAATTGAACTACAATGAAAGGAAATATTTTACATTCAATATTACAATTGAACAAACACAATACAATTTATCATAAAAGTAACAATAAAACACCATTAAAAACGTTGCCTATTTACAAATAGAGTAAATCTTTCCTTAGGATGACTGAACACTAAAGGCAAAGCCACTTGGCAAATGTATCTTTTCTTCATACTAATTTTTGTTAGCATAGAGTCACTGGTCATTCACTTATCAATGATTCAATGATTCAATGATTGTTTATCCCATTTCACTTGAAAAGAAAAACAAACAAGCACAGGCCTGAAAGACATCTCAGGAGAATACCAGAATATTTGTGATTAAAAGATATACTTAAAAAAAAAAAGATATACTTAAGTGAAAAAAGAAGCAAGCTTACTCATAGGTACAATTTTGAAATTATATAAATATAAGCATATGAACAGTAAAAACTACTAACTTATTTCTGCTTAGACATAATTGAAAGTAAAAGACTTAACAATATCATATTACCTAAAGGCTTTAACATGAGTGAATCCAACAGAAATAAAGATGTGTTGAGATTCCAGAAGACATAAAAGGTTTAAGACACAACCTCATTCGAAAATCATGTCAATATAAATAAGTTTAACTTTTAAAACTAAAAAGGATTAATAAAGAAATGAAGCTGAAGTTACTCTATTCTCTCCTCCAACTCAAATTTGCCCAAAGGTACTCCTATCAATACCAACAAATACCAAAGGAATCTAGAAATAAGTTTAGATTAGTAAATTTATAAGCTTCCTTGCTGAATTTTCATTTAGAGGAGTTTAGCTGGCATTGCACTTGTGAATTAGGAAAAAACACAGTTAAGTACAAATGTAAAAGATCATCAACATTTGTAGTAGAGTAAAAATGTTCCATCTACTTTGGTACTAACTTCAAATTATGTATATGGAAGATGAGAATAAATTGTTTTTCAATTTTTAAAAATGCATACATTTGTAAGGAATATATTAAAAACAGCACTTACAGGAAATTATGTGAGAATGACTTCTGGAATGAGAACATGGATTTCTAAATATAATACTTTTGTTCCTTTAAATAATTTACCATTGTAATTAACAGGTGCAAAATCATTTTTACATGTATTAAAAGTTAAAATCTATGGGTTAGGGGGCAGCTAGGTGCACAGTGGATAAAGCTCGGCCTGGATTTCAGGAGGACCTGAGTTCAAATCCAGCCTCAGTCACTTGCCACTTACTAGCTGTGTGACCCTGGGCAAGTCACTTAACCCTCATTGCCCCACCCCTGCCAAAAGAAAACAAAACAACTATGGGTAGGCTCCAGGAGGCTTACATGGTAATTCAGCCATGTTAACTGCTTAATATCTACCACCATACTCAAACCTGTAATGTGGCAATTCACATAGAGAGCTAAAACAACTAGGTATTAAACCATGTTCACTCACTTTTAAGGCATGGACCTGCCCTGAGTCTACAGAAACCAAAACTGTTACCATGAAGACAAAAGATATAGTTGACTGACCTTGGGCAAGTCACCTAACCCTCAGTGCCCCACAAAAAAAAAAAAAAAAAAGAAGAAGAAGATACAGTTGACAAATATTACCTTTTTGGCACAATTTTAACATAATTCAATTTCACAGACATACAGGGAACAGTTCTACCTTTTACCAGCTGTCCTATCTATAGCACTTTTGATTTCTAACTTAGTGCAACTTCATCTTGAGAATAGTATGTTCTTGATTCATATGCTATAAAACCTTTAAATTTTGTGGCATTTCGATTCAATGCTTTAAAAGGAAAAGAAGGTGAAAAGATAAGTTGTTTATACAAAACTGGAAAAAATTATAGTTCACCTGAAGTAAACATAACTTAGAAAACTAGTCAATAGCAATGGTTTTATCTGTATCAGGACAAAAGTAACAACTTAATAAGTTGCTTGTACTAAAGTTCATAGGTAAGTAAATAGCATTAAGAAAGTACGAAATGTTACATCAAATTTGAATAAGAAGTTCCTTAACATATTGTACTTTTAAAAATGTCACCACATTCTTTAAAGTTCATATCAAATGCTACTGAATTAGGACTGGCAAGTTTTAAGACAAGGGAGCATTAAGGAAAAAGTTGTGTAATGTTAAGAACATGATAGCAGCTTACAAGGAGGCATCTCTGAAATAAGATTTAACATCCAGTGTAGTATTGTTTTTCTTCTTCTAGTCCTAAGGCATTTCTAATGGCAAAGTCCATGTTTTCTTGGAATTCCTTATATGTACTGGTCATTGGAAGAGTTAACCTGTTACAGCATTTGTTTCCAACAGGATAATCAGCACACAAAAATTCAATTGATGGAGTAGGCTGAAATCCAACATGTGGAATGGAGCGGCAACCTGTTGCAAAAACTAGGATATCTTCTAATCTTACTACAGATTCTCCACCTGAAACATACACACAAAAATGACATGAAAGTTAAAATATTTGCATAATTTTAGAAAATCTTCAACCTCTTGGGGGAAGACCCATCAAACAAACAAAAAATATTATTTCCATTAAAAATTGTTTAAAATAAATTTCAGCATGTTAATTAGAATGAAAAACAAAGGGAAATTAGTTTTTAAAAGGTACATTTGTGAGCAATGAAGAAATTAAAGTCAGTTTCAAAATCAAAATTTGACTAGATCCCAATAAAAATAGTTCATGCTGATACTGAATTTCTTTATATTATTCATACCTACTGCTGAATTGAAGGACTGTTAGATATTCCATTGGGAAATGTATGTAGGACACCTTTTGAGAAACTTTGAAATAATTTTGCCTAATCAAGAATAACAAGGATCAGGGCACTGAAAATATCCATTTCCTCCCAGAAATATTCTGAGAGGCCTAAAGTATTTCCTTCACCTGAAACTACTTACTTTGGACCATCTTATCTTCAATGGATTTCATGAAGGGATTTTTTCTAGACTGCTACTCATTCTGATCTTCTTTTCCTGTAGGATTCTTGTCAATTTCCTCCCATAAATACCTCTAAATAAGATTCATCCAAGGTCTTCTTAAGGTTATTTTAACATTCCAGAGTACCACATTCAGTCTGTTCAGCTAAATCCCTTGATTTTGCTATATAATGGCTCACCTTTCCCCAATTATATATTTTCTGGATGCTACCTTCCCATTCATTCTCAGTGCAAGTCTATCATTGACAATACGCATTGTCCTTTGGATAACTTAAAATTGTGGGTTTTCAGAGATTTTGCTGTTTCATGGTTCATAGCCATACTATAATTACCACACAAGGGAAGATTTTGTTTCAGAAAGTGGCATGGGATAATCTAGAAAAATTTCCTATTCAGCTCAGGGCCTAGCTCATTTTCCATCTGCAGTGCCTTCCAAATTATGGCCTAACTCAGTGGGCTGCATATTCATTTGCATTATCATAACCCATATGATAGCTTTCTTCATTGATTTGGTTTTCCCTTTATGGATGGTTAGGTTCAAGTCTTTTGAATGATTGTACAAATATTTCATTAAGGAGACCTTGTAGTAACAGTGCAGGGTCATCCCCAGAACAGGAGATCTTAATCATTTATAGAGAATTGCTCATCAATTTGCATCATGTGTATACACAATGAGGATAAACATCTTTGTCGAGCTATTTTTCTGTTTTACGCTTAGTATTAACAACCAAGCTTCACTGAACAAAATTCTCTTTCATTACATTTGATGTAATGGGTCTTTTCATACAGATGGTAGATACCTCACAGACATAAGACCTTTGTTAGAAAGGCTGTAGGAAGAAATGCACAGTTGGTGGAACTGTGAATTATCTAACCTTTCTGAAAAAAATGTTTAAAATTACATAAGAAAATTTACTGAAGTACATATACCTGCTAATTCAGAAAAAGCATTAATTTGCTTATACTTCAAACAGATTAGAAAAAATGGAAGGTCTCAGATATATAAAGATATTTATAGCAGTACTTCGTGAAATAGCAAATTACTGGAAGGAAAGTGATTGTCCCATTTCCCATTTCTTTCCAGAGGCTATAGGTGTGGGACACTTTATAATGTCAGACTTCTCAATGTCTTAGTTTCACTGAATCATTTTTCTGTTTTTTATTTATTGTTAAATGGCTATGGGGAGGGTAGGGAGGAAAGAGAGACTGAAAAATGTAGATCACATAAAGAGATAACTATTAACAAAATTTATTTTAAAAAATAAAGTGGTTGCCTATTGTGGGAAATAGCTTGACAAAGTATAGTCTATGGATGTAACAGAATATTTCTATGCTGTAAAAATTACACGAATGAGGAATTCTGAAAGTGGAGTGGTTGATAAAACAGAACCAAGAGAACAAATGACATGATGACCACAATAACATAAAGGAAAACAACACTGAAAGACTTCAGAACTCAAAGTAGTGACCAATTAGGATGGTAAAATATAGATCAAGCCTCTCAGCAGAAAGGCAGTCTATGTATGGGATGAGGTATAAGCGTTTTCAGACAGCCAATGGGTTGATAGTTTTACTTACTGATACAAGGGAAAGTTTAAGAACTCAAGAAATGACTGACATAAAAAAAAAAAGAGTTCCCTCTGGGCCTGCCTTTATTAAAAGGCTTGTTCCACAAAGTCATTTTTTGACACTCTACAAATAACAGTGGAACCTCATATCTTCTGCACCTTCAAATCAACTGCATAACCATGAAACTGTGGTCTAGCATAGAAATTTATGAAAACTTAGCTGTAACATCTTATATTTCCTTAGGATACAGTTGACACATATGTAAATCTCAAAAGATTGTAAAGAAATTATTTTATAGAGACTTTAAATAGGAACACAAATTATTAATATCTTCTAAATCCCATTTCTTTGAATCAAATGAAAAATGAATTATTATTCTTTGGTAGTAATTCTGTACGTATGTAATTTTTTTCCAATAATAATCTAGTATCTTCCCCTCTTTCAGTTATCTTGAGAATTTATCTCTCAGTGTTTTCAAAACTGGGGTGGCTCTAGCACAGAATTTTTTCTGTATGTACTTGGTCCAGTTGAGCTCCTCTTACAATCTTTTTTTTTTTTTTAGTGAGGCAATTGGGGTTAAGTGACTTGCCCAGGGTCACACAGCTAGTAAGTGTTAAGTGTCTGAGACCGGACCTGAACTCAGGTACTCCTGACTGCAGGGCTGGTGCTCCATCCACTGCGCCATCCAGCTGCCCCTCCTCTTACAAACTTTACTTTATTTGGGGCCATTTATATTTCCCTACAAAATACACCAGGATGTTAAAAGTACAAATATGATGATTTCACTATCATCAATGATAAAAATGGTTTGTTACAAAAATGTTGTTTAGCATATTGTTTTCCTTATTTTAATACAAAATAGAATTATAATAACTGCTCATCCTAAAGCATCAAGAGAACCATGAAGTACTGGAATCGACCACTGTAAATTGCATGAGGGCAGAGATGATTGTTGAATGAACACTGGCTGACTGATTAAATGACTAATAAGCCTTCCCTATAAATTTTCATAGAATTTGTCATAGTATGTAAACTAGAAAAATGTCAAACTATAATGTAAAATGTGTGCTAGAGAAATGTCTGTTTATATAGTAGAAACTTATATCATCAAAATATGTTTTTCTAAAAAGATTTAAATTTTCCTTTGGAGAATTTGGTAGTTAATTTTACTTACTAAGACTCACCTCATGTCACATTCCACTTTGCAATGTCAGACAACTTAAATATTAATACTAAATTTTAGTGTAAGCTAAGGAAAAGTGTAGAATTTGTAAGATTGAGAGGTGAAACAAATATTTTAAAAATTCTAATGAGATAGAAACCCAAATAAAATCTAAACACAGATACTTGAAAGCAATAAACTTTATTCACTTACTTTCAACATTCTGCAAGTAACTCATCCAAAACCCCATAGCTCTGGTGTCCTGTGCTTCAGAGAACTTGTGCATAGTAAAAAGATCACTAAGGATTTTGGTAGTAAGTCTCTCTGGCTTGTGGCATAGGATACCATAAAATGCTTCCGGATATTTCTGCATTGTTTCTAACACACCAAGAGTTCTCAAACCCTGCTGAAAACTAAAGAAAGGGAGGGGGAAGGTGAGGAGGGGGAGAAGAATAAATCCATTAGGGGAAAAAAAACCCATTTGTTTTGTTTTGCAAACATTCAAGAAGAAGAAAAAATTTATTTCCAGCTGAATGTTTTCTGACTAGATTTTCATAAATAATTTCTTACAAAAGATCTAAGGTCAACATCAACAATATTTTAGAAAACAATCCATTGTATTTTAGCATTCATTAGTTAAAGTAGAACTTCTTTATAAAGACATAGAACTAAAAGTCTACTCTCATAAGCTGAGAATGTATGTTTATGTACAGTCAATACCCATATTCAATATATTCGATGCTAAGGACATAAAAGTGATAAATCTAATTTGGGGCAGGAGAGAATGGATAAGAGAAGTAGCCAAATAACTCTGATACAAAAAAAGGCAACACCTATATAAAGTACTAAAAAAATATAAGGTGCTAGAAACAAAAGCAAGAGCAGGTGACAAGACGAATATGAGGAGTGTGCTGAGATACTGCGACAATAGTGACAGGAGGACTAAGACTTAGAAAAGGCCAAGGCTGGCTTGAAAAGCTAAGGATAAGCAAAGAGTTAAAAAAAACCAAAAACACCTATTGGGGAAATAGGGAATCAAAGAAGGGGTGAAGTTACTTTGGGTGAAGAAAATGATGACAATGACAGGCACAGCTATTGAATTCTACTTTGCTGCTATTTGGGGGCAGGTGCCAGTGAATAGAGTGTAGGGCCTGGAGTCAGGACTACTCATCTTCCTGAGTTCAAAACAGAGCATCTCTGGCTGTGTGACCCTGGGCAAGTCACTTAACCCTGTCTTCCTGTTTTCCTCATCTGTAAAATGAGCAGTGAGAAGGAAATGGCAAACACTCCAGTATCCTTGCCAAGAAAACCCCCAATGAGGTCATAAAAAGTCAGACACTGCTTGAAAATATGACTGAAGACTAACTTGCTATTTTTCTTTAGTATTTTATTTTTCCAATTACATGTAAAGTTTTCAACATTCATTTTCATAAGATTTTGAGTTGCAAATTTTCTCCTACCCTCCCTTTCTTCCCTCTACCGAAACCAGCAAGCAATGTGATATTGGTTAAACATTACATTTCATGTTAACTTATTTCCACATTAGTCATGTGTGAGAGAAGAATCAGAACAAAAGGAAAAAAAACACAAAGAAAGAAGAAATAACAACAACAAAAAACGACAGCATAAGTGAAAATAGTATGCTTCAATCTGCATTCAGATTCCATTGTTCTTTTTCTGGGTGTGGAAAGCAGTTTCCATCATGAATCTTTTGGCATTGTCTTGGATCATTGTATTGCTGAGAAGAGCTAAGCTTGCTGCTATTTTCTCTGACAAAAATGAACTTCAATCTACAAGAAATGGAACAAATATGGCTCAGAGGGAGTTGATACTCAAGCTTAGCAATGAGCAACAAGCCAAGCAACTCAGGTGTCCCCTGGTGAATTTAAATTACCTCTTTCTGATGAACTAAAAAAATTCTCAGGTATGGCAATAAGTGACATTTAATTGCTGATCCACTATAGGAGAAATATGAAAAGCTGGGCAGAAAACGAAAGGCAATACAGGCTTAGAGAAGAGCTTGTCCCAATTTCCATTTCAAAGAAAGAGAAAATAAGATGTAAACTATAGACCAATAAGCTTGACTTCTATTCCTGATAAAATTGTAGAATGTCTTAATAAAGAAATGGTTGAAACCCCCCCAAAAAAGTGGTTTTTTTTTTGTTGTTGTTGTTGTCTTCTAGTAATTTTTCAATTGTGTCTGACTCTGTGTGACCTCTTTTGGGGATTTTCTTGGCAAAGATACTGGAGGTCCTTTGCCATTTTCTTCTCCAGCTTATTTACAAATGAGGAAACTAGGCACACAGATAGTAAATGTCTGAGGCCAGATTTGAACTCAAGAAAACACTAATTCTTTCTTCCTTGCATTTACTTTCACTGGGGGGGAAAGCCTCCTGGAAAGGTTGTTTCCCTAGAAACAAAGGAAAGGTTCCCCTCGAAAGTTGTTCAAATCAAACTACTTTATATAGTAGTCCATAGGTTCTCAAGACAAGCCAGAATAAGGAGAATTCCTTGATTTCTAAAGGGTGGAAGAATACATACAACCTTCTGTGTTTTTCAAAATTCCTACTTTGTGGCCATAAAGTGTTTCTAGATTGGGGATCTTAAAGTGATGTCTCTTTGCACTTCTGCAGATAGATTTCAGGTGGCCCAGGAACTTGGATGAGAAAAAAATTAGCACCTTTATTTTTACTCAGTTCTAACTAGAATTTAGTTATTTGTTCGATTTATTATATGCATTTAAAAACATTCTGAAAAGGGGTTTGTATGCTTTACTAGACTGCTTATAGGATGCATGACACAAAAGTTAAAAACCCCTATTGATGTCAAAATGTGTCTCTCACTGGACTTCCAGATCAGAGACCACCAAGATGAAGGTGTAGATGTTTATGACCTCTCAAATTTCTTCAAAACAGAAATGATGCACCAAAGAAAATGCCACTTTAGTTAACTCCATGATTTACCAGCAGTGAGGCTGCTCTAGCACAACCAAGAAACTGGATCATGGGCCTGCATAACCAGTACATAACCAGTACATAAGTTTGCAACAAAACCCAACCCTACAGATTGAGAATGTAAATAAACAGAAGTAAAAGAAAATCTAGAAGAAAAACTGCAAAAAACAGTAATATTAAAAGAAAATATGCTCACTATCCAACCAAAACATACTGATCTTGAAAATAGGATGCAAAGAGACAACCTGAGGATCATAGGTCTCACAGAAAAACATGAAAAGACAAAAACCTTTAAAGCCATAATGCATGAAATAATACAAAATAACTGCCTAGAACTTCTAAACACAGGAAATGAAATACCAATTCAAAGAATTAATAGTTGAGTCCAAAAACAAAACAAATCAAAAAACCATGGCTGCAGACTCCACAACACATAGTGGGTAAATTTAACCACTCAATTCAGAAACTACAAGTTCTTCAAGGAGAAAAACCTTTAAGTACACAAAGGAAGGATTAACATCAGACTATTCTGCACCTGTAGAAAACACTGAAGTAAACAGTACAATACGTTACAAAGAACAATGGGGCTCAGGAAGCAGCCAGGGTGACCTATGCTGTAAATTTGAGTTTAACCATAAATGGAAAAAGATGGATGTTCAATAATAAAGAGACAATTGAAACAGTTTAAGAAAGAAAGACAGAACTGAAGAGATCTGCTTCTCAAACACGGTAGATTGAAGCTTCTTAAACTATGGGGTTGCAATCCATATGGGGTAGTATAAGTGAATATTGGAGTCTTGAAAATTTGGCAACAGAAGGTTATGTATACCTACTTTTATATGCTTATATAACAGGGTCATGTAAAAATTTCTTGTCAAAATGGGGTCTCAACTGTAAAAAATTTAAGCCCTGCTCTAGATAACAGAAATGTAAGAGGTGTGAACAAATATAGCAGCAACAAAGTTACTAGCAGAGATAATGGAACAGACTAGATAAACTGAGAATTAGAAATAATAGAACTCAATAAGCCAGTATTTCATAAAAATAGAAAACATAAATTAGCTTGGAAAAAACTCCTTATTTGATAAAACTGCTGGGAAACTAGAAAGCAGCCCAAAAAACATTAGGCTTAGACTAACACTTTACATCATATTCCAAATATGTTTTAAATGGGATGACCTTATTAAATAATTGAAAGAGCATAGATCATATATCTCTCATGGGTATGGGTAAGAGATGTATTCTTAACCAAATAAAATATAGTGGCTATTACAAAAGATAAAACTGATAGCTTTGATTACTTGAAACTGAAAAGGCTTGTGCACAGACAAAATTAATGCATTTAGGATAAGAAAGGAAATGGTCAAATAGAGAAAAAACTTTCAATCAACTTTCTCTGATTAGTGTCTTTTTGTTGTTGAGTCATTTCAGTTATATCCAACTCTTCATGATCTCATGTGAGGTTTTCTTGGCAAAGATACTGGAGTGGTTTGCCATTTCCTTTTCCCACTCATTTTACAGATGAAGAACCGAGGCAAACAGAATTAAGGAATTTGCCCAGGGTCACACAGCTAGTAAGTGTCTGAGGTCAGATTTAAACTCACAAAGAGGAATCTTCCTGACTCCAAGTCTGGCACTCTATCCACTATGATACCTACCTGCCCCTAATAGTGTCTGGTAGCCAAGAGATATAAACATTTAGTAAGTATATATAAAACTAATAGCCATTACTCCATAGATAAGTGGTAAAAGGATATGAACAAATAGGTCTTAGGAGAAAAACTACCAAGTATTTACAACCATATGAAAGAATGCTCCAAATCACTAATAATAAGGAAAATGAGTATCAAAACATCCTTGAGTTTTCATCTCACACCCTGCAAATTGTCAAGATGACAAAAATGGCAACAGTCAATGTTGGATGGGTCACGGGAAGATAAGCACACTGATACCTTGTTGGTGGATCTGTAAAATGGTAGAAAGCAATTTGAAAAATAAAGTGTAAATAATGTGATTAAAATTTCTATAGCCTTTGAATCAGAGATTCTATTACTAGGCTTATACCCCAGTGCAGCCATAGATAAAAAGAAAGTAACTATATACAATAAAATATTTATAGCAGCACTTTTTTTGATAGTAAAACTTGGGGGAAAAGTAGATGTCCATCAATTGGAGAATGGCTAAACAAATGGTGGTAATTGAATGTAATGGAATTATGTATGTGATTAATAGAGAGAAGCATGAAAATCTCTATAAAGTACTTTTAAGTAAGTAGGGCCATTATTCATATGTAACAGAGAAGCAGGATATTATATTCTTACACATACAAATGTTTTTTATTTTAACACATTTGTATATAAAAAGCATTAAAAGAATATAAAGCTTAGAAAACTATCTGGTTTTGAAGAACTATTTAGGAATTAAATTCCTGATTACTATTATAATTACATAAGCAGAGCAGCTTAATGTAAGGAGTGATGAAGGCATTTTCAAATGATGTTATTTTGCTATTTGTTAAAGGATGAAAAATATGCCTTCAGAAGCCATGACTTCAAAAATGTTAAATTTGCGATTAAAGTCAACTATAGACAAAAAGAAATGAATAGCTAGTTCCATAATGTACTTTTATTATTTTTTAAATTAACATTTCTGCCTTACAAAAGGCATTACTGTTAAATGATTGATTTCTCCTATTACATATTAGTATCATGGCAGCCTCAGAAACTTTTAGTAACAACCTTGTTGAGCCTGTTTTCCTCACCTGCAAAAAAGGGGATAATAATAATAATAATAATAATAATAATAATAATACCTGCTTCATAGGGCTATTATAATAGTCAAAGGAGGTAATATGTTTTGCAAACCTTAAAGAACAAAACAAATACAACCTGGTATTGTATAGTAAAACTGATTCCCTAAGATAAGGCTAGTCAAGTTATTGGAGGAGCTGAAATCCATAGAAAGAACATGCTAAATGAAGTTTATTCCTAGGTTTGGTATATCATGTATATGACCAAATACATTTTCAGTTATCAGTGAGAAACTCGGCCGTATAAATTATAAACTAAAACACGTAATTCTAGAATTTCACAAGCAAACAAACCTACCTGTCCAATGGTGCCTGTACTCTTTTAATTACATGATAGTTGAGTATCTCTTTTACTAACACATCCTTGTCACTTAGCATTGTCACAAGTCTTAGGCATCCAATGTGAGAGAGGTATTCAAAGCAATCACGTATTGCTGACCTTAAGTGAGTCAAATTTTTTGAACTTTTAATCTGCACCAAGAGAAAATAAACATATATGTATATATTTACTAGAGATGTATATGCCTTAAACAAATCTTATCTACTGCTTTATCTCTACTTTGGATTATACTTGGAAAATTAAGAATTTTTTCAAGCTAAAAGTTTAACAAATAATTTAGTTATGATAATAGTAATTTTCTGTCACAAAATATAATTCCCCAAATAGGCAATAAACTACAATCAGGAAGCATGCACATCCATTCCTTGTCTTAATCCTAAAATATGGAGTTTAAATTTACTAAATACTGTAGGCTCTTAATTATATTTTCACATACTTTGGTAAAGGTCTTACCTTGGTTATTATTTGCATCACATTACTGTCTTCAACATCTTCTAGAGTTGGCTCTACGTTCTCTGGTCCAGAAACAAGGCAGTTAAATAATGTTTTAGAAAACAAAAAAGGTGATGGGCCACCATGCACCAAAGAAATGGCAATCATTCTACCAGCCTCATAGTAGAGATTTTCTTTAAGAGCTGTAAGTGTGAATGAAAATTGAGGATTCTTTTATTATTTATTTTTATTTAAGTAACTATCATTTTAATAATATTAACTGTGTTTAAATTAAGAAAAATATAATCTAAAATATGATAAAGCAAAACATCAAAATATAAGGGAATAAACAACTAATTAGCCAGAACTGCCAAAGCTTAGAATTGTATAAGATGTACACCTCCACTGAATTTGTTGAAAGTGTTTTAACATACTCTAAGATGACCTCTTATACCATGCTGACACAAATTCCAGAATGTTTGTAAGGGGAACTTTTTGATTTAACAATACAGAGCAGCAGGAACTTGATAAATCTTTGATGAATTAGTATTCCCAAAAAAAGGGGAATTAAGGGAAACATGAGAAAAAAATATTTGAAAACATAATTAAATTGTTTCTATATTATCTCCAACTTCTAGTTACAGCAGAGGTTTGCTAGTGTATATTTTCATACATTCTTATCAGGAAGACCTAACATAAGCAAGAGTAGCAGAGAAAGTTCTTAGAAATAGATATTTTGTCTAAGAATAAATATTACCCAAATCATCTTTAGAAGCTATTTCCACTACTTCACAGGTTTTGTTTTCAGTTATATGAGGTAATGAATGTTAAGTTTTTAAACCAAATCCTATCAAATAAGCAGCAATTCAAATTATCTACTCTAAGTTAAATAAGGGACAGCTAAACGGCTCGGTTAATAGAGCACTGGGCCTGGAGTCAGGAATACCTGAGTTCAAATCTGGCCTCAGACACTTACTAGCTGTGTGACCTTGGGCAAGTCATTTCATTTCTGCCTAGGAGGCAGAGCTACGTGGCTCAGTGGATAGAGCACTGAACCCAGAATCATTAAGGCCTAAATTCAGTTCTGGTCTTAGACACTAGCTGTGTGACCCTGGACAAATCACTTAACGTCTGTTTGCCTTTATCCACTGGAGGAGGAAATGACAAACCACACCGGTACCTTTTGCCAAGAAAACTCCATGGACAGTATGGTCCACAGAGTCATGAAGACTTGGCCATCACTGAACAACAATAACAAAAGTTAAATAAGGCAATGTAAAGAAAACCCCTCAAATTTAAAATCGTAAATCGCATTTTGTCATAGAATCAGAGAATTTCATCACTAAAAAAAATCATTACAGACATTCTCAACAAAAGAAAATAATTCTTTCACAAGATTTACTGTACTAAACCCATTTTTCTATTATACTCTTACTTAGTGATGAGTGCATGAAAAAGTGCTTCCTATATTATATTCTAAGTACTGTGCTAAGCTCTGGGCATACAAACAAAAAAAGCAAGATTGTCTGTACTTAAAAAATTTACACTCTAATTGGTGGAAACAGTACATAAAAAGTGTTTTCAGCTGCAGAATGGATAGAAAGGCCCTAAAGTTCTATGGCTTCAATGGAGGTGCAAATGGCAATGTCCAGAGGAAAATTCCATTTTAATATTTTAAACCACAATTGCTAATTTGTTTTTAACTTCTTGATCATTATTTCTTTATACTAGGCATATGTACTAAGCATGCTTAATTATAAATAAAATGTTTACCTTCAGAATTAAGGGACAAGTTCTTTGACATGGACCCTTCAAAATAGTGATGAGCTCCCAAAGATGTCCCATTAAAAGGCTTAAGAATTCATGCTTAGATCCATCAGTTTCTCCATTTCCATTACAGAACTGTACCTCAATTGTTTCTGATGGATTAAAGTTTCGCCTTCTGAATTCTTTTATGGCACTATTCCACACATTGTCTTTGTTGATAAAGAGTTTTCGAGTTTTTTGTTTAATTTGGTATCCTAATTCTCTCAGTATGTTAGAAACGTCTCTTTTCAACATGCTGACTTCCCTAAAAAATATGAATTTAAAACATATATATATTCTTTATATGCAATATAGTACTTATAGGTAGAACATGGGAATAGGGAATCACAAGAGGGAATTCCTTATTTACAAACTATAACAGCTGCCATCCCACCCAACTAATTACCTGTTTAAAACCTGAGTTTGCCACACATATTTCTTCCTAATGTGAAGTACTTATGTCAAATATAAGAATATTTGTTTATGAGGGTCCTAACAAACTTTAAATTGAAAACTTGCCCCTGCTCCTAGTGAATGCAGTCATCCAGATAAGGGTTCAAAAGGTCTTTTTGTTGGCTACTCTTCACAATACAAAAGTTTATTTTTCAAAATGTTTTCACATGAATTATCTCATCTCATCTTCACAAAATCCCTGAAAGGAATAAAGGGCTGATTTTATTATCTGTTTAATATATGTGTTACTAAGAGGTTATGTTATCTGCTTATGCTCAGCCATAAGGCTAATTTGCTGTGGAACTGCTTCATTTACCATAATTGCTCCATCTGAAAAAGTTAATTTGCCTAGCAATACCTAAACATTTTTTCTGGGGTCAGTACAAACTCATACCATGGGCTCTTAACAATGATCATATAAGCAGAGTATGCACCTCTCCTTAAATTTCCTGGACCCAGGAAATGTATGCCCTTCCCCTGGTTCTTTGAAACCTTAAGCATTAGCTTAAAAGGATAACATTTAAAGCACTCTGAATAGCTAAGCAGAGGAAGCAAGGATAGCCAGTATCGATAAGGTTGGGAAAGAGGCTATGTTGTATGGTAGAGTTTTTATTATTTTTCTCTTAACAGTATTCTAAGAGAACATTAGTTATGGCAATGTACTTGTAAAGCAAGTGGGTTTCCCAGACTTATCTCCTATCCTCCCTCTCTGAAAACAGGATCTGATATAAGGGTATTCATTCAGATGCACTTTCTCTGTCCCTATTCCTTCTCGATTTTCTTTTAATTTTCAAAATAATATTTAACTGTAATTTTGCTTTTAGATCACCTTCTCCAAATATATCCTTCTCCTTTTTCTACCCAGTCATATAAAGAAAAGAAATTTCAACAAAACCAGCCAGTATTATATGTAATATTCCATACCAATACTCCTCTACCTCTCTAATTAAAGGAGACATATTTTCTCATCCCTTCTTAGAACTGAGTTTAGCCATTATAATAACAGGGTTTTTTTCCCCTATTTACATTGGTTTTTTTTACAGGGTTTTTGTTTGGGTTTTTTTCTGGTTCTGCTTCATCTACTTCATATCAGTTGTAAATAAAAATCTTCCCATGCTTTTTTAAATTATTAATATCCACAATTCTTTATGGCATAGTGATTTTCCATTACATTCATTCACCAAAATTTGGTCACGTCCTAATTGATGGGCATCTACTTTATCTCTTTTTTTTTCTACCACAAAAAGCACTACTAATACTTGCATATTTTGATGTAAATATAAACTTTCTATGTTTGATATCCTGGGATATGTTTCTTGTAGCAGAATCTCTGAATCAAGGATACAGACATTTTAATCACTTTTCTTAAAAAGCACAATTCCAAACTGTTTTTTCAGAATGTTTGAATTTCATAATTCTACCAAAGTGTATGTGTACCTGTCTTTCTGAAAACTGACCATTTTCATCCTTTGTCATCTTTGCCCATTTGCTGGGTATGGTAATACCTCAGAGTTGTTTTGATTTTCATTTCTATTATTAGTAATTTGAAGGTACCTTTCATACAGTTCCTAAGTTTGTAATTTTTCTCTTAAGAACTATTTGTTCATGTCTTTTAATCACTTAACCACTGGGAAATGGCTCTAAAGTCTTAAAGTCTCTATATATTTATATATCAAACCTTTTTTATCAAAAGTGTTTGGGGGGAGGCAGCTACGTGGCGTGGTGGATAAAGCACCAGCCCTGGATTCAGGAGGACCTGAGTTCAAATCTGACCTCAGACACTTGACACTTACTAGCTGTGTGACCCTGGGCAAGTCACTTAACCCCCACTGCCCCACAAAACCAACAATAACAACAACAAAAAAGTGTTTGGTAAAGATTCCCCCCACCCCAATCAACAGGTTCCCTTCCTGTCTTAGCAGCATAGATTTTGTTCCTGCAAAAGTGTTAAATATCATCATTCCCTAGCATTTGCAACTTACCTTCACATGCATTTAATGACTCTCTCATTCTACTTTCACTCTCTCAATGACCATTATTCAGGAAGTACTGATACACTGCCAGATACCTGCCTCTCTCTCTCTCTCCTTCCCCCCACCCCTCTGACTTCCTCCCCACCTTTCTGTTTCTCTCTTTCATATGGTTCTAATACACCAACTTAGTCTTCACTCCTTAAATATTATAAATATCCACATTGTCTTATTCTTGTACATCCATGCCAAATCATCACCAGACCCAATAGGAGGCACAGTGGGAGAGTAAAAAGAGGGACAGATTTATAGAATCAAAATATCTAGATTCTAATCCCAAATCTGCCACTTGCTGTGTGACCTTGGAAAATCCTTTAACTTCTTTGGGACCTCAGTTTATCATCTCTACAATGAGAGAATTGAATTAAATTACCTGAAAAATCCTTCTCCATTGCTAAATCTGTGATCCATTTATTTGTATGTATATGTTTATGTATGAAGGAGGGTAGTGGAAGGTAGAGTAATAAACTTCCCATCTTCCCCCAGGGTTATGAACCCTAATAATATCTTTTCCTTCCCCTATTTGGAATGCGAGGCTTGTCCTAGACTTGGTTCACCTTAGATGCATTTCAAAAGATTCAGACACCAAAATATTCACAATAATGCACTATGATGGCAAAAAAACCCAAAAAACAACCCCCTCCCCCCAAGAAGAAAACAAACTAAGTAGTAGAATGAATGTAATGGAATATTACTGTACCATAAGGCACCATGGATATTAGGAAATCAGGGAAAGGTGAAAGGACTTGCATGAACTAAAAAGCTTAGTAAAATAAGCAGAACATGGAGAATAATACATACACAATATCTATAATAATGTAAATGATGACAAACCAAAAGGAATTTAAACTTTGAGTAACTACAATGACCAATCTTATTTCTAGAAAAGAGATGATAAAACATGCCCTCTTCTTTCTGGTAGAAGCTGAAAGACAAGTTTTAAAATGTCATACATGGTCAGTGCACATTCATTTACCTTGTTTCTGTCTTATAAGGGAAGGTTCAATGAGGAGGGTATGTATATGAGAGTGGGGAGGTGACTGTTGTGAAAACAAAGGCATCAGCAAAACTCATTTTTGTAATTAATGAAAGAATGGCAGTCTCGATTACAAGGTAGACTGTAGATTACAAGGTAAAGAGAACACTGGCCTTGAAACAAGATTTATTTTAGTCCATATTCTTCAATAATTCTGTATGGAGAGAAATAGGCACTCCCTCTAATAAATGACTGGTTTAAGTATGTGGTCATAGAATTAAATATCCACCTATCATGAGATCTGAGTTTAAACCACCAGTTCATGTACCCTGTAAGTGGCTCTTACTTCTGACACTAAAAATAGAGCATTCCATACATTTTGCCTGCAGGCATCTCCTACTCAGTAAACTTCAAGAGAAGTGGTCATATTTGTTCCCTTGTTCTTCCTACCACCTACACTAAAGCTTCCCACAATCACTAGGAAGACCTGATTCCCATTATGGTCTGTCACAGACCCAATCCCCCATGTATCACTATGAAGCTATATATTCAATTGTCTTTTCTCCCTCATATTCCTAGTGTACTACACTCATTTTTCACATACACCCAATAATTATTTGGCCCTCAGTTATCTTTCACTTTCATACTCATGGTCTATTTCACTCACTTATTAACTAAACATTCTAATCCTAGTCTTCATAAACAAGTTCCTATTTTTGCTCATCTCCAATTCTGCTTCATTTAATCACCTCCTCTTTGTTAAACCCCAACAACTATAAAAAAAAAAAAAAGACAACATCTAGATCAGGGGTTCTTAACCTTTTTTAAAAAAATCATGGACCCTTTTGCTGAACTAGTGATGCCTACAGACGACTTCTCAAAATGTTGTTTTAAAATGCATAAAAGAAAATAGTTAAGATTACAAAAGAAGTAAATTATATTGAAATACAATTATAAAAGTACACTTTAAAACTAGTTTACAGACCTCAGCTTAAGAATCTCAATTTAGATCATAAATCTAAATGGGAGGTTATTTTAGATAGCACTTTATAATCCCCACCCATTTTCAACCTTAAAATATGTTAGCAAATTTTTTAAAAAAGATGATATTTCTGCAATATACCTTTTAGTAGTGGAAGGATTCTTTGCAGCAACATTAATAAGTGGTGATATTAACCTTAGTCTTCTAGAACATGGTGGTTTATCAAGGCAGGAATTAGGAGTCAAGCTTCCCTGATGTAATATCCTTGGTGACCTATAAAGAAGAATTATTTCAAAAATGAAAATAGGGGCAGCTAGGTGGCACAATGGATAAAGTACTGGCCTTGGATTCAGGAGGACTTGAGTTCAAATCCAGCCTCAGACACTTGACACTTACTAGCTGTGTGACCCTGGGCAAGTCACTTAATCCTCATTGCCCGGCAAAAAAAAAAGAAAGAAAGAAAGAAAGAAAGAAAGAAAGAAAGAAAGAAAATATTTCCATACTTTTGAAACAAAAACATTCACTTGATATTAATAGGTCCTTAAATTTTTACTTATAGTATATAGTATGTTCTAGAACTTGTTTAGAATTACTCAACATTTGTTTTATGTCAATGCATCCACAGCAATATGCCAATAGTCAAACTTTCATAAAAAATGTTTAATATGCTTCCTATTCCTCAAATCTCTACTTCCTATTCCTTAAATTTCCACTTTTCCTTTCTCTTCTGAATCTCTCTACCCACTCATGAAGCATGGCATAGTGGATAGAGAGCTGGTTTCACAGTCAAGGAGACTTGACTTCTACTTTCAAGTCTGACACTGGCTGTATGAACACTGGTAAGTCACTTCCTTTCAGTGCTCCAGGCAACTCCATGATTGTAAATTACAAAGATGGTAGAGGAAATTCCCAGGAGTTCTCTAAAATGATAAAACTTCAGGACCAAAAAAAAAATTACTTATTCATTATGTATTGTTATCTTCTGTTTTCCTAGAAAAAATAATAAATGTGTTTAGATTAATAAATTCATATACAACATAGAAATAAGCATAGCATTGCTGGATCATGTGAACAAGACATTTTCCCCAATCTCCATGACTTCTCAAACCTCCTGATAACAGAAATTATGCACCAAAGTTAAAATAATTTCAGCTGTTTCCATGGTCTAGGATACCTAAAAGCCAAAAGAAGGTTAAAAAAACCCTAGGAACTGATGTTCACTAACCCTGAGCTCACTTATCACCCATCCCCTACCTCCCCATGCTCCTAGCAGCAAGACTCTACTAGTAGACCCAAGGACATGACACAGAAATATTAAAACACTTTCCTAGGGGCAGCTAGGTGGCGCAGTGGATAGAGCACCGGTCCTGGAGTCAGGAGTACCTGAATTCAAATCCCACCTCAGACACTTAACACTTACTAGCTGTGTGACCCTGGGCAAGTCACTTAACCCCAACTGCCTTACCAAAAAAACCCCCCAAAACCAGCAAAAAAAAAAACAAAAAAAAAAGAGGTAAAGTGTGTTTTGGGGGCAGCTAGGTGGCGCAGTGGATAAAGCACCGGCCCTAGAGTCAGGAGTACTTGGGTTCGGATCCGGCCTCAGACACTTAACACTTACTGGCTGTGTGACCCTGGGCAAGTCACTTGACCCCAATTGCCTCACTAAAAAAAAAAAAACACTTTCCTACAACCTGTTTCTCCCCTTGTTCTTTCCAATGTCATGGAGATCTTGGTTCTAGACAAAGTTTGCTTGGCAGCCAGATTGGCCACCACTCTTTAAGAGTAAAAGATTGCTGGGGCTGCAGCCCTGGGAAGCACCAGTGCTGCACAGTTCTGAACTGCCAGTGCCAGACCAGAGAATAATAACACATTTAGTTGGGAAAAATGTCACCAGGAAGAGGACACCATACATGAGAAAGGTTATGCAGTACTCTACCCGTCTGAGGGAAAGAGCACGCAGTTAAGGGCTAGTTCTGACCACCCTAAGTCAGTTGGTGGCAGAGATCTAGGCTGGTGAACGTGAAATGCTCAGAGGGCCAGAGGCTGAGATGTTCAACAAGCATTTATTTGGTATCCTACTATGTACTAGACACTTGGAATAGAAAAAGTGAAATAGTCCATACTCTCCAGGATCTTAGAGGCCTAACCTTGGTGGGGTGGGGAACAGGAGGCAGCATGCATGTTATGTGCACACTTCAGCACCTGTGGGTAAAATAAATGATAGAGGGAAGGCATTAGCAGCTGGGGGGAGGGAAGGGGAGGATCTGCAAAGCCTTTAAGTATAAAGTGGTGCTTTAATTTAAGCCTTTAAGAAAATATAAAGTATTTCAAGAGTTGCAGGTAAAAAGGAAGCACATTCTAGGCATGAGGAATTGCCAGTAAATTATGTGTTAACAGGATAGGAAGAGCCACATATCAGAGAAATAAGAGCTGTTCGTGGTGTTATACAGCCACCTGCAATCTGAGCATCACTCAATTATTAGTGTGATTAAAATTCACATCATCTAAATGATCAATATTTCTATTCTCATTCTATTCACCACTCATGACTGCCACATGGTGAGTATCAAAATTTTCATCAATGCTACATATTATTCAATAGTCATTCACTACTATGGACTAAAATTTATATTAGTGTTTTTACTATTCACAGAATATAGATGTTTATTAAAATTTATATGTATCAAAATAATTTTGATATTGTTTGTATGTATAGAAAATCATATAGTTGTCATGTTGATCTGTAAAATCTAAAGTATTCATTATATTTAACAATGACATAAGCACAAATCAACATTCACTGTATATTAGAAGATAAAAAACAGCCTTCCCCTGGTCCTCCCAGTCCCAGTTCATTACAATATATATCAATAAAGTTTTCTAGGTTCCAATATTATCAGTTATTTAACATTCCATGTCTCTAGACCTCTATTACCAACAACCTTTTCACCCTGGAGATTTGTCTTCTGTAAGGCCCACTCTCTTAATTGATGAATCCCTACCCTACCCTTTATGCAGGGTCTAGTGTAGGCCTCCACCAGTCGCAGACGACCATGGATCAGCACCTTGAAGAGCCACAGGCCACAGTGTGGCTGTGCAGTCTGATTCGGGAGCCGCAGCTCCTGAGTGACTTATAACTGGTAACTGCCGCATCCCATGTTGTATCTACCCCATGAGGAGTAGCTGGAGTGGCCAGCGGATCAATTGGAAAACAAGCTGTTGCCCATGCAGCAGGTTCTCCCTCTCCATGACATTGGTGGATCCAAAGGAGAGGCAGGGCCAATACAGTTTGGCACCAGTGCCGCCGGCGGAGTTGCCAGAGGGATGTGATGTCCAACATCCAACTGCCTAAGGGTCTAGGCTACATTAACTTCATTTCCAGCACCACTATCTACTCTTTAGATTTCATTCCTCAACTTGTACCTTTCCCTCACCCCTGCTTTCTAGCTCTCCATTAAGTTTTTTTTTCCCCTATCCCATTATAAAGTAAATGTCTTGAGGGTAGGGCCTTTATATTACTAGAACTTGGCACAGTGCCTGGCTCACAGTAAGCACTAACAAATGCTTTATCTATCTACTTAGCATTTAACATTCTAAGAGGAATGTTCTCTTATTTCATGTGTTCACTTGTTCTAATCAATTTTTCTTCCCTTTTAAATTACATACCTGAGCAAATCTTTGTTCTGAGTTCTAGGGGACTGTCTGGAGAATTTGGGGGAGGGCTGTTCCAACAAACAATTAGTAATTCCAATATTTCCTGAGTTAGGTAGAGAGCGTTTTTTCGGTCTTTTGAAATCCCCTACAAAATTAAATTCCAGTGGTTAGGTGAGAATATTTTGAAAAGTAGTAAGTGACTGAATAAAAGTATATTGATTCAGAACTAGAAAATATTACCTGAATCATAGATAATGCTTCTGCACTCATAGCATTCCCAGTTTTGTCTCCATGTTTTTATTGAGGAACAGGCTAAATGTGTTCCACTAGATCCACAATACCGACAGCGTTTTATTTCCCATTTACTAAGGAAATAAGGGAAAGGTGATGATTATGTTTAGTTATTAACATATGAATGATATGGAATCTTACAGCTTGGCATTCATAACTACTCTTCCCCTTCCTCTACAGATTTTACATATAGACAGATCATCTGCTTTGGGATTATTTTAATCTTTTATTTTCTTGCCTTTGCTATTCTATAAATTTGCAAACCTCCTCCCCTGCTAACTAAAGCCTATAAAATAATCCTGTACAAATTTTAATAATCACACATACACATACACATACACACACACACACACACACAAACATTATACACAATACTAAAGAAAATAGGAGACCAAGCATTCCTTTTTATTTGAAGATGTGGACTGATGAAAATTGACATTTTTATAGAAGCTGAAAAAAAAAAAGTCAAACTAAATAGCTAGATAAGACCCCAAAATAAGGTGAGGCAGTTGTTTATGGTATCTTTTTATTACATGGTACAAGTGAAAGTTATGTTGGATTTAAAGTCAAAGGACATGAGTTCAAATTCTAACTCTGACATTTTTCATGTATATATCAGTGGACAAATAATTCAAAGTTTCATTTTCCTCATCTGCAAAAGAAAAGTGTTAGACTAAATAACCTAAGGATCTTTTAAATCTTTAAATCTTAATTACAAGACCTTTCTCATTGGTGGTGAATATGTTTCTTAAAAAGGACACTCAGACACACAAGTGGCAATGCTAGAGCATCACTGGAGCAACCAAAATCTCCCTTTTCTAATAGGCTTGCCATTTTTAAGCAAGCATGATAAATGAACATTTTTAGATTTACAGAAAACAAAATTAGAAGATAACTGGATTTATAAAATATGCCTGTATTACAAAAAGATGCACAATAGAAGTATGTCAAAATTGTAAATCTGAGTAACAAAACATTTGAAAATGACATGTGAAGAATACCTGAATTAATAAGATCCAAT
Source organism: Dromiciops gliroides (assembly GCF_019393635.1). Lineage (NCBI taxonomy): Eukaryota > Metazoa > Chordata > Mammalia > Microbiotheria > Microbiotheriidae > Dromiciops > Dromiciops gliroides. The sequence continues at coordinate 201,595,382 of NC_057862.1, forward strand.
TATCAAATAAGATTTGAAAACTGTTTTTCCATATTCTAAGTTATATTTTGTTAATTTGTTCAACAAACATTCAGGATCATTACAGATTCCTAGATTTAGAAGCTCAGGGGTCACCTGGTCCAATCCCTTCATTTTATAAATGAGGAAATTGCAATCAAGGAAGGTGTTATTACTTGTCCAAAGCTAGACAGGTATTAAGTATAAGAGGGTAGATTTGGATTTGAACTCAGGTCCCATGACCTGGGAAAAAAAACACACAGCCTTTTCTTTTAAATGCCAGAATTGTATCAGATTGAGACTAGAAAGATAAATTATAATCTATTTAACTTTAGGTCCCAATCATATTGTTTTATCTAATCTTGTCTCCTTAGGTAAACATTGCAAGATGGGTAGATAGATGCAGTAGAGTCATGAGTTTAAGTTTGTCTGTGTACCATCAGCCCCTGACCTGTGCTTTCCATGATTTTATATACATATCATTGCTGAGTATTCATGACTATCATAGAAGTTACTAGGGTTTGCCAGCAGGTTAGTAGAAAGAATTAATATAGACAACAATTTTTACTCTAACCTTTTGTGGGAGAACAAATCTAATTCTTAAGTCATTATCAACAATTGTGGCCATACACTGAGGATAAACTGAGTAGAAGATACGGGACAAGGAAGAAACCTATTGTTTCATAGTTTTATATTCCAAGAAAGAAAAACTATAGTGAAAAGATAATGGAAGAAGAAACAAAACAAAAAAACAACCTAAAATAAAGAGGGCAAAAGACTAAGCAAAAAATAACTAGGAAGTTAATTATAACAAGAAAAACTGTAAAGAATATAAAGTTAAATAAAATATATTTTGAATATTCACAGATTATGCTACAGTTTCTTCATTAATGTGATTTAGCAGAAAATGTTAACAGACAAGGGAATTAACTATAATGATTAAATAGGTTTCTAACATTCCCGCATGTGTGTATTTATGTAGAGGAAATTAATACTTATAGCTTTGGAAACATATTAGAAATTGAGATAATTATATTAACAGAATTATACGGGAGATCCAAGCAAATTCAAATTAATTGTTCTTTGTGTATGAGTGGTACTATTTAAAGTGACTTATTCAATTATATTCAGTGACTGTCCTTTTAATTCAGATCCACGTTAACTAGGCAGAAGTTGCCTTAGTATCTGCACAAACAGAAAGGATAAGAAAAATACAGGTTGAAATACAGTGGGCATAGGACAAAGATAGCTTTGCAAAAAAAAAAAAAAATCTCTTGCCAGAAATGACAAATGACCTCTGAACACACCTTCTGGGGACTAAGATCTCTAGTACATGAGACTTGATAGAGTAAGAAAGGGCAGGGGAGATGGTAGGAGAGAAGACATGATCCTTCTGTTACCCAGAAAGCATGCACCGACACCCTAAGTATCCTCAATATACCCTAAGGATATCTTAATCTTCAGCGATCTGGGATGAATGGCAACTGGTAGAAAAATATATATGTGTGTGTATATCTATATCTTTATCTATATATATTCCACAAATGTTTCCATTCCCTCATGATACAGAGAAAAATGTAATGGATCTTGAGTCAGTCTGTGACTTATCTACCTGTGCCTTTGGATAAGATACTTAAATCCTCTGCACCTTACTGTCTTCTATCTGAAAAATGGGTTGGGAGGGAGGTAGGAGTAGGTGGACTGATGACCCTTAAAGATGACCTTTAAAGTCTTTCAGCTTTAAACTATAATCTTATTACCTTCTCACCCCCTATTTCCAAGTAAAAGAATGCTTATTATTGTATACCGTATATATTTCTATAACAGTAAGCTAGATTATGTTTTCACAAATACCTATCAGGTTCATTATATTCTCTCCCTTCTTTACAGCGACATCTTCTTACATCACAACGTTGGTAATGCTGCAAAAGTTCTTGATATGCATTTTCTTCTAGTTCCCAAGATGCATCTCTGCAAAGTAAAGATATGAACAACCTCTGATTTCATAATGATATTTAGAATCTCATAATTCTAAAAATAAAACTTTCCCAATATATTATGAATAAAAATAGACAAGTACTTGCTTTTTATGTATAGATCATCCATCCTTTCAATATTTAAATCCAGTGGTGGAATTTTTATTCTACAATTTGTTACTGCTTTAGCAATGAGGTTTCAAATGTTAAACAATTAGAGAATTTACTATTTTTAAATACTGCCTGTCATGTTTCCCCAAATATTTCAACTCAAAAAACACAGAGTTGAAAAGTACTTCAGAAGCTAGTTAGTCCAACACTAACCCTAAAATAAAACGTCCTCTACAACATTTAAGACAAGGAATCATCCAGTTTTTGCTTCGAGACCTCCACTAAGGGGGACACACTACCTTCCATGGAAGTTTATTCCTCTTTTGGGAAGCCCTACTTTTTATGAAGTTTTTCCTTATAGCAAGCCTATATTTACTTATTTATAATACCCATTGATTGATCCCAATACTGCATTTTAGGGTCAAGAAGTTTATTTCTTGTCCCAAATGAAAGCCTTTCAAATAATTGAAAATCAATAACTTCCCCTGAGGATCTTTCCTTGAGTGTTTTCTTCTCCACGTTTGAGTTACTTCAGTTGATTATCATAAATCAACAGACTCAAGGTGCTTTATCATGCTACTCTGACTACTCTACTTACCAATGTTCTTTCCAAACTGTGATACCCCAAAGTAAACACTGCACTCCAAATATAAGCTGGCAAGTACAGAGTATAGAGCAAAGCTGTCACCCCTTGGTCCTGGACAAAATGCTCCCCTTGATGCAACATAAGACAGTATAAACTTTTTTAGCTAGCAGAGCATACTACTGACACATATTGAGCTTACTAGATTTTAAAAAAGAAAATACCTCTCCATCCTTGTATTTGTGAAGTTGATGTTTTTATCTAAGTATAAGATTCCTTCCCAATTTTGTTTCATCTGGAAATTTGATAAGCATGTCATCTATGCACTAACCAAGTCATTAGTAAAAATGTTTTACAGTATAGGGCTGTAAGGGGCTAAAATTCTAGCTAGTCTGTCTAAAATATCTAATGAGTGGTTGCCAATAAATTATAAGTTTTAACAAGAGTTAGACTTTTAAGCATTTATTAAGGAGAATAAGAATTTAGTGAAGAGAGAGAAAAGCCTAGATGTATCTATCTATCAAAGGGAGAGAGCATCTTTAGCTCTGCTCTCCACCAGAGTCCTCACTAAAGAGAGCTAGAGCACCAGCCTTGCCCCAGCTAGAGCACCAGTCTTCCTCCCACAGGCAAATGTCATTTCCTGACTCCAAAGAAAAGTCAGGTGTCTTGCCCTCAGGCATCTTCTCCTCATGGCGGAGCTTTCCTACAGTAAGTCTCCAGCAGGTGGCGTCATTACAGGGCCAAGCATTGATCCTTAGGGAACTCTGCTGGAAATCTACTTAACAAACTGATATTGAATCATTAATGGCCACTCTTAAGGTCTAGCCATTCATTCAGTTTGAAATCCATCTCATTATCTTCTAGTCTACATCTCTCCTACTTTCCCATGGCAATATAACATGAGAGACTTTATAAAATATTTTGCTAAAATCTAGGTAATCATATCAACAGTATTTTCCTTACTTGGTAATTTAGTAACTATTTTTAAAGGACAAGGTTAGGGGCAGCTAGGTGGCGCAGTGGATAGAGCACTGGCCCTGGAGTCAGGAGTACCTGGGTTCAAATCCGGCCTCAGACACTTAACACTTACTAGCTGTGTGACCCTGGGCAAGTCACTTAACCCCAATTGCCTCATTAAAAAAAAAAGTAATTAATGAACATCTAGAAAATGAAATGGTGATTTTAAAGAGTCAAAATGGCTTCATTAAAAATGGGTCATTTCTGGATAACCTTGTTCGTTTTTTTTTTAATGAGGCAATTGGGGTTAAGTGACTTGCCCAGGGTCACACAGCTAGTAAGTGTTAAGTGTCTGAGGCCGGATTTGAACCCAGGTACCCCTGACTCCAGGGCCAGTGCTCTATCTACTGCACCACCTAGCTGCCCCCATTAATTACTTTTTATAATTATTTCTGGAAATTTCCCAATTACTGAAGTCAAACTCACTGGCCTATAATTTGTTGACTCCAATGTATACCCTATTTCAAAAATCAGAAATATATTAGATTTCCAATTCTGTGGTACCTTTTTCCTATTCTTCCCCAAGTGATCACATCTCCCAGCTCTTTCAATTCCAAGGGTACTATAGTTCATCTGGGTCTCATGATTTGAATACTTTAAAATCATTTAATGTTCTCATAATATTACTTTATCTTGGGTATCCACTCCCTCTTAGTCAATATTATTCTGTCCCTTTCAACCTAAAGATAATACTCCTTGGAAAAGAAAACAATAGCAAAATAAGAATTGAAAACTTTAAATTTTCTCTCCAGGAAACAATGTATGACCAAACAAGAGATAGAGAATATTATGAAATGCAAAATGGATGATTTAAGTTTTTGTACAAACAGAAGCAATGCAGCCACAATTAAAAGGGAAGCAGAAAGCTTGGTAACAATTTTTATAGCCAGTATTTCTGATAAAGGCCTCATTTCTAAATTATATAAGGAACTAAATCAAATTTATAAGGATGCGAGTCATTCCCCATTTGAGAAATGGTCAAAGAATATGAACAAGCAGTTTTCAGATAAAGAAATCAAAGCTATCTTTTGCCATATGAAAAAATGCTTGAAATTACTACTGATTTTTTGATAATGCAAATTAAAACAACTCTGAGATACCACCTCACAACTATCATATTGACTAATATGACAACAAAGGAAAATAATAAATGTTGGAGAAGCTGTGGAAAAATTGGAACACTAATACATTGTTGGTGGAGCTGTGAACTGATCCAACCATTCTGGAGAGCAATTTGGAACCCTGCCTAAAGGGCCATAAAGCCCTTTGACTCAGTAATACCACTACTAGGTCTGTATCCCAAAGAGATCATAGAAAAGGGAAAAGGACCCACATGTACAAAAAATATTTATAGCAGTTCTCTTTGTGGTGGCAAAGAATTGGAAATTGAGGGAATGCCCATTAATTGAGGAATGGCTGAACAAGTTGTGCATATGAATGTAATGGCATACTACTGTGCTGTAAGAAATGATGAGCAGATTTCAGTAAAACCTGGAAAGACTTAAGTGGACTAATGCTGAGCGAAGTGAGCAGAACCAGAAGAGCATTGTACACAATAACAGCAACATTGTGGGATGATCAACTGTGATAGACTTAGCTCTTCTCAGCAATTCAATGATCCAAGACAATTGCAAAGAACTCATGACAGAAAATGTTCTCCACATCTAGGAAAAAAACCTGTGGATTCAGAATGCAGATTGAACCATACTGTTTCTACTTTTAGGCTTGTTTTTCTTTTTTGAGGTTTTCCCTTGTGTTTTGATTCTTCTTTCATAATATGACTAAAGCAGAAATATGTTTAATGTGATTGTATATATATAACCTTTGTCAGACTGCTTTCTGTCTTGGGGAGAGGGAAGGGAAGGGAAGAGAGGGAGGAAAATTTGAAACTAAAAATCTTATGAAAACAAATGTTGAAAACCATCTTTACATGTAACTGGAAAATAATAAAATACTTTTATGATCAAAAATAATCTTCTCTCCAACATCCAATATCACCATATTACCTATTTTCCCCTAATATAGCTACCAAAAAAGCAAAACCCAAAACCCAACTGGTTTTGATGTCTTAAGCTTCTCTTACCAACTTGGTTTGATCACTGCTTCCTTTTCTGAGGATGGGAGAAAAATTTGGAACTCTAAAAAATATATTTTAAATGTAATTGGAAAAAATTAAAAACAAAATTTTTTTTAAAAGAAAAAAAGAATGACTCTAGGGTAAATTATTTAGTAAGAACATTAAAAATATTAGTTTAAGATGGTCTTTAAATACTATAAATCAGGAACCCCAACAATTATTCAACAATGAGGTTGTGCAGACTGATATATTCTACTGGCGAGAGAGCAAATGACATGAAGATGGCATGGCCAGAAGCTGCTATGGCTATCAGCCCATACTATACAGATAACTGTAATAGCTACCATTTGACAACTGACTGGGTCAGGAACCCTTGAGTCACATATATTTTCTTTGTTATTAAACCCCACATTTAAAATGCTGTTTATTCACCAAGAAGCTAAATTTGACTCACTTTTCAGGAATATGAATACCCATTCTCAACATTTCACTCTGAAATGTATCACTGTTATTGCATAATGGGCACTTGAAGAAAAATTTCCCAGCACTGAGTGCCTGAACCTATAATGGAGAGCAGGAAAAAAAATTAATTCTAATCATTTGAGTTGCAAGTTACATCTCTAAAAGAACAAATATTATTTTTTATTTTAAATAACATGGAAATATGTATTTCATGCCAATTAAAACACAACTCAACCAAAAATGTACCTGTCATGAAGAACAATGCACTGTTGTTGCTAAACTAACGGAGTTCATGAAACATGAACAAGATAACATATATAGCATAAGTTTTTGCACAGGGAATGATCAAACCCTTGAGGTAATTAATTTTTTCAAGATCATTCTTGTATATGATAAATTGTTTTATTAACAGGTAATTATACTATCATAATGATCTCTATGAATGTCTCTGACATATCTTATATGTATTTGTCATACAGGAATAAATTGGATTTTCATCATTTTTTTAAAGAAAACAAATAATACTGTCACTTTCAACTGAATCAACAGTTGATTATAAAAGTTAAAAGGCACAAGTAGTTTGAATGCACACCCTATGTTCATAAAGGTAATGGCCCATATTCTGTTCTTTATATTCCCCTCAAAGCCTAGTACAAGACCTTGCAAGGCATTTAGTTCAATTCCACAAATGTGTAAGTACCTACAATGTACAAATCATTATGATAAACTCTGAGGATACAAAGGTGATAAAAATACAGTTCCTACCAAAGAGCTTACATGCAAATTGGTGGGACTAAAGGAAGGGAAGGGGTGTAGCACATATACAAATGCATTTATTTATGCAAATAAAAATAATGTAAGGTAAAATATGATTAGGACAAAGGAGGAAGTTAAAACAAAAAAATAAGAAAAAGTTAACTTCAAGGTGGGAGGAAACAGGGAAAGCTTCATGATAGAAGAGGCACCTAAGCAGGTCCTTGAAGGAACAGAATTTTGAAAGGCAGAGATGTAGAAGGATATGGGGGTATGGCTTTTCCAAAACCATGGAGAAAAAAGAAAAGTTCAAAAGGTACTAGATAACAACCAGCAGTACCGTTTGGTTGAAATGTCAAGTACATCCAGGTTGAATAGTATAAAAATATGAAGAAAAACTGGAGTCAAAGTGTATAGGGCCTTAAATATGAGCATAAAAATTGGTATTTAGTTCTTAAAGCAATAGGAAACCAAATGGAAGTTTTTGAGCAGGGACCTATGTATCAAGAAAGACTGATCAAAAAAGTTATGGCAGAACTGGAGGACAAATGTAGTACAAATTTTTTACAAAGGAGAAAAAAAAAACTGAGTCTGCAAAAATTACAGGACAGTGAGGTTGATTCCTAGAAAAATTTTCAAAATATATTACTAAAGGTATGGTTAGTTAACATTCAGAAAAGGAAGCAGTGACAAAAAAATAACTTATTGGCTATTGGATTCATTAAGTACAGATTATGTAATGTGAACCTTATTTCCTTTTCTGACAGTTACTAGAATAGTAATCCTGAGGAATGCTGGAGGCATAGTTTGCCTGGATTTTAACAAAGCACTTCAGCATCTCCCATGCTATCTTCAGGAGAAAGATAAGAGCTAAAACATAAAACATAAGAGCTAAAACAACAGTACATAGTTAGGTGGGTTGAAATGAGTAGAATGGATGTATTCATTAATTATTAATCATTAAGTATTAATGATTCAATGTCAAATTGTAAAGGCCTGCAAAGGTGGGACCCAGTGATCTATATAAGACCCTAAGCAGTTTAACCTTTTTATCAGTAACTTGAATGAAGGTATAATTAGCATGCTTTCTAAATCTGTATATGAGCCAAAGTTGGGAGGGATAACTAAGACATAATGTCAGAGTAAGAATCAAAAAATTTCTCACCAAGCAGCAAAATGGAGCCTGATATAATGTAAAACTTAATAGGGATAAATTAACTGTTGTATAGTCATTTATGTTTGAAAAATAAGAAGCTTATTGGACTACATTATTTGACTACCGGTCAAAAAAGTCATAAAGCAGCTAGATACCTAATGAAAATTTAGGGTGCACTAAAAAGAAACTAGGATGGTCAGTGTATCCTCCTTAGTCAGACTTGAACTAGAAAATAGCATCCAGTTCTACATATGACATTTCAGAAAGTCACTGAAATAATGAAGAGAGTCTAGGAGTGTGACCAAGAGAGCGAAGGGCCTTGATATCAAGAAACTTGAGAATATTAACCTAGAGAAAACTTAGGGGCAAAATGACAGCGTTTTAACTATCTAAGTGTCATTCTAGAGAAGGTGTACTGTTTGTTCTTCTTGGCCCCAGAAGGTAGAGTTAGGGACAACTTGTAGATGTTACAAAGGAGATTTAAATCTGACTCAAGAAAAAATAATTAGATCTAAGTAAGAAAGGGGTAGTTCCTTTCAATCCAGGCCTGTGAGTTGCACTTAAAATTCCAACACTGTCCTACTTCCCCACAAAATCCTTTGAGAAAATGATGTTTATTCGTATCACTTGAATTTTACTTTATGTCTCATTGTGACAGAAAGGTGGCCCTAAGTTCCCAAAAGCTAGGTTATCAAAATGCAAGTTCTACCAAGTTAGACTGAATTTGAATATGGACCATGTATCTATTGTGCAAGGTCCAGCCTAGAATAATTCCAAAGAAGTTACAAGGCTTCAAGATGATTCATTTTTCAACCAAAGAACCTAGAAGCCTGTCAACTATGCTATAATGGAAGTCAGAGTATGCACCATCAGAGGGTATATTCGTGATAAAATTACAAATCCTCAGAGTACTGAACTAAGTATAAATAGGAACCAGAACGAAAAGTCTAATTCTGCCACAATTTAAAGTCAAATTTGTTAGTAAAAACTTTTTGGGTAAATTAGAAAAAGCTCAAATGTTATCTTACCTGCAAACAATCTCTGTGAAACCAAGCATTTTTACAACAAGGACTTCCCAAAATGCTATATGTTGGAAGATGTTCAACATATTCCAAACAAATGGTGCATTGTGAAGAAACTGTACAATGACTAGATGGTGTATTTTGAACAGGCCGATGATCCCAACAGAACGACCTTTAAAGAAAAAAAGTGTGTCCACTTTGATTTACAATAATGTAATATGAAATATAAAACATCACTGGGCTGAAGAATTATACTTTACATAAATAAGACAAATAAGTCATTCAAATCTTTCTCATGATTAATCAACAATAAATACATTGGAACTTGGCTTAACAGTATTCTCAAGAACTTTATAGAATCATGAGAAATTTAGAGCTGGAAGGAACTTTTAGTGATCATGTTGCCTTACAGCTAAGAAAACTGAGGTTCAGAGTGCTTAAATTACACAGCTGGTCAGTAGCAGGGCTGGGATTAGAACTCAGGTCACTGAGTCCCGAGCCAGTATTTTCCCACTATGCCATTAATGTTATTGATTCATTACAATTTTGCCTCTAACACAGCATCCAAAGACATTTGCCTTACGCAGAATTCTGAGCTACAGTAAAATGTTATTTTCAGGTTCCTAATTTAATTTCAGGTTTTCTAATCAGTGGAGTAGTAAAAACTTATGTCTGCATGCTATTTTGTAAGCTAACCTACAAGACTAAACAAATGCTCAAAAGAAACTTACAACTTAAAAGCAAAATCTTTACATGCATAAAAATTAAATTCCAAACAAACAACCTCCCCACAATAATATTAATAAAAAACACACCCTTTAGCTTATCATTGAATAAATTTATTTTCATTTATATTAAATAGAAGATACTAGTAACTATACTAAATAATTACTCCAGTGCCATTTCATGGTGTGGAGGTGATCCTAGATTCTCAGCAATGGCACCTAAGCACAAAGTCTAGAAAGTCCTATTAAGCTAGGAAAGCTTCAAAAACAAGTACAGTGATATCTGTTGTCCAAAGACCAACATAACTAAATTCAGAATTCTACATCAAGTTGGTTTAAAAAAAAATTTTTTTTGGCCACAGCAACTCCTGAAAACCATTATGACATATTGTTGGAGGAAATATGCATTTTGAAATTACAGACTCTTAAAGTATAAGACATCTATTTTTTGAAATGTCAGTTTAATTAAAAGTGAAAAGAACATACTTATTGCCACAAGACTAGAATTCAAAAATAATATAAAGTCAAATCAATTTAGTTCAATTCACTAAGCATGTATTAAGCACCTAACTATATGCAAAGTACTTTGCTAGAAACTGGGAATAAAAAGACAAAAATAAAAAGTCATTCTCCTGAAGCTTACATTTTACCAGGGATATGACATGTAGGCAGATAAGTTAAGTATATAAAAATTTAAGAAGGTTGATGACATTAATAACTAGGGAGATCAGGAAAGGCTTCCATGGGAAGTGACACTTTATCTGAAGAAAGCTAAGAAAATAAGGATAAGAAATGAAGGTAGGAATAGAGATGATGCCACAAATGCCCTCAAAAGGTATGTCTATGAAAAGGCAAAAGATAGGCATGTTGAGTTTTATACATGCTGAAAGACAAGCAGGCCAGTTTGGCAGGAGCATTCAGTGAATGAAGAAAAGTAAATGTGGAAAGGTAGGATATGCAAAAGTAGAAACGGATTATGAAGGTCTTTATATGCTAAACTAAAGGGTTTTATTTTTTTTTATTATTATTAATTTTTTTAGTGAGGCAATTGGGGTTAAGTGACTTGCCCACGGTCACACAGGTAGTAAGTGTCAAGTGTCTGAGGTCGGATTTGAACTCAGGTACTCCTGAATCCAGGGCCGGTGCTCTATCCACTGCGCCATCTAGCTGCCCTAAAAGGGTTTTATTCTACAGAAAATGGAGTGCCACTTGAGCAGGGCAGTGAAAAAATTAACTCTGTATTTTTAGGAAGATTCTTTTGGTAGCTTTGTGGAGGATGGATTGGAGAGGGAAGACACTGAGAGCAGATTCCAGTTAGGAGGATATTATAACAGTCTAGCAACAGACAATGAGGGCCTGATGGTAGGGGCTCTATAAGAAAAGATGGACCCAAGAGATGCCAGGGAGGCAGAATAAGCAAAACTTGGCAAATGATTACATGTAGAGGATAAAGGAAAGAAAAGAGTCTGAAGTGGCTAGCCTTGAGTTGAAGTTAAGAGTAAAACATGAGTAAAATATGCTTAGTAGTTATCTCATAATACAAGAAATTGTTTTTCAGAATGTCATCTCTATTCAGTATGAAGACTTAGCTCCTTGAAAAAAGTGCTATATGTTACTATAATTGTAATTAATAAAACAATGTAAAATTTATAACTGTAATGAATTTGCACATGAAAAGGAATAGTTACATTTTATCTCCCAGTGGTATTATTATGTGCCTTAAGTTTTAAGTCAAGCAAGGCTTAGCCCCTCAGCTATAAGGTAGTAAAAGCCCTCTTCCTAAAGCCAAACAAATGGAGAGTACTCTAAAATAATATGAGCTTGACACATAGATAGCACTTAATAATTTTTTTCCCTGATTCATTCATACTTTCAGAAAGGAATAACAAAAAGAGGCTAAAAGGGGCAAAAGTAAAGGTGGAATAAAGGTAGACACAATGCCAATTTGGCACTAACATAAAGTCCCTTATAGCAGAAATTAAACTACTGGTGGTAAGGATTCCACTGTATAGTATTGTTCTATCAGGAAATTTAAAAGGCACTAAATTAGGATGTTTTCATTCAACAGTTAAGTAAAAAATATGCTTACCCAAAGTTTCCAGTAAACTGGAAAATACACTGTTTTTGAACTCCACAAGGGAAATGATAGCTTCGTTTACATTTACTGTCTACACATCCGATTGAAGCACCACTTTTCTTGCAAATACAACATTTCTAAAACAGAAAAACATGGATTATCTGAGATGAATCCAATTATAATACTTGTATTAAAATAACACGGGCAAGATATTAAAAAGAATGAATCTTTTAAGAACATTAAAATTGCTTTTCCCAAATAACATTTTTGATAAGTGAAAACTAAAGAAGTTTCCTAATCAGACTATAATTCTGTTTTATTCTAGAGCTCGTCTAAAAATAAGAGTCTATACTCTGCTAGTTTAACAGGGATATGAACTACACTTGCAATTTCATTAGTCTAGGGAACTATTAATTAAGGAAATTCCTCTACCAATGCTAGTCAGTACTTTCTTTACAACCTAATAGTTTTGTTTGTTTGTTTTACAACTTTATAACTTAATAGTTGGAGAGCTGCCTAGAGTACTGAGAACTTAAGTGACTTATATAATTGTAGTGCATCAGTGGCAGGAGTTGAACCCAGATCTTTCTGGCTTTGAAGTTAACTCTCTAGCCACAACAACATGAACTTTCATAGATAAGAGGAAAGAAATTATGAAGGCATATTTTATGATGAGAAATGAGAAATAGAGCTTGAGAAGTACAACACACACACAAACAAATCATGCTCTTTTGAGACAGTAAGTCACTGACTCCCCAACTCAATCAACTCCAGTGGTTTTCCACTGCCTTTAGGACTAAATACCAACTGGATGGTAAGAAACAATGAATATTATGAATAAAGAAGTATACTAAGACTTGTATGAAGTGATGCAGAGTAAAGTGAGTGGCACTAGAAGAATAATTTATACAATAACAGTATCATAAAGACAACTTTGAAAGATTTAAGAACATTTATCAATTAAGAATATTAATCATGATTCCAGAAGATCAATGATATAACATGCTACTCAGCACCTGAAAGACAAGTGGTTAAGACTCAGTGTACAGAATGAAACATATTTTTTTGGATATGGTCAACGCTGAAATTTATTTTGCTCGACTAGTATAGTTGTGTTTTGGTGGGGGGCAATGGGGGTTAAGTGACTTGCCCAAGGTCGAATTTGAACTCAGGTACTCCTGAATCCAGGGCCAGTGCTTTATCCACTGCTCCACCTAGCTGCCCCCAGCATAGTTGTTACAAGAGTTTTGTTTTTGTTTTCAATGTTAGGGGTCAGAAGGGTAAAAAAAAATCAATTGTTATTCATTAAAAAAATTTAATTTAATTAAAAGAAGAAAGTGAATAGATAAGAACACAACAATCTTACAGGAGGGATTCAGAATCAGTTTCATGTAAAATATGTATAAATAACCTGCTTTATATCATCACATCCAGCTGCATGTAAAGCTTTCATTTGTGTAGTATATCTGTATCTATAAATAAGGTATCCCAAGAGTTTCAATGTAGTTTTAAACTACTAATACTACAAAAGCTTTAAAACTGCACTAAGATTTTTAGGACATTCCATATATTTTTATATTACTAATTCTAATCAAAGGAACCAAGCTAGGGACAATTCTGGTATAGCATCAAGTATTGAAGGACATATTTCTAAGGCCCAAGGTGATCTTGATAGGTAGCAATGTACCCATGGAAAACTTTGCTGGCACTTTGAGAACTTGAAAAGACAAGAATCTTGAATGTAGAAGTGCTCTAAAATTAAAAGAATGAAGAATGGCAAGTAACTGCTCTGAACTAAGAACTAACCTAGATCCAAGGCCCAGGAGGTTTGCCATTTCCCCAGACCTAACGGGACACAAATCCACACCAAATCAAAGAAACCTAGAGGTCCTACATTTTGGACCATGGGAAGATTTATAATTTTATAGGATTTGACAGGAAAGGTTTATTAAGGAATGTTAAGGGGTCCCCTGAACTTGTTGTCTTCTTTAAATTGCCATATTTTCCAGAAATACTGAATCCAGAGTAAGCAGAATGCTTTGAATGTATCAAGGATGAACCCTCACCTGAGCTGACATAATATGTTGTTTGCATCCCAAGTTGGACTCCTTGTATGTCCTTGAGAGTCAAGACAGACAACAGTTGGTCTGTAGTGGACTGTGAAATTGCTTGTGCAGAGCTGAAACCCTTGTAGATAAGCAGACCATCCAATCTTCATAGTCTAGTAGTTCCCAAGGGAAGAGAACATGGCCTTTTGCCATTACCTTTGGGGTTTTATCCTTTTCTCACCTTTACTACAACTTTCCCCCTCCCATGTCACACCCCTTTATGTGAAGATTTCTGTTATCTCCTCCTTCCTATGTCCTGCTGTTAAAAAAATCCAAACTTCTTTATGGATTGTGAACTGTTTGGGTTATACATGCATGTTCATTTGTCATGTAATAAATCTAATTTTCACTCAAGTTTCATGAAGTTGTGATTCCCTGTTGACAGGCTGCAGTCTGTCATGATTTGCTGCACCAAGTCTCCAATGGTGGTTAGTTTAGGATGTTCCTTGGGGCAAGGAGAGTTGCTGAAATACTAGCATTTAACTTTGTTAAGAATAATTTTCTCACTATTTTATTTTTAAAGATTATAAATTATAATTGACTAATATTTACCACATTTCATGGTAGTCAGCATAAAAACATGAACTTAATATCTTACAAATTTTCAATGCAAACAATGCTTAAAGAAAAAAATTCTTATAAATTATATAAAAGATATTTAAGATTATGTTCAAAGTCACCTTCTTACCAGCCTAGATGCTCTGTTTACTTCCTTCTTGATGTCTTCTATTAGAAAACCATAAACACCTTCTTTTTCATCACCCCTCTGCCAAATTCCACTTGACATCAACTAAGAATATAGATTTAAGTTAGAAAATAAATCATGACAAGCTACTTTTGAGCAAAATATCTGCCTTTTAAAAAAGGCAGATTAGCTTACTGAGCTATGCCACCTCACAAATATTAAGTGTACTAGTTCCTATGATTACTTTTCATTCCAACAAAGCAATATAATACTTATGTCCTTTGATTTAGGTAACTTACTGTGATAGGTTCACAGATACATTAGAATCACAAATTTAGAACTTTATGCTTCTAAAGTAACTTCAGAGGTCACCTAGTCCAAACATTTCACAAATGGGGAAACTGAAACTCAGGGAAGGTAAAACACTCCAAGGTCCCACAGGTAGTTAACATCAGAGGCAAGAATTGAACTCAGATCTTCAGAATCCATAAGCCAATATCTTTCTGCTGTATCACATTGCCTGACCAACTAAGGATTGGAGATATAATAAATAAACAAGAAAAAATAACAAGTAAAGGAAGTTATTGTTTATAAAATTTTTATTTTAAAAAACATTTCATTGGTTCTTACCAGTATACAGACACTATGAACAATGGATATATTTTTTAATGTCAGCATTAAATATCTAAAAACCATATGGATATAATCCTGTCCTAAACCATTTTTTCAGTGACTTTTCTGCTTTGGGTTTAAAAACAACTGTCCCTAAAACCAGAACATCTAGTACCAGTATCTTCAATATTAACAAAAGATTAGATCTTCTATAACACTAACATAAAATCAAACTCTGTGCAAATATAATGTTTTCCGATATTGTACAGCACATTAACAAAGTTAGTGGAAGAAGTTAATACTACCACTAGAAATATAACAAAGCTACATTTAGCACACTTATCAAAAGGAAATCTGAGAACCAGGGGAAAGTTTTACTCAGGAAATAATTCTACTGAAGATAGGATATATACAGAAGACAAGTATTTAAAATAATAACGTCTTTAAAAGTCATAGTTCTAACTCCCTATTTTTAATTTGTTATGCTTCATTTTGCAAAATATATTGCCTATGGATCTCCCTCAATCAATATTCAATTAACTTCTAGTATATAAAATAAGCCAGCACATGATTTTACCTCTTTAAAATAGTATTTGCACACATAAACATGTAAGATAAAAATGGAATGAAGCAGGATATGTTTCCATAGCTTTCATGTGCAAAAGCTGATTAAAAAATTTCTCTGAATTATAGAAGGAAGTAGCATGGACAAGTGTAAAATGACTTGGTTTCTTTATTTCCTGTTGAATAGGAGTCTGGAACCCTCTTATTTTTAGTTTTTCCATTTCATTTGGGCAAATCATCTTTATTCTTTTTTTGGTAAGTCACTTTTTGTGTGTGTGAATATTTTCCAAAAATTTATCTTCTTTGCTATTTTTTTGAGTTCAGGTTCAACCTCTTCAGGGACCAGTTTGGCTGACAATCCTCCTGACTTCCTTTTAGGGAAGGGGTAGAAGGATGTAACAACTATAATGGGAGGAAGAAAGCTGCAGCTAAAGACTGACTCCTTTGTCTTATCACTTCCCTTCCCATAGTATGTGTGCCTGATACCTAAGATATAATTTCTAATTAAATTACATATTATTTGGGACAAATCAGCTAATTACTGATATCTCAGTATGACTTTCATTACACAAAAAGCATATGGAATAAGAAAAGCTATTAACTTATTTATTGTAGCATAACTACAATAGTTCTTTTTACTTAAAACCACATATACATATATTTTTTTTTTTTAGTGAGGCAATTGGGGTTAAGTGACTTGCCCAGGGTCACACAGCTAGTAAGTGTTAAGTATCTGAGGCCGGATTTGAACTCAGGTACTCCTGACTCCAGGGCGGGTGCTCTATCCTCTGCGCCACCTAGCTGCCCCTAAAACCACATATACATATTAAAAGTGTTATGACCAATTTTTTAAAAGTTGCATTTCTTAGTGTACGGAAAACAAAAATTATGAACTTACCAACATGGATTAGATGCAGTGAACATTTTTTTTAAAAATCAAGAGATTAATTGTGAATTGTGAGGAAATATTTAATTTACAGGTAATAGAAAAATAATATTCCAAGAATATGGAGAATGTTGGAGATTTACTCTATGGTGACTTACTCTCACTGTATGTACCCAGAACTACATATATTTATTTACTCTATCTAATTGGAACATCAAAGCCATTTGATTGGCAGCATTTTTACTCTGCCCTCTTTCCTTCTGGATACTCCTTTTTCCTTTGAATTCTATGAAACTTCTTTCTCCTGATTCTCTATTTATCCAACTATTCCTTCTTGGTGTCCCTTTGCTTCCTCTTCTATCCCCCTGAAAGTATTCCAAGGTTCTAGGTATTAGCCCTTTTTTCTACTTTTTTCCCCCAATATTTTTCCCTGTTTGATCTCATCTGCTTCAATGATCACTTTTCAATTATCCAACAAAATATTCATTAAGTACCTACTATTCCCAAATTGCAGAAAGGCCCTAAAAAAAAAGACAAACTGTACATAAGAGGTAGTTTCATATACAATCTCCTTTTATCATTCTTTGAATATTGAAACATTCTTGTTGATGTTTATTAATATCCTATTAGAAGAAAATTTAAAATAAATCTGAAAAAAAATGCTGTCTGCCAAAAAAAGAAATTTATTTTTTAAAAAATCTGAGGGGCAGCTAGGTGGCGCAGTGGATAGAGCACCAGCCCTGGAGTCAGGAGTACCTGAGTTCAAATCCGACCTCAGACACTTAACACTTACTAGCTGTGTGACCCTGGGCAAGTCACTTAACCCCAATTGCCTCACTAAAAAAAAAAAAAAAGAAAGAAAGAAAAAAAATCTGATGTTTTCACCCATTTCCCCTGAAGTGTGAGATAAAATTGCATGGACAAAGATGCATGTACAGAGAGAGAGAGAGAGATTTGAAATCTTTTGCTTACTTTTAAACCAACCCTACAAGTAGTAATGAGTAATAGTAGTAACAGTGGCATTAGAATGTTTTTTAGTCAATTTTCTTTGTTTAATCAAAGAACTGAAGTCAGATTACAGTCAGTAAAATGCAGCTATGCCTAAGAAGTGTCTGATGCTCAAGCTTTGGTTTTTCTGTTCTTGGTACTGCTGAATGCTGGCACTGATTTCAGGCTTTTTGTTGTTGTTGTTTTTTTGTGTGACAGGAAAAGTACTAACTACCAATGGGTCAATATGGGTCAGCATTAGCTTATAGTTCACATTCATTTCCAGTCATACTAAGAGTTTAAATTTAAGACCAAATCTCTTACTTTACAAGGATGACCTCAGGAAGTACTAATATGACATTGGGCAAGTCATTCAGACTATGAGCTTCTATTTCCTCATGTAGGATCAGTTAAAATTCTTATTTGGCATTTAAGAGATCTTCACAATTCGGTTCCTTCCCACCTCCTTAGTCTTCTTAGACATTACTCTTCTCCAAATGCTTTACAGACCAGTCAAACTGGTCTGCTCAATGTTCCTCATAAATAAAGCTCATTTCCCAACTTCATGCCTTCTCACTGACTGCCCTGGATGCCTAGAATGCTCCTCTCTCAGCACTTCTACTTTTCTGACCTTTTCCCCTAAGAATCAGTTCAAGTACCACATTTCTGCAGGAGATCTTTCCTGGTCCCTAGCTGCTAATATCTTCACACAAAAGGTAATCTTGTATTCATTTTGTAGGGGTCTTGTAGATGCATGTACGTACGTGTGTGTGTGTGTGTGTGTGTGTGTGTGAGAGAGAGAGAGAGAGAGAGATAGTATGTGTGTCTGGGTGGGGGGTCTCCCTATTAGAATATAAGCTCCTTGAAAATGGGTGTGTTTCACGTTTGTCTCTATATATCCAGCCCTGGGACATAGTTTATACTTAATAAATGCTTTTTGATTGACTATAAAATGAGAATAATATCTACCTCACAAGATTGTTAAAAAACTCAAATGAGATAGTGTATGTTGTGCAATTTTTAAACCTGAAAGCATTACAAAAATATTAGATATCATTCCTCCTCCTCCTATAGCTATTTTGTATTATTTTAAATAAAAAAACATTCATTTCTAAGTTCCAGTATACTGAGCATTGTATAGAGACAATTACCCTATGCCATTCTGATAACACTAGACAAAATTTTAAGCAACACTTTTCTTCAACAACTGAGCCTCTTTGGTTTGATACCTGGTAGTAAGTTCCATTAAACTGCTACTGTAATTGAGTAAACTTCATTGGCATTAAAATCATCTACAACCAAAAAATTTTATAAAAATAAATTATGAAATTCTCTAGACCCCAGCTTCTGAAACTGTGGGTCATAACTCCTTATGGGGTTGTGTAACTGAATGTAGGAACAGCAAAAAATTTGGCAACAGCAATAGGTTATGTATATCTATTTTATATACCTATATACCCAGGCTCACATAAAAACTTCTCAGGTGAAAAGGGGTTGTGAGTAGAAAAAGTTTAAGAAGCCCTACTCTAGGCAAAGAATTGTAGGTAGCCTTTTTTTTGTATGGCCCATGAACTAAGAACGGTTTTTATTGTATTTAAAAACATAAAAACCATTTCTTAGCTCACAGACAAGGCAGCAGCCAGATCTGGCCCTCAGGTTACAGTTTGCTGACCCTGATCTAAACAAATACTCTTATTTTACAAAGGAAGAAATTAAAGTCTAGTTTCCCTAAACTTAAGGAGGAGTGAGGCAATTTGCCACTGGTCAAAAATAGCCTTACTTCTTCCAAGAATTAAAAATTCAAATGATTTAAATCAATCATACTTACCAAACAATAATAATGTATAGTGAGGTTGTGATCCTTGTAAATTTTCTTTTCTCCATACTTTTCAGGATAGTCATCAGTTCTTCGACAAAGAACACAAGCTGAGAGTGAAAGATTTTTTCAAATGTATTTTAAAGCAAAAGCTATGTATCAGATGACAATTCACAAAGCCAATGTATAGTAAGTGACACAGGAGAAATATAAAGCATTTGGAGAAGAGAAATATCACCTTTGGTTGAGGTAATTGAGGAAAGGTTCATAGAAAGGATGGTATTTAGTAAGCTAGTTGTAAAAGCTGTAAATATCTGTGCACTAATTGCCAATAAATAGTTTATTTTAAACCGGGAAAGACAGGAAATAAAATATAAAGAGGAAGCTTATAGCTGTACTTCAGATTCCCTTCTTATATTCCTTTCCATTCTCCTGGAGGACAACTGGGGAAAAAACAGTGAATGAAATGTCCCTACGCTAAGATTTTATAAAGAACAGATAGATAAGAATAATATTTAGTTGATCTAACCCTATTAAATCTAACATTAGTCATTATAAAATACAATATACATACAGATACATAAGCACATGACAAGATCTTAAGATAGGTATTCAAAGTAAAATTCAATTACATCCTATTTGTTGCAGTAAAATTTTAAAAATATTTACATTCTGTGAGGAAAGGTTCAATAGGATATAACCACCACCATTCAAATTACACTTTTCTGGACCTGTTTGAGGACAAAGGCCTCAGTCCCCCTTCCCTCTGGCAGAAAGATCATGTGGTTCAAGTAGTCCTGAGCTGGTCTCAATGAGGTCCTCTTCTGGGCTGCATCCAGATAAGGGAAGATTGAAGGAATATCCCTATGTCACCTCCCCCATTAGCTGAGAACTCAAAGAATAATTATGGAAATTAGGGTTAAGAATACTGCATTCTGGTTAGCTAGCTTTAGTGCATAGATTGTAACCCTTAAGTAATCAGCCAATGATGAAGAAGGGGAGGGTCCATTTCAAGTTAGGGACTAGAGATTAAAACGGGGTCTGATAGCCACCATCCTCTGCACACTGATCATGATGCCCATTCTCAAAAATAAATGAGCCTTTGACACACTGCTGCCAAGTTCCAGAGAATTATTGAGCAGGGGTTGTTTTCCTCTCACATTCCATGTTGAAACTTGCACATTTGCAGAGAGTTTCAAATAACCAGGTTTTTCAATTCAAGTAGGTCATTCAAAACTATTAGAAATATCAGGATATTTCAAAAAGAATACTTCTAGAACTAGAAGATAGAATCTTTAGAACTTAGATCATCTAGTCTAAACTCCTAATTTTATAGCCAGGAAATTAAGATGCTGATGAAATAAAAACTATAAACAAGAAAACTGTTTTTTAAAAGATTAATGTTAACAACTAATATGTACTTAGAGTGAAAATAAAATAAGTCATTAAATTACAATGTTTACTTACCAAAGTTCTGAAGCTGACAAAGGCTATTTTCATTCATGCTAATGTGTTCCACTGAAATTGAGTCCTAGGAAAAATCACAAGTAATTGATCAATTACAAAAGCCAAAATTATCCAAAACTTTGAAACAACTTACTTAGTCATCTTAAGATTTATTTATATGTAGGAGTCTGAAGAGTGGGTACAACTAAGAAAACCATTTAATCATTTCTAGCCACAAAAACTGAAACAGTCCTTTTAGGATGGCTTAAAGACATACATGCAAAGCTGAACTGGATATAAAGAGCATCTATTTCAACCTCATTTAATATATGGAAAAACGAGGGCTTGATTATTTAACTAACATAATTAACCAAGGTCACAGAGGTAATTAGTAGCAAGACTAGTTCTAACCTAGATCTTCTACTTGAGCATTCCATATTCTTCCCTAAGTCATAATAAATTTCCCCCATCCCAAACATACACATTTTAGATTGCTAATTAGATTAACTAGAGTATAGAGAAAATAAAAAGCAAGTTTGTAGTGGCTTTTAATAAACTGAGGTTTGGATTTGCAATCCACATGTTTCATTTTGCTTTAAAGATTTGAGAAAGAGGCATTCTCAGACCTACCTTCCATTCGACTATACAGATACAACTCCCTTATTCTGACTCATTTCCACTTGTCACAGCCAGTAAGCTTAACCTAAAGTTCCTTTCATCTCTGATAATTAGCATTTAAATAACCACATCATCAATAGCTGATCAATCAACAATTATTGATTAAGTACCTACAAGGTTCCAGGCACTGAGGATACAAATTAAAATGAAACAGTCCCTGTCCTCAAAGAGCTTTCACTTTACCAAGGAAGACAACAGGTACAAAGAAAACAGAGAGGGGAGGGGAGAGGCAATTCAAATATGAGAGAGGAAGGGAGAGCTCACTCCAGCTCTGAAATTCACACATAGGAAATACCCCTCTGCCTGTGTGTCTCTCTCTGATTACATGATTCTACACAAAGCCTCCATATAAGGAAGGCATCTAGGCAAGCCATATCTCATTCCTCTCCAGGGTACATTCCAGACTTTTTCTTCCATGCCTCTTCACTGCATGGATACCTTCCTGCTGCCTGCCTACCTTTGTCATTGTCCCCCACACAGTTTTAGCTTTAAACCAGCAGATCACTGCAATAGGCCAAGGATAAGATAAAGAAAGTCTGCACCAGGGTGGTTGCAATGTCAGAGGAGGGAAGGGAGATTATACTAAAAATGTTACAATGGTTATAACAATAAAACTTGCCCACTGATTGGATATGGGGAAAAGGAGAGAATGAGAAATTGAAGATGACAGAATAATGAACTCAATTTTGGACATGTTGGGTTTGAAATCTCTAGAGGATATCCAATTTAAAATGTCTGGGCTGTTTTTTTTTTTTTAAGTTTGGCATTAAAAAGCAAAAACAAAAAACAAAAAAACAAAAAACACCATACAAGGGGAAAAAAAGGGTGAAAAATTGAGGATGATTTCAAGGTTTCAAACACCAGAGACTAGGAGAATGATCTTCTCCAGATTTGTTAAGTCAGGAAGAAGAGTATTTGAGGAGAAAGACAATAAGTTTTGTTTTGGAAAAATTAGATCATTAATTTGTATCTGGAAGATAATTTGGTTCCTACCTAGTCCAACCCATTCATTTTGTAGATGAAGACACTGAGGCCAAGAAAAGTTATTACTTACCTAAGATCACAAAGGTAGTAAACAGAAAAATCAATTTGAACCCAGAAAAGAACTTTATGAATTGATGTAGTTAATTAAGGAGAACAATTTATAAAATGGCAATTTTTTTAATTTTTAATTTTTTTCAATCTTATAAGTATTTTATTTTTTCCAGCTTATATGTAAGATAGATTTCAACATTTGTTTTTATAAGATTTTGGGTTCCAAATTTTTTCCCCTCCCTCCCCAAGACAGAAAGCAATCTGATATAGGTTATATATGTACAATCACATTAAACATATTTCTGCATTAGTCATGTTGTGAAAGAATCAGAACAAAAAGGGAAAACCTGAAAAAAGAAACAAAAAACAAAAGTAGAAAAATTATGGTTCAATCTGCATTCAGATTCCACAGTTCTTTTTTCTGGATGTGGAGAGCATTTTCCATCATGAGTCCTTTGGAATTGTCTTGGATCATTGTATATTGCTGAGAAGAGCTAAGTCTATCACAGTTGATCATCGCACAATGTTGCTATTACCGTGTACAATGTTCTCCTGGTCCACTTAAGTCTTTCCAGGTTTTTCTGAAATCTACCTGCTTCATCATTTCTTATAGCATAATACATTACATTCATATACTACAATTACATTCATATACTACAACTTGTTCAGCCATTCTCCCATTGATGGGCACCCCCTCAATGTTCAATTCTTTGCCAAAAATGGCAACATTATAAGGTGTAAGGGCTAAAATTCTAGCTATACTATCTAAAATCTAATGAGTGGTCGCCAATAAATTATAAGCTTTAGCAAGAGTATTTAAGTGTTTAAGTATTTATTAAAGAGCATTAGGATCAGAAAGGTAAAAATCTAACTATTTCTAAGAGACCCTATCATCCGACCCACCATGGCGAGGTCAGGAACCAAAAGAGAGCACACCCCTCCACCAGCATCTGCTTCCTACTTTGTGTCCTCCTTCCAGAAATGGGAGGCTCCTCAAGTTGATGGGCTGGTAGCCTTGATAGACACTACCCACGAGCAAACGTCACTTCCTGACGCCAAGGACCTTGACTGCGTGGCTTGCCCTCAGAGGCCTTCTCCTCATGGCAGAGCTTTTCTACAGCAAATCTCCAGCAGGTTGCCCCATTCCAATCGTTACAAAGGAAAAACAACTTTGAAAGAGTTTCAAACTCTGATCAGTGTAATGATAAACCACCATTCCAGGGGAATAAAGATGAAGCACACTATCCACCAGAAAGGTGATGGTCTAAACAGCAGAATGATACCCACTGAAACAAAGCAATCATGATAAAATAATGGAATTTGGCAGATGTCCAGGGGCCCCATCTGTTTGATTTAGTATTGTTTTAATTGGGTGATAATGAGAAACTAAGTATTTACTTAAGGGTTATACTACTGACATCAGCAAGAGACCACTCTCAACCAATCAGCTAGAAGGACCTCCCATTTTGGGAGGGAGAGAGGAACTAGGAAGTGGACCCTCAATCACAGAAGCAGTCTCTTTTTGGTGAGGAATAGGCTAGTGGTGGTAGACTAGTCATTCCCCACCGGTTTGGTGGTGAGAGATCACACGAGCTGCTAGGAAAGGAAATTGTTTTCTTTCTCTCTGGCGATACCAAATTAGATCTAAGATAGTATTTCCATGCTAATAAGGAATCTGTTCTCAATCTCTCTCTCTCTCTCTCTACTAACTTTTAATATATATTTTAAATAAATCCTTAAATGCCTAAACTCTTGCTGAATTTATCAGTGATTTTAGCCAGCTTCCCCCCCAGAACTGGGGGGGGGGGGGCAGATTAGGACACACATTTAGATTTTAAACAACACACAATACTTTTGCACATTTCTAATTGATGCTCTCCCATTCAGAAAAGAGGCATTCTAAACCTTTTCATCTTTCCTCAAACCTCCTTGGGGAGGAGGGATAGTCCCACAAAGAAGGCAGGTCTTGAGCCAAGTCTTGAAGGAAGCCAGGGAAACCAAATAGAAGTGAAGAGGGAAAACATTTCAGGCAAGGGGGACAATGAAAAGGCACAGAATTATGAGATGTGTCATGTGTGAGTAACAGCAAGAAGGCAGGTGTTGGATTGTAAAGTACAAGAAGACTGAGGAAGTAGAAAGGGCTTTAAAAGCCAAATGGAGGCAAAAACAAAAACAAAAACAAAAGCAAAAACAAAAAAGGGGCAGCTAGGTGGTGCAATAGATAAAGCACTGGCCCTGGATTCAGGAGGACCTAAGTTCAAACCCGGCCTCAAACACTTGACACTTACTAACTGTGTGACTCTGGGCAAATCACTAAACCCTCATTGCCCCCCCCCAAAAAAAAGCCAAATGGGGCATTTTATATTTAATCCTGGAGGGAATAATAGGGAGCCACTGGTGTTGTTGAACAGGAAAGTAACATGGTCAGATTTGAACTTAAGGAAAATCCCTTTGGCAGGTGAGTGAAGATGGATTCTAGCAGAGAGAGACTTAAGTCAAGGAGACAAACCATAAAGCTATTTCAATAGCCGAGGTATGAGATGATAAGGGCCTGTACCAGTATTAGTGGCTGTGGTAAATGGAGAGAAGAGGACACATATGAAAGATGTTAAGTTTTCATGGAAATAAGACTTGGTAACAGACAGGATATGCAGAATGACTACAATCAAGGAAATGAAGATGAACCTAAGATTGGGAGCCTGGTAACTTGGGGGATAGCAGTACCCTCTACAATAACAAGGATGTTTAGAAGAGGGGAGGATTTAAGGACAAAGAGGACAAGTTCTGTTTTAGAGATGAGTTTGAGATGTTCAAGAAGCTTTTGGTGATACAAGACTAGAGTTCAGAAGAGGTTAGGACTAGATATAAAGACCTAAGAATCATCAGCATAGAGAAGATAATCGAACCTATGGAAGCTGATAGGATCACCAGGGGTGAAAAGGGCACAGGACAGAGCTTTGGGGGATTAACCAAGGTTAATGCCCATGACCTGGATTAAAATCCAGCAAAAAAGACTGAGAAGTCAAACAGGAGAACAGAGAGAGTAGTCTCACATTTGAAACATCCCCATTAGATTTGGCAGAGGTTGATGATGACTTTTAAGTGATCAGTTTCAATCCAATGAAGAGATCAAAAGTCATACTACACAGAGTTAAGAATTGAGTAGGGGGGGGCGGCTAGATGGCACAGTGGATAGAGCACCGGCCCTGGAGTCAGGAGTACCTGAATTCAAATCCGACCTCAGACACTTAACACTTACTAGCTGTTCGACCCTGGGCAAGTCACTTAACCCCAATTGCCTCACTAAAAAAAAAAAAAAAAAAAAAGAATTGACTAGGAAAGAGAGAAAATAGAGGCTTCAGTTGTAGGTTGCTTTCTCAAAGAGGTTAATGAAGAAGGAGAGGGGAGAAAAAGGACAATAGCTTGCAGACAAGTAGTAGACATCAGGTGAAGGTTTTTAAGGATGGAGTAGATATGAGCCTGTTTGCGGGCAGCAGGGAAAGAGCCAGTAAATAAGAAGAGATTAAAGATTGGGAAAAATATAGATGAGAGAAGGGAAAATTTTTTGGAGAAGAGAGGAAAGGATAGAATCAGGGCTGTTTCTAGATAACTGCCTTAGTAAGAAAGGCCAGCCACCTCTTCGTGAGAGATGGCAAAGGAGGAGATGAGGAAGATATTTGAGTGACATGAAATATGGAGGGGAAAAGGAGGGAGCTCTTTTCAAATAACCTCAATTTTTTTTCTGTTAAGTATGAAATGAGGTTGTCAACTGAGATGGTAGGGGTGGGAGGAGGGAATGTAATAGGAAAATTGAGGAAGGATGAAAAGGCTTAGAACAAATTATTAGAAATACAAATACATGGGGGGGGGTCAGTGAGGTGGCGCAGTGGATAAAGCACTGACCCTGGATTTAGGAGGAACAGAATTCAAATCTGACCTCAGACTCCTAACATTTATTAGCTGTGTGACCTTGGGCAAATAACTTAACCCTCATTGCCCCCCCCCCCCAAAAGCAGGGATAGGAATACAAATACACAAAAACAAGATACAATCTGTGAAGTCAAAACAAACAATAATGTTAAAAGAAAATATGATCTCCATGTGAACATACATATCAATCCTTAAGACAGGATACA
Organism: Dromiciops gliroides; assembly: GCF_019393635.1. Classification (NCBI taxonomy): domain Eukaryota; kingdom Metazoa; phylum Chordata; class Mammalia; order Microbiotheria; family Microbiotheriidae; genus Dromiciops; species Dromiciops gliroides. Next base: position 201,622,291 of record NC_057862.1, read on the forward strand.
TGGAGACAACTTAAGGATCACAGGTCTCACAAAATAATATGACAAGTCAAAAAGCTAACACCATTATGCAAGAAATAATGCAAGAAAAGGTCCCACAACTCTGAACATAGAAAACAAAAGTCCAATTGAAAGAATCCACAGATTGTCCCCCAGGAGGTAAAAAAATACACCACCACCACACCAACAAAGACCCTCTGCAGCAAACTTCAAGACATATATTGGTTACATTTAACTATTCCAATGACAAACAACAAAACTCTGCAAGGAGGAGAAAGGCTTCAAATAAAGGCAATTTGAATATGAGACTGTTCCTCACCCCACATAAACTGCAAAAGAGAATGGAATAATGTTCCAAAGAGCAAAGGAGCTCAAGAAGCAACTCAATAATCTACAAATTTGGTCTAATAATCAATGAAAAAATAGGATTTCAGTAAGAGAGGCATTTGAAGGTGTTAGAAAAAAAGAGAGGAGCAAATCATTTGCTTTGCAAAACTCCATACAAAAGAAACAAAGATCAGCAAGTACAGAAATTAAGGAAGGCACAAGTAAAGAAATAAATAACACCAGGAAAAAAAAAATGGACCCCCCCCCAACAATCTATAAACAGGAGGATCTCTACAAGGTACCAACAACAACAGGAGGAGGTGGTGGAGGAGCAAGCATAGATTTCTTTCTAAAAGTCCACAAGAAGAAAACCAGAATTAACCTATGCCCAAAGGGCTATAAAGCTGTGCCAATACCCTTTGACCCAGCAATACCACTAATAGGTCTATATCCCAAAGAGATCATAAAAAAGGGAAAAGGATCCAACACATACAAAAAATATTTATAGCTGCTCTTTTGTGGTGGCAAAGAATTGGAAATTGATGGGACTCCATCAATTGGGGAATGTCTGAACAAGTTGTGGTATATTGAATGGAATGAAATACTATTGTGCTCGTAACAATTCGATGAATGAGCAGGCCAATTTCAGAGTAACCTGGAAGGACTTACATGAACTGATGTGAGTGAGATGAGCAGAACCAGAAGGAACCATTGTACACAGTATCAACAACATTGTGTGATGATCCAATTTGTGATAGACTTAACTCTTCTCAGCAATACAATCATCCAAGATAATTCCAAAGGACCTCATGATGGAAATGCTCTCCTCATCCAGAAAAAAGAATGTGGATGCAGTTGAACCATACTGTTTCTACTTTTTTTGGTTTTGTTTTTTTCCCTTTTGAGGTTTTCCCCTTTTTGTTCCGATTCTTCTTTCACATCATGACTAATGCAGGAAATATATTTCATATGATTGTACATATATAACTTAGATTACTTTCTGTCTTGGGAGGGGGAAGGAAAATTTGGAACTAAAATCTTATAAAACAACAAATGTTGAAAGAAACTATCTCTACATGTAACTAGAAAATAATAAAATACTTTTATGATAAAAAGACGAAAACCAGATTTAAACAGGTATGAATACAACTGTTATACAGGTAAGAAAAGTAAGACAGACCTTCAGAGGGTTGAGTCAAACAAGCTAGTAAGTGTCAAAGGTGGATTCAAAAGCAAGTCTCTCCTGACTCTCCTGCTTAGAAAGCTTATGAAGGCCCTTTAAATGTAAAGGTAAGGGGGGGCAGCTAGGTGGCGCAGTGGATAAAGCGCCTGGCACGATTCAGGAGTACCTGAGTTCAAATCCGGCCTCAGGACACTTGACACGTACCAGCTGTGTGACCCTGGGCAAGTCACTTAACCCCCATTGCCCCACCAAAAAAAAAAATTAAAAAAAAAATGTAAAGGTAAGGCTATTTTATCATATATGAAATTAGGAGCAAGCAAAGCTTTAATTGGAGAAGCGAAATGAACAGACCTATAAATAAGATTATTTTGTAATGGTCTTCTCTCACAATCCCTCCCCTTCCATTTTTCATATTTCTCCTTGAGCACTGGATCTCCCACAATACACACTATATTCCCCAGCCATCTTCTCCAACACGCCCTGTACCCTCACTCACATTCCCCATCTACCCACCCCTCTCTGCCCACAAAGGCACCTAATGGTCCTTGGAAAGGTAGGTGGAATTTATTTTGTGCTCCCCATTTCTCACTTCTCATACTATCCCTCTGCTACCATCACTCATCAACTTCTCCCTGTTTTCGAAGTTCATTCAAATAAAATTGTCCACCCCAGTTCAAATCATGATAACTTTTGTGTGTTGACTTCCAGATTATTCTCCTTCTTTTTCCAATGAGTTCAGCATCTAGTTTATATTTCTTTCACAACTCTGATATTATATTAGGGAATTCATACATCCTTGTTGAAGTTCTATAAACTCCCTAAAATATCATCCGAAATCTTCCATCTCTTTAAATCCCACTGCTGATTCTTTTACTCTACTTCAGCTACTGATTTAGGATGGTCACAATGAACATCAGAATTACCCACAAGTATTCTACCTTTCTTAATAAAAAATTCTAGTATTCCTGACTATAAGCTTCTATCATTCGATCTCTCCCTAAGTCTCACCCTCCTAAACCCATGCCCATACCATGACCTCCAATTTCTCTATTCCTCAGTACTTTCTCAAGTCTTTATCCCTGCTCTGACTTCACTTTTCTCCCTTCCCAATCTTAACATTATTGTTGACCAATTCACCTCTACACTATCATCTACTCTCAAATCCCTTGTTAAATAAAAACCCTAGATTATTCCCACTGCATCCTTAGCTGCAGTTAATAGTGCTTCTGAATGGAGATGGAGCAAGTCACAGAACTCTACTATTCCAAAACACTATAAATTCATGTTATACAACTTCATCTGTTTCCCTCTATTTCCATCTCTTTCATCTGACCCCTTTCTCTACCCTGAGTCACTACCTTAGTTTTGGTCCTCATCATTTTTTCCAGATAGTTTCTTCCCTCTCCAGTCCATCCTCCATGTAACTATCAAATATAGACTGACCATGTCATTCCCCTACTCAAAAAATTTCACCAGCTCCTTATTGGTTTTAAGATCAAATGTCAGTTGTTTTATTTACCTTTTAAAAAAAATTTTAACAAGTTTTTATTAGTATTTTCTGTTTATATCACCATAGTATTATGAGAATATTATTAATATTACAGGGGTCCCCTGCTATGTGAGCATGTTACAGCTTGTGAGAATAGGCCCCCTGCTGTGTGAGCATGTGACAACCCCCAACCAATCAGCTTGAAGCAGTGTGTAAGGCAGTTGGTTTGGTCAGTTGGTGGTTGGAACCTCCTGGGATTGGCAGCTCTGATTTCTCCTTGAGGGTAGGTTAGGTTTTCCTATTCTTTCAGAGACACTTGTTCTCTCCTCGTTAACCTCTAATATATTTTAATAAATGTTTAATACCTAAACTGTTAAACCGTTGTCCTAGTTAGCTTTCCCCACAAGGGGACAGATAGGGAAACCACACACAGTTAGCTTTACCAGTCACAGTATCCCATGTATCCGTCCCCATCCTTGATGCATCCTATAACCCAAAGGAAAAAAAAGTCAGTATAACTGACCAATACATTGAAAAAGTTCAAAAACATGTGCAATGGTGTAACATATGCACCTCCTACTTTCCATGGAGAGTAGGTTGGGATTGTCTTCATCTGAGTCTCACTTGATATTTATTAGAGTTACTTTCACTTTTTTAAGGGGGGGGGTGTATCAATTCTTTCTATTTACATTGTAGTTTACTGTGTATATTGTTTTGTTGGCTCTGCTTACCTCAAACTGAATCAGTTTGTACAGATCTTTTCTATCCTATGTTATTCACCATACATATCATTTCTTACTGCACCACAATATTCCATTACATTTATGTAATTTGCTTGGTCATTCTTCAATTGATGGGCATCTTTCTTTGTTTCCAACTTCTTAGCTATCATGAAATGTGCTACTATAAAATTTTGGAATATAGAGGGACTTTTTTCTGATCAATCACTTCCTTGTGGCATAAACCCAACAATGGAGGTCTCTGGTTCAAAGGGTATAGACATTTTAATCACTTTCTTTGCCATAATTCCAAATTGCTTTTCAAAATGGTTATACCACTTCACATCTCCTATCTTTCCACAATCACAACATTGACTGTTGCCAATTGTATGGTCATTTTTTGCCAGTTTGGAGGGTGTGAGGGAAAACCTAAGGGTTTTTTTTTTTATTTATAGTTTTCTTATAACTAGTGATCTAGACAATTTTTTCACATGGTTATAAATAATTTGCAATTCTTTTGAGAACTATTTGTTCATATCTTTTGACCACTTATCTATTGGGGAATGGCTATTAGTCTTAAACATATTTATTCTTTATATACCGTGGACAGCAAAACCCTTATCAGAGAAATTTGATTCAAAGATTTTTTACCATTCAACTGATTTCCCCATCATCCTAGATGCATTAATGTTGTCTGTGCCAAAGTTTTTCAGCTTCAAGTTCCCACTTGCACAAAAACATAGTATTATGTTCCTTCTATTAACTTTGTGTTAAGTAGCCTTGTTCCCATTCTCTCTTCCCCTCATCCCTGATCCCCTCTTCTCACTAGATACCCCTTTCCCTTTAGGGTTTTGTTTATTAGTTTCTTTTTATCTCTTGCTTTCATACGGTTATACATTTGTTCCTCCTCTTTCTTCTCCTATTAATCAAGGAGATTCCCCCTTCCATACCTCCCCCTTCAGGTAGTGCTCCTTAGTTTTTAAATTTCATTTATTTGCAACCCTTTCAAAAATGGATTTCTCTCACTCTTTTCATTATTCATCTTCTCTTCCTATTTACTCTATAGCCTCATTCTCTGATTCATGACTCCTATCAGTTCGTTTTCCTCTATATTCTTCATGTAATCAAAGCTTCCAAGAAAGTATCTATTTAGATTCTAGATGCTTTCTGCCACTGCCTTATAGGGCTTGCTCCATGGATTGCCCTTTTCCATTGTGCCTCACTTCCAGAACAATGCCAATTATTTATTGCAGGTATTAGAGAAGACATTGCCCCATGGTGGGGTTCCTTTCCAACTATGTCCCTGATTATGCAGCCCACCAATGATCTACATCCTCTCTTGTTCACCTTTTTTCACATATTTGCCTGGGAATCTCCCTGTGCCAGTGTTCTCCCATTGCTCCAGGTGCCAATTGCAAATCTTCCCTATCCAGAAAAAGTGGACTTTTCAAGCACCAAATCTCTCAGGCATCATCCAGTATAAGGTCCTCATCTCCATTCACTCTCTCTCTTTACCCACAGATCATTCTTCAGTGGAACTCCCTACCGCCAACAATATACAGCCTCCTTCTCCTCTTTGTCCCTTTTCATTTTGCGTTTCCCTTCCTTACCCAGTCCCCACTATAGTTCTCTCTCTGAGGCCACAAAGGTCACTTTCCTTTCATTGCTTGCCCTTGATTTGATCCTGGTATATTACTCACTACTTTCCCCCTTTAAATACCCTCAAATATTGTAATGCAGTCCCACAAAAAAAGCACCATTTCAGCTGTAGGCAAGGTACTGACAGGTTCTAGCCATATTATCCAGTTTGCTTCTTCACTGTTATTTTTACCAGACTGCCACCCTCACTCATCTCTTTCTGTACATTTAGAAAGAAGTCTCTTACTGGGCTGTTGTCACTCTTTTGTTGTTGTCTTTGCCTGCTGCATTTATTACTCCTCTTACATTTCTGCAGTTTGGAGTGTTCAAGAGGAAAAGGATCTCTTCATTTCTCATTTTCTTTCTAGAAGTATTTGAAACGCTTCTTTATTATTGAATGTCCATCTTTTATCCTGTATGGTTAAGCTCAAATTTGTAGTACAAGTCACCCTGGACTGCATCCCAAGTTCCACTGCTCTTTCCAACACATTATTCCATTCCCTCCTCCTCTTTTGATATAGGCAGATAGTTTGTTGGGGTTTTTTTTGTTGTTGTGTTTGTTTGTTTGTTTTTTGCAGGGTAATGGGGGTTAAGTGACTTGCCCAGGGTCACACAGCTAGGTCAAGTGTCTGAGGTCGGATTTGAACTCAGGTACTCCTGAATCCAGGGCTGGTACCACCTAGCCACCCCCCCTCCTCCACTTTCAAGAGGGTATGGAACAGACTTGTATTATTTAGAATGTCTTTCCTTTGTAGTTGAAGGTCTTTCTCATGTTGGCTTGAAGAACTTGTTTCTGAAATGAATTGTTAAAATTACCCCTTTCTTTCTGGAGGCAATCTCCAGAATTCATTTCTGTTCTGGGCAGTTCTCTTCTATTATTTCCTTCATTATGATGTTAAAGTTTTTGTCATGGAATATTCTTTTGGGAAACCTGTGACCCTTAGGTAATCTCTGTGCAGCATGTTGAGTTCATTATGTTTTACTTGCATAGTGAGCATATTTTAATACAACTGGGTTTTGCTTCTCCTAGGTAGTCCTTCGTTGTGTGTTTGCATTCCCAATCATTGTTCTCTCTTTTGTTTCTTTGGTGAGGCTTGCCATTTCAGATTCAAGCGTTGTTTTTTTCCCTATTCTGTTCATTATTTTTCTTGTGCAGGGCATAAATTCTGCTTATATAATTCTCATTTCTTTTTTAAGTGACTCAGGAATAACACGTTGTGGTTCCATGTTCTCCTCAAATTCTGCAAGGTCCTCTGTCTCATCAGGTGTTGGATTATTTTCATTAATTATGTATTATTGTCTGAACTCATTTAGTAGATCTGGAAGCCTTATATTTCCTTCTGTTGTTAATGGTTTTCCTGGTGATTTATCTGTTTTCAAGGTCTTAGAATTTTCTTTTTCTTGAAATCTTTAGTATTTTGGTGTTTTTCCCCTTTTATTTTCCTTATCACTCTTTTCCTGACTCCCTCCCCCACAGATTGTGGTTTCCCTGGGGCCTGGATCTATCTCAAAGCCTCTCAGCCTCCATGTACACTGGGCAATTCACGGTTCACCAGAATAGGTCATTGCCCCATCAGACTTGAGTTGTCCAAACTGGACCCACGCTTGGTAGAGTACTGCACATCATTGCAACCCCCCCACACACACACACACACATACACCTGTCCTGATGATCTATCTCATTCTTTCTGCTTCTCAGTTCTCTGACCTATCATCAGCAAATCTGTTTTCCCAGTACTTCATTGCTTTGCAGTGCTAGTGCTTCCAGGTTGCAGTGCTGGAACGCTTTTGCTCCCAAAGAGCTATAGCAAACTGGGTATTAAGGCCTGATCAAACTTTCTTCTGTAGCCTAGAGTTGGGATCTGTACAGCACTGTAAAGAGGGAGGGAAAAATGGGTGCTAAGTGTATTCAAGGTCAGAGAACATCAGTTCTTGGGTTTAGGTTTTTTTTTAAAACCACCTTTTTGATTCTGGTTGTCTCAGACCTCAGGGACAGTTCAAATTGCTTTCTCTTTGACACATCAATTCTGTTTTGGAAAGGTTTGAGAGGTTGTAGGGATGGTAGAAAATATCTAGTTTACCATCTTATTGATTGATCCTGGAACCTGGAAGTCCTGGGTCTTTAGGTTTTAAAGCCCTTTACAATATGGCCCCAATCTATCTATCTATGTTAATTATTCATTATTTCCTACCCTATACTTCAATATAACTCAACTAGCCTTCTCCCTTATGCATCACACTGTTTTCTCCACTATTTTTATCACACTATTTATGTGCTTTTGTACTGGCTGTCACCCATGCCAGGAACACACTCCCTCACTTCTCCCCTCTGCCTCACAGATCCTGGTATTCCTTTAAAATGTAGCAAAGGGGGGCAGCTAGATGGTGCAGTGGATAGAGCACTGGCCCTGGAGTCATGAGTACCTGGGTTAAAATCCGGCCTCAGACACTTACTTACTAGCTGTGAGACCCTGGGCAAGTCACTTAAACCCCAATTGCCCTCACTAAAAAAAAAAAAAAAAAAAAAAAAGTAGCACAAGGCATACACCTTGACCTAGCAATACCACTTTTGGGTCTTTTCCCCAAAGAGATCATAAAAAAGGGAAAAGAACCCACATATACAAAAATATTTATAGCTGCTCTTTTTGTGGTGGCAAGTAATTTGAAGTTGAGGGGATGCCCATCAATTGGGGAATGGCTGAACAAGTTGTGGTATATGAATGTAATGGAATTCTATTGTGCTGTAAGAAACTATTAGCAGTAAGGAGTTCAGAGAAACCTGGAAGGACTTGCATGAACTGATGATGAGTGAGATGAGCAGAACCAAAAGAACATTGTACACAGTGTCATCAACATTGTGTGTTGATCAACTGTGATGGACTAGATTCTTCTCACCAATGCAATGGTACAGGAGAGTTCCAGGGGACTCATGATGGAAGGGGATCTCCAAATCCAGAAAAAAAAAAGAACTGTGGAGTATAGATGCCGATTGAACAACACTATTTCTTTTGTTTTTGGTGCTGTTGTTTTTCTATTTTGAGGTTTTTCCTCATTGTTCTGATTCTTCTCCTATAACATGACTAATGCAGAAATATGTTTAATGTTATTATATATATACATATATATAAAAAACCTATATCAGATTACTTGCTGTCTGGGGGGGGGGAGGGAGGGAGAAAAATCTGAAATTGGAAAGCTTGTATAAACAAATATTGAGAACTATCTTTTACATGTAACGGGAAAAAAATAAAATACTTTTATCAGGAAAATAAAATAAAATAAAATGTAGCACAAGGGGCAGCTAGGTGGCGCAGTGGATAAAGGTGCCGGTCCTGGATTCAGGAGTACTGAGTTCAAATTCAGCCTCAGACACTTGACACTTACTAGCTGTATGACCCTGGGCAAGTCAACCCCCAAAGCCCTGCAAAAAGAAAAGAAAAGAAAAGAAAAGAAAAGAAAAGAAAAGAAAAGAAAAGAAAAGAAAAGAAAAGAAAAGAAAAGAAAAGAAAAGAAAAGAAAAGAAAAGAAAAGAAAAGAAAAGAAAAAAGAAAATGTAGCACAAGCACCACCTTCTACATGAAACATTTCTTGATCCTCTCAATTGCTAATGCCCTCTCTTCAACATCATTCTACTCTGGTACCTCTTTCTATGAGGAAAAAATACTTCAGCACTCAACACTTGTTAAAACCTGTGGGCACCACCTCTCTCTGGACAAAACAAAGACCACCTCATTGGTATCACAGTAGCTCCATTCAGTGAAGAACCCCAAATATTTTACCGTGTACTTTCTTGTGCTTTTGATCATTTTTTGTTGTTGTTGTTCTGATAAGTCATCATGACAACGTAGAGGACTGTGTAGAAACTGGGGGGTTTTATTCCCCAACAAATCTTCAATTCTGACAAGACTGATTTCTTTTGGAAGAATATACCTAATAAATCCTATATCACTCAAGAAGAGAAGGCAATACTAGTGCACAAGCAGATGAAGGACAGGCTAATTCTGTTGTTGTGATAGACTAGTAGAGGCTTAAGTTTTAAATGCCTACTAGCATTCCCATACAACACCACCATGAACTCTGCCTGGAGGAAACTGGCCAGAAGCTGTAACTCCAAGGGACTTCGAAGGCTTTGTGGTTGAACCTAGCCTAATACTGGAGGACACTATGTCTCTGGACAAGTCTATGGGCCGGGAGGTCAGTGATGAAGACATGGAAGGATTAGTGGAGGAACAAAGAGAAGAGTTCGTCACTGAGGAGCTGGGGGAACTTCAAAAGGAGCAGCAACAGACAGTGGCTAAGGAACTTTCTTCAGGTGAGGAAGAGGGAAGGGAGGAAGCCCTTACTGCACTGCTAAAAGAAATGTTCTAAATGGGTTGAATTACAAATTTTTGTTGAAAAATATCACCCTGACAAAGATCTAGCAAGCCTAAATGTGAACTTGTTTAATGATCAATGTCTTACTTCAGAAACATTTTGAAACACAAACAGAAGCATGTGTTTTTTATGTCTGTTTAGTTTTAAGGTTTTATAAAAAAAAAACCCGACCCCATCGATTTATAAATTGCCAAGTAAAATGTGAAATTTCTGTAGTTCAGAAGCGGATTATTTCAATTTACATTACTCCTTATGAGAAAAATTCATTTGGTACTCAACGTTTTCATCACTTCTTGTGCCTTCTGGAACCAATTAACAACAAGTACCAAGGTAACACTGTCTTTACCTGTTTTATATTTCTTTTAAAAATATTGTGTTTGGGGGCACCTAGGCAGCACAGTGGATAGAGCACTGGCCCTGGAGTCAGGAGGACCTGAGTTCAAATCCAGCCTCAGACACTTAACACTTACTAGCTGTGTGACCCTGGGCAAGTCACTTAACCCCAATTGCCTTACCCCCCCCCCAAATACTGTGTTTGTGTGCACGTGTGTGCATGCATGCGTGTGTATGTGTGTGAGAGAGAGACAGAGAAAGAGAGAGAACTTGTCAAATCAAATAGAATCAACCAAGAGGTATTTATTAATCACTTAGTATATGCCAGGTATTGTGCTAAGAGTTGGTGACACAAAGAAAAAGGAAAAACAGTCCCTGTTTTCAGGAAACTTACAAGGTAGTAGGGAAGACAATATATATAAACCAGAACATATAAGATAAATACAAAGTAGATGGAAACTTGGAGGGGATAGCAGTAGCATATAGGACCAAGAAGGGGTTCCTGGAGAGGTGGCACTTGATCTTAGTCCTAAAGGAAGGGATTCTAAGAGGTGAAGGGTGGGAAAGAGAACATTCCAGACCTGCATAAGAAGGCAGGGAGATGGCAGATAGAATGGCAGATCTGAGGAATAGGAAGTAGTTTGTGAAGTGTCACAAAGATGACTGGAAAGGTAACAAGGGACCAAGTTGTAAAGAACTTGGAAGGATCAGGTATCAAATGACACAAAAATTTTACTCTGAAATAAAAAAATGTCATCCTAGTATCTCTATTTTCTTTGCCATATAAATAAAATTTTAAAAAATGCATGGTTATCAATTGACTCAGCTTGTTCCCTCAAGGTATTTTTAAATTCCCATCCTTTTAAGTGTTAAATACCAAAAGACTTTATATTTGCAAAAAGAAATTAAAAAGAAACTATGGAGGAACTACACGTTAGAAAAAAAAATCACTTGGCAGACAGACATATGAAATGGATTGGAGTGAGGAAGACTTGAGGCAGAGAGACTAATTATTAGGCTATAACAATAATCCAGCCAAAAGGAAACAGAGGATTGAATTAGGCTTACAGCTGAGCAGAAAAGGGGACATATGCATGAGATATTATAGAGAAAGTAATTACAAGATTTGATAACTGAATGGGTATGTGAGGTGTACAGTGGAAGCAAGAGTGTGAAAATGTGACCTATGACTCCATCCCATGAGAAAACTTGCATGTGAGCATGGAACATCTCTGGCACTATGCCTTCTTTGTTTTGTTTCTATGATACCTGGTCTGAGAGTGGTGTAGAAATCTACCACCATCCTCCTGCTACCCAGGACTGACTTTTGTGAGTAAGCTACCCACAATAAAATCTATTTATCTCTGTGCTGGTGTGGACTTCCCCTCTTTCTTTGGTATTTCAGTAATCTCTAGGAGGTAGGACCATCCTGATGGTCTGTCACCCAATAATTGGCATAATCAGAACAGAACCTTACATGAGGTGAGTAATGTTAGTATGTTGAAAGTTGTGAATGGGAATGATTATAGGGAGATAAGGAAAGCTGAGCTCCTTGGAGCATGGATTGTTTTATTAATTCTTGTATTTGTGTCTCTAACTTGATACCTAGAACAAAGTAATATATACTTATTGATTTTGGAGAACTGTATTTTACTATGCATACCCCTAGACACAGAAATACCACTACTAGGTCTACATTTCAAAGAGATTTTTAAAAAGGGGGAAAAGACCTATATGTACAAAAATATTTATGTCTCCCCCTCTTTTTTATAGTGGCAAAGAACTAGAAATTGAAGGAATGCCTATCAAATGGGGAATGGCTGAACAAGTTGTGGAATATGATTGTGATGGAAAACTATTATGCTATAAGAAATGATGAGCTGGATGGTTTCAGAAAAATCTGGAAAGATTTCAATTAACTGATTCAAAGTGAAGTAAGCAGAACTAGGAGAACAGTATACAAAGTAATAGCAATATTGTACTATGATCAACTGTGAATGACTTCTCAGCAGTACAATGATTCAAGACAACTCAGAAGGACTTATAATGAAAAAGGCTACTCACCTCCAGAGAAAGAATGGATGGAGTCTGAATGCAGATTGAAGCATACTTTTGGGGGGGGGGGGGGAGTGAAGCAATTGGGGTTAAGTGACTTGTCCAGGGTCACACAGCTAGCAAGTGTTAAGTATCTGAGGCTGCATTTGAACTCAGGTCCTCTTGAATCCTGGACCCATGCTCTCTCCACTGGGCCATCTAGCTGCCCCCTAGATTGAAGCATACTTTTAAAACTTTCTTCATTATTCTTGTGGGGTTTTTTGGCCTTGTTGTTTTCTTTTGCACCACGACTAATATGGAAATGTTTTGCATCACTGCATATGTATAAACTATATCAAACTGCTTGCCTTCTCAGGGAGAAGGGAAGAGACATAGGGAGAGAATTTAAAACTAAAAAAAAAAAAAAAACCACACTGGGGGCAGCTAGATGGTGCAGTGGATAGAGCACCGGCCCTGGAGTCAGGAGTACCTGAGTTCAAATCCGACCTCAGACACTTAACACTTACTAGCTGTGTGACCCTGGGCAAGTCACTTAACCCCAATTGCCTCACTAAAAAAAACAAACCACCACACCATGTAACAATTTTTTTTTTACATCTAATTGGGAAAAAGGTAAAATATAAAATTTTTAAAAAAAGAATTGTGTTCTATCATTCACTTCTTCCTTAATCTCTCATAACTAGCTTCTGGTTCTACCCTATTGGAAATACTCTAAAATGACCTAATTACTAAATCTGATGGGTTTTGTTTAGTTTTTAATCACTTCATGACTTCTTCAGTTCCCTTAGAGGCCACTTAAGTTCTCTGGATCTCAGTTTCTTTATCTGGAAAATGAAGGGACTGGATGAAATAATTTCTAAGGTCCCTTCCAGCTCCGGATATGATCCTATGATATGCTATAGCTTGACAGACTTGACAACTAGAAATTCTTTCCTTTCTATTATTCAGAGATAACAGCAATTCAATATTTCTTAATTACCTACTGAATACAAAAAAAATGCAAAGACAACATAGTATTTGCCCTCAAGGAGATAAGATTTTACTGAAGAAAATACAACATGTACAGAGATAAGTAACATAGTATATACAAAGCAATTTTGGGAGGGTGGCACTAATGACAGGAGTGGGGTTCAGCAAACACCTTGTGTAGGGAGTTGAACCTGAGATAGGCTTTAAGAGACAATAGGAATTCTAAGGAGGAGTTCATGGTGGGGAGGGGGCAACCTGTACAAAGGCAAGAGAAATATGGAATGTCATCTACAGAAAACAATTAGGCTATTTTAGCTCAAATGCTGAATGACTTTTCTTCATTTGCTCACACTTTTGCCCACTCCTTAATATAGATATTTCCCAAGTTTCTTGATGTCTCTTCTTAATGTTCACTCCCTCCCTGGGCAACCTTGTCCATTCACAGCTTCAACTACTACTTGTATGCAGATAATGACTAAATTTAGTTCTTCTACTTAATAGTTCTTCTGAAAACCAGAACCACTCCACCAATTTTCTACAAGACATCTCCACCTGAATGTCTCACTGGCACAAACTAAGCATATCAAAACCCAAACTTTTTCTTTTTGCTCTCTAAACAGCCTCTTCCTTTTGACACTGTTTCTGATAACAACCTTAAGTCTCTGTCTCATGTTTGTAACCTTCAGTAACTTTTTATCCATCCTCATTTATTTCCTATTTCCCATATCCAATCAATAATCGAATCTTATCAATTCCATTTCACATCTCTTCCAACTCACAACATCCAAAGACAGGTCATTACTGCCCACCAAGACTACTAAAATAAACTATTATCTGCCTCCACTTGCCCCCCACCCCCATCATACTAAATCAAGGTGCTGCCAGAATCAACTTTCTTATAGATTTGTTGTTGTTTAGTTGTTTCAATCCTGTCTGACTCTTCATGACCACATTTGGAGTTTTCTTGACAAAGATGCTGGAGTTGTTTGCCATTTCCTTCTCCAGCTCATTTTACAGATGAGGAAATTAAGGCAAACAAGTTTATGTGCCTAGGGTCACATAGCTAGTAAGTATCTGAGGCCAGATTTGAACTTGTCTTCCTGACTACAGGCCTGGCACTCTATCCACTGGCCACCTAGCTGCCCCTTTTGTATAGATCAATCAGGTCATGTTGCTCTTTTGCTAAAAACAAAACAAAACAAAACAACTCCAGTGGCTTGCAATAAGCTAGTACCCGGCACTGATTATCTTTCACAATTTGGTACCATTCTCTACTTTTCTAGCCTTATGTCATATTATTCCCCTCTAATCCCTCTGTGCTCCAGACAAATAGAACTAAAAGATACGCTGTGGTATAGTAGAAAGGACACTGGTTCTGAAGTAAAAGAAGAAAATCATAGTCTCCCTAGGCTAGTCTCTTCTTCCCAGTGTATAAAATATAAGGATTGGAAATGGCGGACCGACCATCTTTGAGATCCCTTCCAGCTTTAGATCTATAATTCTAATCTCTAGCCTCTAAACATGCTATGCATTCTCCTTACACCCTGCCTTTATTCACTAGATTTCCTATACCAAGAATTCACTTTCATCTGCTGAATTCCTATCCAACTTTAAAAATCCCAAACCAAATGCTAAATCCATCATTTACAATAACTTCCCTAATTTGAACCCTCTCCTGCTTCCCTTTTAAATTTAGTAAAGCAATTTTGTTTTGCAACTGCTTAATGCACTTCTCAAGTAATATTGTGTATCATGTTTTCTCTATTGGTATTGTATTTCTATTAAACGTAAGGCCTATGAGGTCTAGAACAGTATCTTAATTTTGTACAGGTAAGTATAAAAATGCCTAGCCTAGCATACTTGCACAGAGAATGTAATAAGTGTTTACTAAAGGAATGAGTATCTTTTCTATATATATAATATTGCTGTGCCTATGAGCAGATGGAAATAGAATAGTATAGAGGAAAAAGCACCAGACTGGAATTCAAAAGACCCAAATTGAAATCTTGGTTCTCCCACTTACTAACTTATAACCCTAGTAAAATAAATTCATCTCTCTGGGGCTTTGTGATTCTACAAAAGGGGGCTGGAATAGATGATTACTAAGAGCCTTTCCAACTCCAAATTCCTATATGTTTTCATTCAACCAATAAGCTTTCATTAAGTGCCTGCATTGTGGCAAACACAATAAATTAAGAGAACACAAATTCAACAGCCTGAGCCTCAAGGAGCTTTCATTCTTTGGGGAAAACAATATGTTCATGCTAGCATGTACAAAATATATGTAAAATAAATACAAAGTAATTTGGTGGGGGATTGAAGCAAGGCTTCAAGGTAAATTCAGTTTAACTTTGAAGTAAATTAGGGTTTTTCTGAGCAGAAGTGAGGAGGGAGAAATTCATTCCAGGCAAGGGGAAGAGAGTAACAGCCAGTGTTAAGATCATACCTATAATGATCAAAATGTCTGGGGAATACGAAATTTTCTATTTCTAACTCATTCATCCAAATTAGGTCCAGGTTGGAACTCAAGCACATCTGTTGTGAAATACTGTAGTGGTGGACTCTGTCCAGTCCTCAGTGAGAAAAGTACATACTGTTAAGCTTTCTCAGGAGAGGTAGCATGGTTTAGTAGATATAGTCTCTAAGACAGTAAGGCCCATGTTCAAGTCCAATCTCTGACACTTATGGGTTGTGTGCCCAGGAAAACCATTAAACTTCTTAGTGCTCCAGCTGATCATTCATGGAGTTTGCTTCCTGGGCTTTTCTTATAACCAACAATAACAAAAATTTTGGTTACAATAAATCTTTGAAAAGTACCAAAACTGAATGAATACAAAAATTCCTATTTTAATATGTCCTATGGCTAATGCTGAGGTTGGCGTGAGCCCTGAGCACCCAGTAAAATGAGAGGGAAACCACCTTTTTATGCCTGATAATTAAAATTATTGGTTTTTTGCAGCAATTAATGCTATAATGTCCACAACGTGCTACATTAAACCAAAAAATGCCCCTGATAAAGCTACTTAACATTCATTGGACAGTTTTCATTGCTGCAAGATGTACAATTTTAAAAGTTTAATTTATGGTTGAACTAATAAAAAAGGGTACCTCTTTTGTAACAAGTAGGTTAGAGATCTGAAAATTCTGGATAGTCAAATATGAGAAAAGAATTTAATTCTGGACTAATTAATATAGTGTGTGAAATGTAATGACTAAAATTCCTGATTTCAGTCAAAGGACAGAGAAGGTGAAAAAGCAGTGCTGTGGTTCTCCAAGTTTTGACCCATTGTTTTCAAACAACAAAGACCTCCGAAACTTGAGGCCGTTCTCATTTCAGCCAAAAGGCACAGGCCTGGAATTTAAATGAGCAAAGGTATCGGGTTTTTTTTTTTTGCGGTAAGGAAAAATGTTGTGTAAGAAAAATATTGGGATTCTGATTTACCAAAGAATACTCAGATTTCAGTCTAAATCCCCCAAAGATTTTAAAGAACAGACACTTCCCCTCCACCATATCCCCAGACCTGCAATCTGGCTAGAAGTCACTAACATTTTTTTTTTGTACAGGAATTTTTCTCCCAGAAAGAAACTGTTCCGAACAACAGGAAAGGAACGAGGGGAAGAAGAAAGGGGGGGGGGGGGGGAGCTGAGGTAGTTTCATCCCCTAGCCTTCCATTCCGAACTTTCCTGAATCTTCCACTTTTTTTTTTTAAAGCAAAGCAGGACTTACAGCGACCAGGAAGGGCCCTATTTATGGAACGCGATTTACATTTCCTTGCCAGGGGTTCCAAGTAACCTCCCAGGAAACACTAAGCAAGTTTCAGGCCCAGAAATGAATCGCTGCAAATTCAGGCTTGATGTTAAAATTGCATTGTCCAAATGGCAAAGACCCGCGCACGCTGAGGTTTAGGAAAGAGGACGACAAAGAGCAACCCACAGGTACCCCTCCGATGCCCAGGGGCTTATTCCCCAAAATGCAGGAATTCCATTTCCCAACATGCACAACTTGGGGCGGGGGGGGGGGCATCTTTACGAAGTCCGTTCAGCGCCCCCACCTCCAACACACACACACACACACACACACACACACACACACACACACACACACTCCCCGCCCCTAGGCATCCCTGGAGCTGACCAGCGTCGGGCTCCTCTCCCGGGAGAAGTTACGATAGGACTAAGACAAAACTCTTCGTCTCACTCAGAGCCCCTTGAAGCCGCAGCAGAAAAATGTCCCGACCGCGTTTCTCCAGACTCACCGAGGAAGCGGCCGGGAGACCTCCACAGGACCCGGTGGCGACACTCATTTTTTTTCCAATTCTCTTCCTTCTCCTCCTCCCGCAGTCGCGAGAACCCCGATCTGAACCCCGACCAACGGCCCCGAAGATTCAAATTCAACCGACTTCCGCCCGCATCCCGGAAGGGGACCGCGGCCCCCACCACCCAGTCTGGGCTGGGAGACGGGGCGGGGATGGGGGGCGGAGGGTGGAGTAGGGGAGTGAACGTGTAGGAAGCGGTCCTCCTCCGTCTGCTGTCGGCCCGCGCACTCCCCCTCAGGCCCCCCCATTCAGAGATCCAGCCCTCGTAGGGGAATCCTAGATCTAGGAGTTCTTCAGCGGCCTTTTGTCCTGGACCCCAGGAACAATCCTGAAACCTATGGACCCCTTCCCAGAATAATATTTTTTAATGCATTGTACATAATACAAGGATTACAAAGGTAACCGATTATATCGAAGTGGTTATATATCTGTATCTATATGTCTCCACCTTTCTCCTCTTTTTTTTGGTTCGTTTTTTTGCGGGGCAATGAGGGTTAAGTGACTTGCCCAGGGTCACACAGCTAGTGTCAAGTATATGAGGTCATATTTGAACTCAGGTCCTCCTGAATCCAGGGCCAGTGCTTTATCCACTGTACCACCTAGCTGCCCCACCTTTCTCCTCTTAAAGCACATAAAGAGCAGGGGGTCTGGTGAACTTCCGTAAAATATTCCCTGAACACACAGAGGCATGCATGCATGCATACACATGCCTATGTGTGCGTGTATGTATGTGTCTCCCTCTGTCTCTATTATACATATAATATATGTATGTATATGTGTGTGTGTATATATGTGTACATATCAGAAGTTCAGTGGACCCCCTGCTCTTGTATATCTTAAGAGGGGAAAGGTGAAGATATATAGTGAGACAGAGTTGGAGAGATAGCTATACATACATACACACATATATGTTTTACAAAACTTCACCAGACTCCCTGCTCTTGTGTGTCTTAAGAAGAGAAAGGTAGAAAGATAGATCCACACTACCTATTCCGTGATTAATAAGAGCGGGATCCTTGTAAAGAATTAGAACAAGATTTTAGACTAGGAAGCAATGTACCTTAGAATACAGTTGCACAGTTGGTAAGATTCTAGCCCAGATTTTTCTAACTCGAAATCCGAATACTTTCCATTCTGTTTCCAGTCTTCGCTCTAGAGTATAAATGCAGTGACCGTCAGATGACACGGTTTCCTCCAAAAGTTGCGCGCGCTCACACACACACACACACACACACACACACACACACACACAGAGTCCTCCTGCTCCGCCCTGATTTTATTCCTTTCTCCCCAACTAGTTGCCTATCTCATGACTCCTTGGTACTCTGACAAAACACCTCTCATAAACTCCCTTGTACAAAGCCTCTTGTTTCACTGGTACTCAGAATAGGACAACATACCTGTGCCCAAACTCTGAACTCCAAGAGGTAATGAAGTTAGCAAGGACACATTTTACAAAATGACAGTTCCTTACAAGGATTCTGCTCCTTTTGTTTTTGTTTTGTTTGGGGGTTTTTTTTGTGAGGCATTTGGGGTTAAGTGACTTGCCCAGGGTCACACAGCTAGTACGTGTTAAGTGTCTGAGGCTGAATTTGAACTCAGGTCCTCCTGACTGCAGGGCCGGTGCTTTATCCACTGCGCCACCTAGCTGCCCCAATTCTGCTCCTTTTGACCACAGAATAGCCAGTGTTGATCTCTGTATCTCTCCACCCCTCCCCCCTTTTTTCTCTGGATTAACTGAAGCTTTGTCTTAGTATTGGTTTTTAGAGACTGGGTGGACAGAAATGTAAAATAAATTTTAAACCAACACAGATAACTGGAAGTGCTACATGCTCTCACTGGACCAGGAGCAAATAGGGAAGTCGAATATCATCAGCAGTTCAATGGAGTTCCTTCCCTCCCTTTTAGGAATGGAATGGAAGTCAGTAACTAAGGGAAATGTCATGCCCATGAGGATGGTTGAATAGAGGAGCTGGATAAAGTGGTTCCGTGCAAACTGAGGTAAGAGAGAATCAGAGAGTAAATAACTTGAGAAATATTAAATAGATAGAAATTAGAGGACTTGGCAATTGATTAGATATGGGGATCAAGGGAGAATGAAAAGGCAGGGGTGTCCCTGAGCTTCCAAACCTGGGCTATTGAAAGGGTGGAGGTACCTTTGACAAAAACAGAATCTACTGTCTTGATTTATTGAAATATCACTGCTTATTCAGTGCCTCATTTGTAAACCACCCCTCCCTTCTTAAGGTGCACAGTACTTTGTTGTGTTGGTTTCCTATTTCTCCAAGACTGCCCTCTCTAGGTAATGGATTTTTAAGTGGCAACTTCCTTCCCTTTCATTGTCCTGCAACAAGGTCTTAGACTAGAAAGTCCCTTAGAAATACTGTCATACTTCTTAGTTAAGCCCAGATTTTTCTAACTCCAAATCCTAATACTTTCTGCACTATACCATTCATTCTCCCAAATCTTAGAAACTGGCTCCTATGCTCATCTTAGAACAAGAGGGTAACATCAAAAGGTTAAAGAAATCCTGGTAGGACAAAATCTTTGAAACTTATTTCCTTATAGGGTCTGGAACCTAAGTAGATGGTGTTTAAAAAACAATCTGGAGCTCATAAAAACAGTTATCTATCACTAAGGCAAAACTATGGAACAGTTTTTAACACACACAGTGCTCGTTGCCCATTTGATGTTAAATTTCTCCTCTGAAGCTTCCATTCAAGAAGCATTTATACCAGGCACCTGGGATTTAGAGACAAAAACAAAAGTCCCACTAGCCACATTCTAGAATAACTTCCTTTTCCTTCTGACTTTGCATTCTCCTAACCAATAAGCCTATTTTTTTCTCTTGACCTGTAATTTCATGAATGTAAGGGTGTCAGTTCATGAGTATAATGGGGAAACTCTCTAGCAATGCAGACCAGTAACTGTTCTGCATCTGTAAAGTCGCCTAGAAACACTGAGAAATTAAGAATCTTGTCCAGGTAAATACAACCAGTATTCCTCTGAAGGAGCTGAATCCAGATTATCCTGATATTCGGGAGAGTTTTCTGTCAACTTCTGAATTTAGATTTATTCCAGTCTTGCTTCTGGCTACCAAGTTTTTGAGAGTCACTAAAGAAAATTACACAATCCAGCTAATTTCATTTATTACAAAATCTGTCTACTTTTCACTTCCACTTATTCATTGGTCCTAGCTCTAGTTTCTGGACCTACCTAGAATAAAGCAAGTCCTCCTTAAATATGACGCCCTTCCCAAAACTTAAAGCTCTCAAAAAATGGTCTTTGTGTTTCCCCTAAATCTTCTCTATTTCCTCCAACTATCCTTTAGGTAAAATAGTTCTGAGAACATAACATCACTCTGGTTTCTCTCCCAGAGTTACATTTTGTTATGACCAAGGCTGAACATTAGAATTCAGAAACTTTAAATAAATTATCCATGACTAAAAAACACAA
This sequence comes from Dromiciops gliroides, assembly GCF_019393635.1. Lineage (NCBI taxonomy): Eukaryota > Metazoa > Chordata > Mammalia > Microbiotheria > Microbiotheriidae > Dromiciops > Dromiciops gliroides. The sequence continues at coordinate 201,643,147 of NC_057862.1, forward strand.
AAATATGGCTGTTACTCAGATATTACTTCTTTTTTTTTTAATTTTTTTTTTTTGCAGGGCAATGGGGGTTGTGACTTGCCCAGGGTCACACAGCTAGTAAGTGTCAAGTGTCTGAGGCCGGATTTGAACTCAGGAACTCCTGAATCCAGGGCCGGTGCTTTATCCACTGTGCCACCTAACTGCCCCCCAGACATTACTTCTTTTTAATTTCCTTTTTAGAGTAGGGATTTGACAAACATCTACAAACACATACATTTCCATGGATGGATAACAGAGGCAGGCATTGTATATGAAACCATGATTCTATTACATATAACTTCTTTTTTTAAAGGATAATAAGTTTAACATGGTAGTATCAATATTATCCTGCATGGCTGCATCCCCTCCTGAATTTTCTTCTCTATATTTTTAAAATGTCCCATTGATGCCTTTGTAGAGTGTGTATATATTGCCCAGTCCATCAACAGTCAAAGAACACAGTAAACACTACTACATAATAAAAGCATCTGCTATGAGCTAGGAATTGTGCTAAGTACTGGAGATACAAATAAAATAAAAATAAATAAATAAAAATTAAAATAAATAATAAAAATTAAAATAAAAAAATTAAAATGTAAAAGTCCCTGCTCTTAAGGAGCTCATCATCTAATAGAAGAGAAAACATGCAAACTATGTACAGGAAAGATATATACAAGATAAATTGGGGCAGCTAGGTGGCACAGTGGATAAAGCACTGGCCCTGGATTCAGGAGGACCTGAGTGCAAATGTGATCTCAGACACTTGATGCTTACTAGCTGTATGATCCTGGGCAAGTCACTTAACCCTCATTGCCCTGCCAAAAAAAAAAAAAGAAAGAAAAAGATAAATTGGAGATAAGCAACAAAGGGAAGGCACTAGCATTAAGGGGCATCGGGCACAACTTCTTGTAGAAGAGGGAATTTTATCTGGTACTTGAAGGAAACCAGGTAAGCCAGGAGGCAAAGATGAGGAGGGAGAGAATTCTAGACATGGGAGACTGAGTCAATGATAAGTGTTAAAGAAACCATAAGGAGATCAGTGTCAGAACAAATAGGATTGTGTAGGATATGAAAAAGACTGGAAAGGTAAGAGGGGGCCACTTTATGAAGGACTTTGAACACTTGCGGAGCTTATATTCCCTGAAGTCAGAGGGAACCACTGGAGTTTATTGGATAGATTATATGTGCCAAGGTATTGTAATCTCTTCTTCCCCACTATCTTTCAGGGAGACTGATTCCTGTCAGGCTGGGAGCAAGAGATTGGGACAGTGAGACTTGCTGCTCTGCTCTCCTCAGAGAGAGAGTAGCAATGTTAGCAAATACATAGAAACAGGGCTCATTAATCCATATATAAGGATCCCTGAGGATCATATGTTGTCTTGTTTTTAAAATTCAACTTATTAAATGCCTGCTTTGTACCAGCCATAGGCAACTAGGTGGTGCAGTGGATAGGGAACCAGACCTGGAGTCAGGAAAACCTGAGTTCAAATCCAGCTTCAGATACTTATTAGCTGTATGACCCTGGACAAGTCACTTAGACCTGTTTGCCTCTGTTTTCTCATTAGTAAAATGAGTTGGAGAACCACTTCAGTATCTTTGCCCAGAAAACCCCAAATGGGGTCACTAAGAGTCAGACAATACTGAAATAACTGAATAACAAAAATGTGGGGGATACAATAAGACAGTTCCTGCCTTCAAGGAATATACAGTCTAATGGAAGACAATAGAGAAAAGGAGACTGGAAAGGTGGGAGAGAACTAGGGGTATCCAGCATCTTATTCAAAGGATCTGAAACCAAGCAGAGCTTCAGATGGAAAGTTAGATGTGTGGAAAATCTAAATCCTTCCTGCTCTCTAAGAGGAAAGCTTTGGGGTGGGGTGGGTTTGATGCTCTACCCCTCCAGCCCTTCAATCAGAGGGGAGAGATTGAGGAAAGGTGGGAAGGTGTGAGTACCTAAGGCTGTTAGCCGTAAATGTAATATTATCTATGTTTTTTTTATTGTATTTTTATTTATTTTGTTGAATATTTCGCAGTTACATTTTAATCCGTTTTGGGCTATACTTTGGACTTTTGTTGGCCATGTATGTGACACCTCTGGTCTAGAGGAAATAAATTTTAAATTCAAGCTACTTTTCCAAACTGTATCTGAAGGCTTGACTCCCTTCTCACCAAATGCCAGCTACACAAAGCCTTCACACATAGCGAATAGCAGATAGAACCAGCTAGACAGCAAACTGAAATGAAAGAAGTTGTACCTATTAGAATAAACCAGACCATAAGCAGAATGGATGATCTCTCCTAATAGGAGTCCCTGATCCAAGTCCAAGGGAAAATTCCCTGAGGTCTATAGTGTAACTAGAAATAGGGATATTGCTGAAAGCTCTTCTACATGTCAGCTTCTTCTCTAGTCCTTCTCATTCTTCAGGGATGTCTCCCTGAAAAGATCCTGGAATTGAATGTATCCTCTCTCAAAGCCAGATGCCAGAAAAGCAGTTCTCTTCTCAAGATCTCACTAATGCTACCCCTCAAGCAAGCATAGAGCATGGAGTACATAATCAGCCTTTCTACCAATGAGGAGACTCATATGCAAATACCTAGGCTAGAGACTGGGTTACATTCCTTTTTTTTTTTTTTTTTTTTGCAGGGGCAATGAAGGTTAAGTGACTTGCCCAGGGTCACACAGCTAGTAAATGTCAAGTATCTGAGGGTGGATTTGTACTCAGGGCCTCTTGAATCCAGAGCTGGTGCTTTATCCACTGTGCCACCTAGCTTGACCCCATGACTAGGTTACATTCTTGTTTGTTTTTCAGTTGGGCAATAAGAGTTAAGTGACTTGCTCAAGGTCACACAGCTAGTAAGTGTCAAGTGTCTGAGGTGAGATTTGAACTGAGGTCCTCCTGAATCAGGGCAGGTGCTCTATCCACTGCGCCACCTAGCTGCCCCAACTGGGTTACATTCTTAACACAACCTTTTGTGGTGAAGCTTTTTCATAAAAGCTTTAATGACAGCTATCATACCCTCCCCTACCTCCATCCCCATGCTCCTTATATGCATAATCTCACATCCTCTCTTGATCCTGGTCATCCTTCTGTCATGGGAGGATTATGGGCCCCAGTTACCCCAACAGTTCTCTGGGGAGTTCAAGGAACTTTTCCTTGAAACCTCAGGGGTTTTCCCTTGAAATCAAGTAGGCCTCTCCTTGAACTCAATCAAGGACACACACACACACACACACACACACACACACACACACACACCCAACGGAGATAAGCGGCACCAGATCGAACTGAGCATGCTCCAGGACCACCACCCTACATTCCAGTCCTCCTAAGCACCTGGATGAGGTAATCCAGGAGAAGACCACCTGGAACCGCCCATCAGCAGACTGCTTAGACCCATCAGGACAAAGTTGATGCCCACCACCAGATCACTCACAAGAGATTCCTCCTACCCCATCGGAAAGACCACCAGCCCCTCACCCAATAAGAGACTCTTACCCACCCCATCTAAACCCTATAAAATGGCGCTCCTCGAGCTAGTCCGGGAGGAAAGCGTTTTGTTCAGGCAAAACCTTCCTCCCGGCCAGTTTCTCTTGTACCCCAATAAACCTGTTCTTTTATTCCTAATTAGGTCTTGTGCGAGAGTGTAATTCTTTACAGAGGAATCCTAAGGACCCACGTGCTTTCTCCTATCGGTTTCTCCCCTATATCACTTCTATGGACACTATTTAACATGTCCATTCCCTTCCAAAAATGTGGGGCTCAGAACTGAGCACAGTAATCTAATGAGTTCTAATTAGGACAAAGTCAAGCAAATACTATATAACCTCTGTCATTCTGTAAATGATGATCCCATTAATGAAATCTTTTTTGCCTGGCACATCAAAATGTATAGTTATATTGACCTCTCAATCAACTAAAACTTTAAAAATATTTTAATAAAAACTATTTTCTAGCCATATTTCCCAATCCTATATGTATCTAGGCATTCGATTTTTTTTTTTTTTTGGTGGGGCAATGGGGATTAAGTGACTTGCCCAGGGTCACACAATTAGTAAGTGTCAAGTGTCTGAGACTGGATTTGAACTCAGGTACTCCTGAATCCAGGGCTGGTGCTCTATCCACTGCACCACCTAGCTGCCCCAGCAATTGATTTTTAAAAAAATCAATACTATTGTGCTGTAAGAAACAATGAGCAGGAAGAGTTCAGAGAAACCTGGAGGGTCTTGCGTGGGCTGATGATGAGTGAGATGAGCAGAACCAGAAGAACATTGTACACAGTATCATCAACATTGTGTGTTGATCTACTGTGAAGGACTATATTCTTCTCACCAATGCAATGGTACAGCAGAGTTCCAGGGAACTCATGATAGAAGAGGATCTCCAAATCCAGGGGAAAAAAAAGAACTGTGGAGTATAGATGCTGAATGAACCATACTATTTCTTTTGTTTTTGGTGCTGTTGTTTTTCTATTTTGAGGGTTTTGTCATTGCTCTGATTTTTCTCTTATAACATGACTAATGCAGAAATATGTTTAATGTTATTATGTATATATATAACCTATATCAGATTACCTGCTGTCTAGGGGAGGCAGGAGGGAGAAAAATCTGAAATTGGAAAGCTTGTATAAACAAAAGAACTATCTTTACATGTAACAGGAAAAAAGTAAAATACTTTATTAAAAAAATATGAGAAAAAAATCAATACTTGAAAAATTTTGTTCATCTATTCAACAAACACATCTGAAGGACCTACTTTGTATGGCCGAAGCCCTATAATAGGCACTGAGTAGGAAACAAAGGCAAAAGAAAAAACTGACCCTACACTTAATGTAGACTTTGCTTGGTGGGGATAGCAGCTTAGTGTATTGGAGAGAAAGCTGAGGTTGGAGTCAGGAAGACTGGGATTCACAACTTCTCTCCTGTACTTATTAGCTGTATGACCACAGGCAAGTCAACTGCCCTGAGCCTCAGTTTGCTCTTCTATAAAATGAAGACCCTGGGGGGCAGCTAGGTGGTACAGTAGATAAAGCACCAGCCCTGGATTCAGGAGGACCTGAGTTCAAATGTGACCTCAGACACTTGACACTTACTACCTGTGTGACCTTGGACAAGTCACTTAACCCTCATTGCCCTACCCCCCCCAAAATGAAGAGGCTGAACTAAATGGTCTAAGTTCTCTTCCAGGTCTACTCTCTGATTTATGTAAACAGATAGATAAAAAATAATTTAAGGAGTAAAGGAAAACTAGTGATCAGAGATCAATCATGATCAACCTCTAAGTGGAGGTAGTAATGAGTGATTAAAACATTTTTTTTTCAGCTTTAGCTCCAATTTCCTGCTGTGTAAATACTATCAAGGAATGACAAATCAGTATACTAGAAGTGGCATGACGTAGTGAATGGGGCACTGGGCTAGGAGTTGGGAATATAGTTTAAATCTTTCCTCAAACATTTACTAGCTGTGTGAGCCTAGACAAGTTACTTAATTTCTCAGTGTCTCGGTTTCCTCATTTGTAAAATGAGGGGATTGGACTTAATGGCTTCTGTGGTAGGAGCAATGTTCTTATCTCTCTATTCCTCCCCCACCCTAGGATAGGCTAGTTTTTTTGTTTTATTTTTAAAGAGGCATTAAGACATTCCTCTAAACTCTATTGACTCAGGGACGCTAACCATCCTGACTTATCATGGAGCTGGAGGGGCTCTCATATACTTGGCTGGTAGATTACAGTGATAGCTTCATTCAGCTGAATCAACTCAAGGGGTCCTCAAGGCCTCTCCTTGTTGAATATCCTCTTGCTATGGCTAAATAAATCTCCTTTTTTAAAAAATGGTAAATGACCTACAAGTGTTTCATCTTGTTCCTCACACACTATACTCTATTGCTCGACTATTTGGCATTTTAATCATCTGTCCCCCATGCCAGGACTCTATCCTTTCCATCTCTCCTTGTCCTGCCTCTTTTCTTTTTTCTTTTTTTTTTAAGTTTCTTCCTTCCTTCCTTCCTTCCTTCCTTCCTTCCTTCCTTCCTTCCTTCCTTCCTTCCTTCCTTCCTTCCTTCCTTCCTTCCTTCCTTCCTTCCTTCCTTCCTTCCTTCCTTCCTTCCTTCCTTCCTTCCTTTCTTTCTTTCTTTCTTTCTTTCTTTCTTTCTTTCTTTCTTTCTTTCTTTCTTTCTTCAGGGCAATGAGGCTTAAATGACATGCCCAGGGTCACATAGCTAGTGAGTGGCAAGTGTCTGATTTGAACTCAGGTCCTCCTGAATCCAGGACTGTTGCTTTAGCCACTGCCACCTAGCTGCCCCTGTCCTCCCTCTTCAAGACTCCACTCAAGCCCCACCTTCTGGAAGCGTTTCCTAGTCCTCCTTAATCTTAGTGCCTTCTCTGTGAGATTATCTCCAGTTTGTCTGTATGTATGTTGCTGTACATGGTTATTAACATGTCTCTTCCTTTAGACTGTGAGCTCCTTGAGAGAACAGATTTTTGTTTGTTTGTTTTTGTTTTGGGCTTTTCTTTGTATTCCCAGTGCTTAGCACAGTCACTGGTACTTGGTAGATACTTAATAAATGCTGGTAGCTAGGTGGAACAGGGTACAGAGTACCAGACCTGAAGTCAGGAAAATTCACCTTCCTGAGTTCAAATCTGACCTCAGACACTTACTAACTGTGTGACCCTGGGCAAATCACTTAACTCTGCCTCAGTTTTCTCTTATTTTAAAATGAGCTGGAGAAGGAAATGGCAAACCACTTCAGTATCCTTGCCAAGAAAACCCCAAATGTGGTCATGAAGAGTCCGACCCAACTTGAATAATAACAACAAATAAATACTTATTGATATGCCTTGTGTTCCAGTCTTGAACCTAAATTACGAAGGGACCAGCCCGAGTGAGAGCCAGCGCAGTACAGCTTCTAGATTTCCTCCGAGCTCTAAATTTATGATCTTTAGTGTAGTCTAAGGTACAGAAAAGTTGTGACTTTTATTCTTATTTAATTTAATCTTACTAGATTTGTCCAGTCATTCCCCTCAGGATCTGAGATGACAGCTAGGATTACTCTCAGAGTGGTTTGTTCTGGTGAACAACTTCTTCTAAGTGCTGCTTTTTAATGGACTGCTTGTGGATTTTTTCTTGGAAGCCCCACCCAGGTGGTAGCCAGACTTTCTCTTAAAGTTTATATGCTTAGTAAATGTTAAGACAGTAATTTTTAATTAAGAATTGTGAGTTATTTTTTCCCTCTAAACTTTCTATTTTAATATATATATTGGGGAGGGGAAGAAGGGAAGGGAAAAATACATGCTCAAATTACTCACTAATGGACTATAAGAACTTTAGTCTCAAACTCAGAGGCTTTGGCTTTTTCCTTTAATATAAAAGCTCTATACAAATAATAATGTTATTTAGTCCCACAACATTGTTGGAGGTTTCAAATTCTTTTTTTCAATGGTATTTTTCCCCAATTATATGCAAAGAGGGGCAGCTAGGCGGTGCAGTGGAAAGAGTACTGGCCTGGATTCAGGAGTACCTGAGTTCAAATCTGGCTTCAGACACTTGACACTTACTAGCTATGTGACCCTGGGAAAGTCACTTAACCCCAGTTGCCTTACCAAAAAAAACCCCCAAAACACCAATTATATACAAGGACGATTTTTAACATTCATTTTTTTAAAACTTTGATTTCCAAATTTTTCTTCCTGGCTCCTTTCCTAAAACAGTAAGCAATTTTATATAGGTTATATATGTGCAATCATGTAAAATTTATTTCCATATCCATCATGTGGTGAAAGAAGGAACAGAGCAGAAGGAAAAAAACACGAAAAAAAAAATGAAAATAGTATGTTTTGATCTGCATTCAGGCTCTATCAATTCTTTCTCTGGATGTGGATAGCATTTTCCATCATGGGTCCTTAGGAATTGTCTTGGATCACTGTATTGCTGAGAAGAGCTAAGTCATTCATAGTTCATCATTGAACGGTGTTGCTGTTACTGTGTGCAATGGTTTCCTGGTTCTGCTCATTTCACTTTGCGTCAATTCATGTAAATCTTTTCAAGTTTTTCATAGGTTCTAAATTCTAAAGCAACAATTAGTGAGTTATACATATAATTCTATTTATACAATTTCCAAAATAACTTGTATTGTTAGGATTCTGTGCTTTAATTCCTTCTCCTATACAGTCTTGGTTCCCTGGAGCTAATCAGCATACCCAGGCAATGATGAGATAAATCTTTTGTCCAGCTGGAGCATCTCTTCTAATAGGGCAATGGTTTTACAATATGCTGGTGATTACCTCCTCTGCAGGATGTTCCACAGGATTCATGGTCACACCCTGGACACGAAGCCAGCAGTTTTTCTTGTCCTTACATTTGTGTTAGGCATGACCTTTTTTTTAATCATAAAAGTATTTTGTTGTTTTCCAGTTACGTATGAAAATAGTTTTCAACATTTGTTTTCATAAGATTTTTAGTTTCAAATTTTCCCCTTCCCTCCCTTCCCTCTCCCCTCCCCAAGACAGAAAGCAATATGATATAGGTTATATATGTTCAGTCACATTAAACATATTTTTGCATTAGTCATGTTGTGAAAGAAGAATCAGAACAAAAGGGAATAAACTCATAAAAGAAAAAAAAAAGTAGAAACGGTATGGTTCAATCTGCATTCAGAATCCTCAGTTTTTTTTTTTTCTAGATGTGGAGAACATTTTCTATCATGAGTTCTTTGGAACTGTCTTGGATCACTGTATTGCTGAGAAGAGCTAAGTCTATTACAATTGATCATCACACAATGTTGCTGTTACTATGTACAAAGTTCTCCTGGTTCTGTTCACTTCACTCAGCATCAGTCCATTTAAGTCTTTCCAGGTTTTTCTGAAGTCTGCCTGCTCATCATTTGTTACAACACAATAGTATTCTATTCCATTCATATACCACAACTTGTTCAGCCATTCCCCAATTGATGGGCATTCCCTCGATTTCCAATTCTTTGCCACCACAAAGAGAACTGCTGTAATATTTTTGTTTGTTTGTTTTTTTAGTGAGGCAATTGGGGTTAAGTGACGTGCCCAGGGTCACACAGCTATTATGTAATAAATATTTTTGTACATGTAGGGGCATGACCTTTCTTAAGGCTAGATTTATCAATATGACCTCCTCCAGCAACTAAACCAACCACAGCTCTGTTTGCAGATATCACTTTCTTAGAGCCTGAAGGTAGCTTCACCTGTATTTTCTTGGTTTCTGGATTTTGGGAAATTACTGTGGCATAGTTTCCAGATGCATGGGTAAGCTTACTCTGGTCCCCAGGCTTTTTTCTTCAATAAACAGCACACAATGGTCCATTTAGTCATAGTACCAACTGGGAAAACATTGACCATGTTGAGTTGAGCTTTCTTATCACAGTCAGTATAGATGCCTTTAGCAGCAATGCAAAACTCTTTTCTCTTTTTAAATCAATAAGGATCCCAGAAAACTACTTTTGCAAGAGGAGCCCCTCTTGGCCTGGACCATGAATTATGTTCTTTATAATACCCTTGAAATGACCATGCCTCTCATTGAAGTTGACATCCTGGAACTTGTTGGCTTCTTTCCTGTGCTTCACATGAATGAGCCCAGAAGACCAAGCCCACACCCTTCCTCTGATCATCCAACCCAAATTGCAGAATCTGGCTTTGGACTTGTTAGAAAGAGCAAGAGTTCTTTTTTAAAAAATAATAAACATTTTTATTTATAGTTTTCGGTTCCAATTTTTATCCTTTTTTCTCTCTGTCCCCTTTCCCCTCCCTGAGGCGACAAACAATTATATATGGGTGTATATATATATATGGCTATATACATGTATAGTATGATTATGTAAAACATAACCATATTTGTCATGAGTTCTGTTTTTAATAGAAAAGCCACAATTAAGTAGCATAACATGCCTTTTGGCGGCAAGACTATTTGGATCATGATCTAATTGATGCCTCTGGGGCTGCCACGTTTTGGAACCAAAGGTAAGTTAGTTGGGTAATGTTAAAATATTCAATGCTGAATGCCAAATAGGAAAAAGGGAGAGCTCAGGGGAACTACAAAGCCAAACTTTTCCTACTTTTTGTGTAGATGATCTTGAGTGTCCAAGTTGGCAGCTACATTGGCTATTAAACAGTGATTCTGCCCTTGGACTTAAAAAAGCAAATCTGAAAGTTCTTCTCCCCTTTGCTCTTCAAGACATGCAGAAGAGAATCAGACTCATTGTGTCTAAACTGCTATCAACTCAGTTTTTTTGCTAAGTATTCCAGTAGAGATTAAGAATCAGAGCACAAGGGGTGAAATGAAAACAATTTTGATTGCCAGCAATTGTATCCAAAATTTTTTAAGACTCAGTTCAAACATTTTGTTTATTACTTGACTTCTTCTGTATGGTACTACTAGCTCTTGTAAACCCATATTCAGAGTTGCTTATAACTGTAATGAGGCACTGATTTCTCTGAAAAAGCTTGGGGACAAAAGCCAGACGGAAAGCAATTTAGACATCCATCTGTCTCAAAATCCAAGGAATGAAGAGAGACAATGTTGCATCAGCATAAATAAATGCCATCCCCTTGACCCATATTAGAATACTATAAACCGAAATGGCTACCAGCAAAATTTGCACCCTCTTTGATAAAACCACATGGTCACACAGCAGGAGTAATAGCATTCCCAAGTGTTGTTGTTCATTGTACCTACTTATTATCCAAGCAACCTTGTAACAAGAGACCTGAAATTGCTGTTTGGGGTGGAAATTCCTGCTGCCAAGAGGTGGTATGTTTGACTCTAAAAGACACCCCAGCACAGTGGGAGGAAGATTTAGATGAAATAATCAAATGAAGATATGAGTCATTTGGGAAGAGCGCATTATGTTTGTGACAAACAATAACAATCTTAGTAAAATGTATTTGATTAAAGTTTAAAACTCTGATACATGTGGATTTCAATGGGCTGGCCCTGTGACTATTATAATGCATGGGGCATTATTGGCCAAATGGGGAAAGCACATATAAATAGGTGGGTTTGTTTTGTTGCTATTGTTGTCCTAGTTGTTTGTTTGCTTTTTTCCCTTGGGGTGGTGGTATCTATTGCTGTCAATTCATTGATATAGGCTACTCCTGCTAAAGAACTTCCCTCTACTACAACAGATCAGCAACTGTTGTGTAATTTACCTAGGGACTTTGGGTCACAGAGCCAGCATATATTAGTCAGTACTTGACAGGTCTTTGTGATTCCAAACCTGGCTTCCTCTCCACTATATTAAGCAGATTCTCATTTGAGAATATATATATATATATATATATATGTATGTATGTATGTATGTATATATGTATATGTGTCTATATACACACACAGACATATATACATATATGTCTGTGTGTGTATATATATGTATATATACATGTAGACACACATATACATATATATGTATATGTGTGTATATATATATATATATATATATATATAAATTTCATCAGCGCTTAGCACAAGGCTGAGTATATAATAGGTATTAAAAACTCCTTAGGTTATCATAGATTTAGCATGGAAAGGGACTTTGAGGTCATCTAATACAATTTGTTTTATTAGACGAGTAAACTGATGTCCAGAGAAGATAAGGGACTTGCCAAGGCAACATAGGTAGTAAGCAATAGAGTTACAATTTGAACTCAGATCCTCAATTCCAAAAGCAGAATTCTTTACATTATAACACACTGAAATTAAGATTAAATTGGGGGGGGGGTGGCAGCTAGGTGGTGCAGTGGATAGGGCACTGGCCCTGGATTCAGGAGTACCTGAGTTCAAATCCAGCCTCAGACACTTGACACATACTAGCTGTGTGACCTTGGACAAGTCACTTAACCCCCATTGTCCTGGAAAAAAAAAGATTAAATTGAGGGGCAGCTAGGTGGTGTAGTGGATAAAGCTCCAGCCCTAGATTCAGAAGGACTTGAGTTCAAATCCAGCCTCAGACACTTGACACTAGCTGTGTGACCTTGGGCAAGTCACTTAACCCTCATTGCCCTGTTATTAAAAAAAAAAAGATTAAATTGAGTAACAAGACAATACATTAGTAGTAAACAAAAGAGGTGGTGATGATATTTTTAATTGTGAACATAAAAATGTATACATTTATTAAGATAGTGTGGTATAGGGGCAGCTAGACGGCGCAGTGGCTAGAGCACCAGCCTTGGATTCAGGAGTACCTGAGTTCAAATCCAGCCTCAGACACTTAACACTTACTAGCTGTGTGACCCTGGGCAAGTCACTTAACCCCAATTGCCTTACTAAAAAAAAAAAAGTGTGGTATAGTGGTAAGAACATTAGATTGTAATTCAGAAGCTTTAACCTCTCTGGGCCTCAGTTTCCTCATCTGTAAAAGGATATTGCACGGGGGCAGCTAGGTGGCGCAGTGGATAAAGCACCAGCCCTGGATTCAGGAGTACCTGGGTTCAAATCCGGCCTCAGACACTTGACACTTACCAGCTGTGTGACCCTGGGCAAGTCACTTAACCCCCATTGCCCCACCAAAAAAAAAAAAGGATATTGCACTAGGTGACCTCCAAAGTCCCTCCCAGTTCTAAATTTGTAATCCTGTGATGTTGGTTCATATCTTGCCTCTTCTTTGGTCATTTCATTTGTATCCAAATCTTTGTGACCCCATTTGAGCTTTTGTGGAGTGGGGGCGGAGTTCTCGGTCAAGATACCTGAAGGTCTTGTTCATTTTACTGATAAGGAACTGAGGCAAACAGGATCAAGTGACTTGCCTAAGAGTCACACATCTAGTATGTGTATGAGACCAGATTTGAACTATGGAAGATGAATCTTCCTGACACTCTATCTGCTGCAACACCTAGCTTCCCTCTTGCCTTTTCTACCTACTAGTTAAGTAAAATGGTAGAGGTGTTAATCTGGAAAATCCCTTACTCATTTATGGAGTTCCTTCAAGAATTTGATGAAGTGACAAGACATGAGCCTATTTCTGGAATAAGAAAAGTACTTCTCTATAGAGTGTATGCCTATATCCATTGGTACCTTTTTGAGAGAACATGGTCAATTGTAGATTGGTTTCTGGTAACTAGGTATTCTTCCAATATGACTGGCTGCCTGGGACTCAGGCCTTGTCAGGCCTCATTGCAGAGGCCTATGAAAGAGATTGACTTATCTCAGTATTTTTTGCTTTTTCTCTTTAATCTCTTTTTGTGTTTTCTTTTATGCCTTTCTTCTGGAGTGTCATAGTGTTGAGAGAAGGGTAAGAGGATTTCTTTCTTCCTCATCCCCCAGGAGTAGTTTGGTAAAGGCACAAAGTAGAAATAGAAATGTGTTCATCCATGTAGTTGAGAAAATGCCTATAAAGTGATTTATCCAGCCGAAGAGAGGGTAGAAACAAGGGAACTGTCAGAAGCACATGGAAGAAACAAACATGCTTGCCTATATAACTTAGTAGTTATACAGCTATTGTATAGTTGTTCATAGATAATGTTCCTGAACCCAACTTACTATGTAGAGGAGGGGAAATGTCTACTTCCTAGGTAGCATGATCCCAGAATCTAGCCACCTAGCCAGAGAAGGAAGCTTTCTTGGGCAGTACCAGCCTTTGGGATTATCTTTTGGGTAACAAGAAGTTTGAGATTTTGAGAATCTGAACTTCTAGAGAGAAGAGGAAATTTCCTGAATAGAACTGACTCTTAGAAAAATAGGAGGATTACCCCTGTGGTTTTTGAAGATAGAAAGCAAAGGGATGACAACGGGGGCAGGGAATAGATCTGTACCTTGCCACCCTTGCTATTACAGTGAATGATTCAGATAGTGAAGATCTAATGGAGAGAAGTGCTATTTGTTCAGGTGCCCCAAAGTATGATTGGCTGGGGTGGGGTGGGGGAGCGGCTTATTGTTTATTTAAATGATTTATGTTTTCTACATTTGCTTATGAGCTCCAGTGACTACTTTGAGTGCCTTATGTATTTTCTGTATTGGATAATGTGCTCCTAGGAGTTCTTTGTACCTTCCATATTTCCTGTGAAACAAAATAAGGTTATTTCATACATAGTTTGCATTTGTTGTCTTGGGTTATGGGAGTAGGGAGCCCTATATAGAGTTATATCTGAGATTTTTCCTGGGACAAACTCTGGATGGAGGCATAAGAAGCAGCTTTAGGTGGCACAGTGGATAAAGCATTGGCCCTGGATTCAGGAGGACCTGAGTTCAAATCAGGTTTCACACACTTGACACTTACTAGCTGTGTGACCCATGGCAGGTCACTTAACCCTCCTTGCCCCACCAAAAAAAAAAAGAAGACAAGGAGAAAAATGGCCTTTTGAGGGTCAGCACTCAGGATCAGACTTTAGCTACCCTACACCACTGGTTCTGTATAAAATGAGGGGTTGGGTTAAGTTGTCTCAAAGGTACCTCCCAGCTTCCAAAGTATTGTCAATCAGATTCTACTACTAATATGAAAACCAATGTAGTACAAGCCTCTTGAGGGCAGGAACTATTTGATTTTTATCTTTGTATCTCTGTTAGTTAACATCATAAACAAATAGTAGGCACTTAAAAAGCATTTCTTTGAATGGAATGTGACTGAACTGAAAAGAACATGAGCCTGTGTGAAGGATAGTATAGTATAGTGGAAAAAACACCTTACATGGAGACAAAAGATTTGGGTTCAAGTTCTGGCTCCATTATAGGGAATAACTAGCTATGTCCAAGTTAAGGTTTGCAGGTAGGGTTGGTGTGAGTTATAGAAATGTGTGCCTTAAAATAACCTGCATTTCCCTTCTTTATCTTTCATCACAGTTTTCTCTCTCTGGAGTGCCCTTCTTCTATCCTCATTTTCCCAGTTCCTAACCTGCCTTCATCCTTAACTCAAATACTACCTTCTCCATGAAGCTTTTTAAAAATTTTCTTCACTAGAAGTAATTTCTCTTTGCTCTGAGCATTTTGCATGTATCTGAGTTGTTGGATTTATTCACATTCTACCTTACTTTGAGAGCACTGGCTAAATTTTAAATATATTATTCTTATTTTTAGTCTTTCATAGCACTCACAATACTAAATAAATATTGATTGAATGAAAGAAGGAATGAAGTGGTAGACAAGTGTAAAAATAGTTGGGCTAGTTAGTTGAACATTAACATCCTAGGGCAGGTAGTTAGTGGAATAAAGTAATTGGAGAAAAGGGAAATTGAGTTAATTCTATTGCACTCTTCCCTAACCCCAACCCCTTGCTTGTCAGGGAGAGGAATAGCAGAAATTTTAGAATATGTACATGATAGAAAAGTACCCAGGCTCCTTCTGGTAATAAGCTTCTAAAAATATAGCTAGCTTTTGGTGTCCCATTTTCTTCTGCATGGGAGATTCCAGAACTGCTTCCTTTGATGTTCATTGCCATCACCTTTCTTCCAACCTGCATTCGTCTTACCCAGATCTTAAGGGAGAACAGGTTTCCCAACTTCTCCTTTATTGTGTTGTTTTTTGAAATACACATGCATTACTTTTTTAGTTTTCTATGGATTTTTGTGGATGCTGATTTAAGGTAAAAATACAAGAGTTTAAGATAACCAAATGAGAAAAGTAACTATAAGTGTCTTAAAAAAATACTGTATGAATAGATAGCTGGGATCTTCAATGAAAGAAAATATAACTGAAACTAGGCCTCGATCTTAGTTCTCTGTTTTCAGATACAATAAATTCAGTTTGGCAAGATTTTAATGTTTCTCAGTCATTTCATTTTAATGTAACACGTGCTCATAGTAACATGCTCTTCATCTCCTAACTCCTGCTCATACTGTCAGTCTAGGTCCCCAGAAAACAGTTGCTACATCTCCCTTCATGGTTCTAGGGGTAGCACTGCGGAGCTGGGGGTGGCATGTGTCTCTATCATCTAGAGTGAATGAGGTCCTACAAAGGCTTCCTTCCATGATTCTTGATTGATTATCAATCATTCATTCAGATGGAATAATCTTTTAAAAGGGGGTATTTTACTATTTCAGTATGGTTGGCACAAACATTCTCCCTCAAAAGCCTGTGACACACAAAGTATACATTATGTTCAAGGGAAAATGTTCTCAAATGTATAGCATGTGTGGCCAAAGGGAACTCACAGCTCTTTGAAATCCTTTTTATTGTAGTCCTCAAGATGTTCCCCTTAGGTTTGGTATAGTTTTTCTACTTAGATCTTTGTAGAGCTCTGAATCTGTGTCCAGTCTGTCCTTTGGAACTCACACAAACCTTGCCAATCAGCTGTTCCTTGGACAATGACATGATGCAATGGGATGATAGGAAATCCAAAATCCACTGGATCCTTTCAAGCTCTCCACCAGACAAAGGGAAGGAGATTGAGACCAAGTCAAAGAATGAGGCATATCCTCTGTTCCTCCTCCTTTTTTTTCAGAGAATGAGGGTTAAGTGACTTTCCCAAGGTCACACAGCTAGTAAGTGTCAAGTGTCAGATTTGAACTCAGGTTCTCCTGAATCCAGGGCCGGTGCTTTATCCACTGCACCACCTAGCTGCCCCCTGTTCTTTCTCCTTAATTGATTCCTTTTCAAGGGTCTGGCTCTCCTCTCTAATGTTGGCACTCAAAAACTCTTCATTCCAACTAGGCCCCAGAGGGAGTGACCAAGTCCTCCAGCCAATCTGAACAGATCTCCTCTTGTACCTAGGGAAGTATCCAGGTTTTGTTTACACCTAGTGGACAATCAGGCAGCTAGGTGGCACAGTAGATCTAGTGTTAGACCTGGAGTTAGAAAAACTTGAGTTCAAATCTGACCTCAGACACTCACTATCTATGTGACCCTGGGCAAGTCAATTAACCTCTGTTTGCCTTAATCCACTGTAGAAGGAAATGGCAAACCACTCCAGTATCTTTGCGAAGAAAACCCTAAGAAAGGTATTGGCATGCCATTGCCCACAGGGCCACAAAAAGTTGGATACCATTGAACAACAAGTAAAACATCAAGAATTTTCACCTGATAAATGTATCAGTACTAAAGGAGTTGATTTTGACCCCACCCTTATATTCAGAACCTATTTTTCTAGTCTTATCTATGGGTGTAGAGGCTTTACTAGAAGGAGTTATCTTTCTAGCTTCCAAAGATTCTTCCCATAAGCTTTCCTCAGTCTTCCACTGTGTTTTCAGCTACATCCTTATTTCTTTCTAGATCTTAATAGCTTCAACCCTTTGGAAGACCTGAATCACTTTGGATCCATTTCACTCCCCCCACTCCAAGTTTACTGGTAGCAGAGTCATCAGTCAGCTATTAAGTTTGGGTCTACTTTTAAGGTGTTGTTTAGTTCCTTCATCAAATATTCTAGGTTTAGTGTCCAAGGCCCCCCAAAAGTATAATTTCTTCTTTTATTTCAAATTTCAAGTTCCCTATTGGGAAATCCACAACGTTTAATTTCTTTTATGGGGGATGTCTCTTTTAGTTTATTTGCCAAGTCAACATTTGTCAAGCCACTCTCCAAGCCTAAGGAATGATGACTTTTCTACTGCCTTATGTTGCTATCATGTCCTGTGAAGGCCTATTGAATACAGAATTGTGGTGTTCAATAATTACTTAAAGAAATAATTGCTTAAAAAAAGAAATAATTGCTTGTTCTATAGTATAAGTATAATAATTTTTTTAAAAAAGAAAAAAATTAAAACTTATTTGAAGGGGGCAGCTAGATGGTCCAGTGGATAGAGAACTGGCCCTGGAGTCAGGAGTACCTGAGTTCAAATCCGGCCTCAGACACTTAACACTTACTAGCTGTGTGACCCTGGGCAAGTCACTTAACCCCAATTGCCTCACTAAAAAAACAAAAAACAAAAAACAAAAAAAAAACTTATTTGAAAATCTTTATTGGTGTTGATCAGTTAGAAGTGGGAAACTATCAATTAAATTAGATAATGCTAAATTCTCTTTTTTGGCTGCTGATATATCACACTCCTAACTCATGTTGAGCTTATGGTCCATTCAAAATCATCCCAGGTCCTTTTCAGAAGAACTTTTGTATATCCACACCTTCCTATTTGTTTTTAATACTTAAATGCAAGACTTTACATTTATCCCTATTGAATTTTATGTTATAAGATTTAGCTCAATGTTCTGGCCTGCCCAGATTCTTTTGGCACTTCTCATCCAGTATATTAGCTATATCTCCCAGCTTCATGTCATCTGGAAATTTGATGAGCAGACCATCAATGCCTTTGTCCAAGTCATTGATAAAAAATGATAAAACATCATGGCCTAAGTACAGATCCCTGGAATGCTCTACTGGAGATCTCTTGACATTTTGACACTGAAGTATTAGCAACTATAAATCCATCTTATTTCATTATCATCTAACCCATATCTCTGCATCTTATCCACAAAAATATGAAATACTTTTATCAAAGTTTTGCTAAAATCTAGGTGGACTATAAACTATAACATCTATTACTTTAATAGCGCTGTCAAAAAAAAGTAATTAAGATAGTATGACAAAACCATTTCTTTTTGGGGGGGTTATGTAGCATTTTATTTTCCCCCATTTACATGTAAAAACAATTTTAACATCCATTTAAAAAATTTTGTATTCCAAATTCTCTACCTTTCTCCCTCCCCACCCTCTCCCTGTTAAGAAGACAAGCAATTAAACACAAGTTATACATGTATAGTTATGCAAAACATTTCCATATTAGTCAGGTTATGAAAGAAAACAGACAAAAAAAACTCAAGAAAAATAACATTAAAAAAATTATGGTTCATTCTGTATTCAGATGCCATCAGTTCTTTCTCTGGGGATGGATAGTATTTTTCATCATAAGTCCTTTAGAGTTGTCTTAGATCATTGTATTTTTGAGAATAGCCATTCACAGCTGATCATACATATTACAATATTGCTGTTACTTTGTATACAGTACATTTCACTTTGCATCAGCTCATATTAGTCTTTCCAGGTTTTTCTGAGAGCATCTGCTCATCATTTCTTATAATACAGTAGTAGTATTCCATCATAATCATATACCACAATTTGTTTAGCCATTCTCAGATTGATGGGCATCCCCTCAATTTAAAATTCTTTGCCACCAGAAAAAGAGTTGCTATAAATATTTTTGTACCTATAGATCCTTTTACTTTTTTTTTTTTAATCTCTTTTGGATGTGACCTAGCAGTGGTATTGCTAGGTTAAAGAGTATGCATGGTTTTATAGTCCTTTGGCCATAGTTCCAAATTGTTCTACAGAATGGTTGAATCAGTTCACAACTCTACCAACAGTGCATTAATCTCATTTTCCCCATATATCCCCTCCAATATTTGTCATTTTTCCTTTGCTGTCATATTATCCAATCCAATAGATAGGAGGTAGTACCCCAGAATTGTTTTGTCTGGCATTTTTCTAATCAATAGTGTTTTAGAACAATTTTTTGTCATATGGCTATAGATTACTTTGATTGTTTCATCTGAAAACTGTTCATATCTTTTGATGATTTATCAATTGGGGAATGGCTCTTATTTTAATAAATTTAACTCAGTTCTCTATATGTTTGAGAAATGAGACTTTTATCAGACAAACTTGCCTCAGAATTTTTTTCACAGTTACTATTGCTAACTATATTTCCCTCCATCCTATTTCCTCCCTATACCATTTATTCTATTCTATATCTCCTTTCACCCTCTTCTTCCTCAAAAGTGTTTTGATTTTGACTGCCCCCTCCCCCAATCTGTCCTCCCTTCTATCGTTCCCCACCCCTTATAAAACCATTTCCCAGGAATTGAAGTCAAGCTCACCGGACTATAGTTTGAAAACTCTGTTTTCTTATCTTCTTAAAAAATTGGAACACTGTTTGTCCTTTGCTAATCTTGAGTGACTACTCCCATTTTCCATAATCTTTCAAATATCACTGACAATGGCTTTGCAACCATATCTGCTAGTTCTTTAAGGATCCAAGAATATAGGTTATCTGGACCAGGTGACTCAAATTCATCAAAGGCAAGTAAGTGCTCTATTGTGTTGTTGTTCAGTCATGTGTGACTCTTTGTTATCACATTTGGGGTTTTCTTGGCAAAGATACTAGAATAGTTTGCCATTTCCTTCTCCAGCTTATTTTACCGATGATGAAACTGAGGCAGACAGGGTTAAGTGACTTGCCCAGGATGACACAATTAGTGTCTGAGGCCAGATTACAACTCAGGAAGATGAGTCTTCCTGACTCCAGGCCTGGCATGCTATCCCCTGTGCCACCTAGCTCCCCCAAATACTCTCTTACTATCTCCTTAATTATCCTGGGGATATCAATTCCCTTTTCATTATTTTTGTTCTGTAATTTCCAGTGTAAAGATCATTCTGCTTTTCAGAGAAAAAAGAAAAAAAATAGCAAATGAGCTTATCTGCTTTCTCTCAGTTGTCAGTTATCATCGTCCCATACACCCCAAACAAAAGGGCTTGTTTTGATCGTTTTTTTCTTCCCCCAAACTTAAAAAAAAACCCTTTCATTCTGAGCTTTAATATTTTGAATCCTTTTTTGGTGGGACTGTATCCCACTCTTATATTCACACTTCCTTACTTAGACTTGCTTCCATCTTCTGTACATCTCTTTTTTGTTTTTGTTTTTGTTTTTTTGTTTTTGCAGGGCAATGAGGGTTAAGTGACTTGCCCAGGGTCACACAGCTAGTAAGTGTCAAGTGTCTGAGGCCACATTTGAACTCAGGTACTCCTGAATCCAGGGCCAGTGCTTTACCACTGCGCCATCTAGCTGCCCCCTGTACATCTCTTTTTTAAAAAAAATCTAAGTTGGTTGGTGAGTTCACTGTGCATCCACAGGAGTCTCTTCAGATAAATTACGTTTTTCTTCCACATCAGAATTTTTTTTTTCTCTTGAGAGTCTCTTATCCCTCCTGGGATGACTTCCCCTAAATAATTTTATTCCATAAAATCCTACCTTTCTTCTGAACCCACTAAAATTTGTTTCCTTAAAATCTAGGGTACATGGAAAATCTAAGGTGTATATTAGACTGGCAGTGTCATTTGTATCTATGTGAATCATTACAAGTGGGTAACCCTCTCCTAGGGTTGAGATTTGATTTTATATAGCTTTTCAGGCCCCCTTAGAGTACATAGCCAATTGGTGGCATTCTGTGGTGAGTATGTGAACCTTAACAAAACAATGAGGTGCTAGATTCTCATATTTTGGGGAGTTATTACATCATCTCCCAGATCTGGAAGTTACTTCAGAGAATCAAAGTCCTAAGTTACAGAGCTTGTAGTCACAAAGACATTGTGCCACAGGGGAAAGTCACAAGTTGCTCAACTAGTATTGGGGTTGCTAAGGGGCCTTCTTATAGTATAATTATCAAAATGGAGGTTCTTCCCCATATATAACATTTCTGAAATGGGCTTTTTCTCCATTCACAGGCGCTCCAGGGCTTTTGATGCTTTTCTGGTTAGAAAATGATGTGAAATATAACCAAGGGAGCTTCATTCAGTTGGAGGTATTCTCAGCGCCTGTCCTTGTTAAATATCCTTCTGCTGCTATATGACTAAGTAAATCTCATTTGATCACCCATCAAATGACCTATGAATATCTCATTTTGTCAAATCTTAAGTACCAGGTGACTGACCTCAGTTAGGCACAGTGTAGAACAAAGCTTCTTAAACTGTGGGTTGAGACCCTGGCCATGGAGTTCTGTAACTGAATGCGGGGATTGCAAAAATTTGGCAACAGTAAAAGGTTATGTATATCTATTTTATATACTTGGAGTCATATCAATGTTTCTCAAGCAAAAAGGGATCTGGAGTGGAAAAAGTTTAAGAAGCCATAGTCTAGAACAGTTGGTGTAGTCTTGTAAGATTGGAACACAATGATCTTGTTTAAGTGGGGGTGACAGTATAGAGGAAGGTTAGACCAGATGAGCCTTTTTGCTTTTGGTGGTGTTTTCAATGATGCCTCTTGAGATGGTGGTTCCTTACTGTAAAGTTCCTCTCACTCCTGGGAATTTAGGGAGTAAACTACCTGAGGCCATTTGGCAAAAAGAAAACAATGTGAATATGGTCTCTGCTCTTAAAAATTGTACCTAGAAGATAATTTTAATAAACAATATTTTAAACCCCCTAGCTTTCTTGGTCCTTCAGCCTGGCAATTTAAGCTGACTTTAAGTTCTCCTAAAGGATCTCTTCAGAACTTGGTTCACCCTCAAAGCAGCCTGGAGAGACTGATTTTTGGGAGATCAAGAGATTTTCCCCTTATTAGAAAAGGTCTAATTGAGAAGAACTAATTGTGCTGAGCCATACCTTTGTACTGCTAAGGGAGTTATGTTTGTGTAAATTGTTTGGTTTTGAATGCCTTTTTGGAAATTATAGTACTACTTATAATTGTGGATTGTGCCAGCTATTGAGGGGTAGCATGAGGTACTCAAACAGTGAGGGAATACAAACCAAGTCAGATTCCTTTAATTTTAAGATTTTTGAACAATTGTGCTGAAGAAACTGATTGAGTATTGTTTTTTGCTTTTTAAAAAAAAATTTGGAATTTGACAAATCAGTCAACATTTTGCTTCATGGATTTTGTTGTGATTCTTTGGTGCAAGCCATTTGGAAAGACACTTGAAGAGGCAATACTAAATGGAACCTAGGACATTTTTTAGAATTTGAGATATGAACAAATGTTCAAATTATCCCCATTTAATTATCTGAGGACAGACAAGGGATGCTATATCACTTAAAAGAACTTCCACCCTCACTCCCAGAGCTTCCACCCTCACTCCAGAGCTTCCACTGAAGAGCACAGAAGTAAGTCACCAGGAATGTTTCAGAGACTTACTATTCTGTGATAACATACTTTATCGTACATTGAAGAAAGTGCCAAGGGGGCAGCTAGGTGGCACAGTGGATAAAGCACTGGCCTTGGATTCAGGAGGACCTGAGTTCAAATCCGGCTGTAGACATTTGATACTTACTAGCTATGTGACCCTGGGCAAGTCACTTAACCCTCATTGCCCTGCAAAAAAAAAAAAAAAAAGTGCCAGGAAAATAGATTAAATGATCTTGTATGGAGCTATCTCCTATATCTCCTCCCAGTTGCTTTCCTGGATCTTTGAGAATGTCCAGGGAAAAAATCCTATCCAGCAGGTATGCTAATGTTTAGCAGAGCACTTGTGCTAGCCAAGACTGACTTTTTGTGTTGCCTTGTGTCTTTTCCTCAGCACAAGAGGGTAAGGTCAAGTCCCAGCAGCAGCAGCAGCAGCAGCAGCAGCCACAGC
Source organism: Dromiciops gliroides (assembly GCF_019393635.1). Lineage (NCBI taxonomy): Eukaryota > Metazoa > Chordata > Mammalia > Microbiotheria > Microbiotheriidae > Dromiciops > Dromiciops gliroides. Next base: position 201,666,379 of record NC_057862.1, read on the forward strand.
ATTCTTTTTTAAATTAAAAAAAATTTTTTATTTTAGTGAGGCAGTTAGGGTTAAGTGACTTGCCCAGGGTCACACAGCTAGTAAGTGTTAAGTGTCTGAGGCCGGATTTGAACTCAGGTACTCCTGAGTCCAGGGGCTGGTGCTCTATCCACTGCGACACCTAGCTGCCCCAACCCACAGCATTCTTGAAAAGCATAGGAGGGCAGTGGCAATGCAGGCCTCTATTTAAAGTCTTCATGAGGCTGTAGAGGCAGTTGGCTATAGCAGGGAGGTGTCAGGCTCCCACAGACTCAGCACAGTAGTGCTCAAGCCTACGGGAGCACTTTGTCCTAGTACTAGCTAGAAGATCTCAGGTCCTGGTAGTGGCAGTTGTCCCATCCTGGCACAAAGGTAGCAACTGACTCTGACAGAGTGAACAATGGGCAGAGACAAAGCCCTCAGAGGCAGTGGATAGCAGTCCACAGGGGCACACCCAGGCTCCAGTCTCTGGAGTCTCTGACTTTGTCAGTTTTTATTTTTCTGTGTCTTTCCCAGAGTGTAGGTAGGTGATCCTGGGGATTAGTATATAATAGCCACCAGGATCTAAAATGGACGATAAATTTGAGAGGTTGTTGAGTCATAGAAGTAGAGGTAGAGGTAATCTGGAAGTAGCATCGAGGAGAAAGGAATATTTTGGAATATCCCAGACCAAAGGAAGTGCAACTATATTATTGTAACACTTGTGACAGTGCCTCTCTTAACTAACCAACATGGGACTGGAGTTTTGTAGCTCCAGTGCTGCTTAAAGCTTCAAAAAATAATTTGTACATAGGAATGGATTGCAATATCAACATTGAACACTAGATGGCATTGTAGTCATCAGTCCCACTATCTTCCATGTCAGTTTCTCTAGCACATGTTCTGGATAGCCTTTCTAAGAAATTCTGGTATGGCCTTACTTAAGCCTGTTTCCCCCACCATTTAAAGCTAATGTGGTGGCCTTAAACATTTTGAATTGGCCCATGTTTATCTAGTTCAAAATTAATTTAGGGGAGAAAATTGATTGCTCAAAATATTAAAATGTAAAATCAACTATTTGTACCAAATTCTTGAACCTTTACCCTAGCTGGGTTCTTTTCTCTCAATTCATTGCCAATTTATTCAGAAATTCAGAGACTTACTATTCTGTGATCATATGCTTTATAGTACATTGAAGAAAGTGCCAGGAAAATAGATTAAATGATCTTGTATGGAGCTATCTCCTACATCTCCTCCCAATTGCTTTCCTGGATCTTTGAGAATGTCTTGGGGAAAAATTCTATCCAGCAGGTGTGCTAATGTTTAATAATCATTTCTCAAGGGAAAATAAACTATACCAACACACTTTTTGAGTTTAATCTGTATTATTAACATTTTCTCTACTTTATTATGTCTAGACAAACAACATACCAATAAATCAAGCCCTGTTTTGTAGTAGGTGTCAATTCTGTGGTGTAAACGCTTACAGTGAAAATTTAACAATCTGTTCTAGCCAACTGACTCTATCTAGTACACTGCTGACCATGCCACATTTCAAGAACCTTTTACTTATAAATTTCCTGGCCTCTTCTGCTTTGAAGAATCTTTTGCTTCTGTATCTCTGACCTTGCATTGATAAGAGAGAAGGAAAAAGTTCCCTCAGCACCACTGAGTTTATATTCAACATAAAGATGTGAGGTATCACTCACTGTCAGTTAACTGACATTAACTGTCAGTCAATATGTTGTATATCTACATAGCCTTCTTTTCCAAGTAAGCCTCCTTTAATAGAAGCATAGAATTATTAGAAAGGGAACAAGCATTTCAACACCTTTGGTTGTTGAGGGCCCTACCTCTCAGGGATCTCTGCTCTCTTATGAGGAACTGCTTCACTTGAAAGTACCTGCTTAGCAGAAGGGAAAAAAGACTCTTACCTGTAGAAAAAAAAAAGGATCAGACTTTTTACAACACTTTCCTTTATTTTTCACAAGAAGAAACTGTGTGTGTATATATACATACATACACACACATACACACGTGTGTGTGTGTGTGTGTGTGTGTGTGTATGTATATGTATATGCAAAATTTACTGAGAACTGATAATCCCAACCCAGTCCCCTTTTTTCCCAGACAAATGAATTGCCTTGGGCTGACCAGTCTTCATCATTTCTAGACTCTTGACGCTTATGGATCTCCCCCAAACAAACTATCCCCTCACAAAGATTCCCAAGCTTACTTCCTGGACTTTAGGTTAATATGTAAAAAGATTCATTTACATTAAATAGTTTCTGTCTGTGAGAAACTTACCTTTCCCAAGGGTAGTTTCATAGCTCCCTCTGTTCTGTTACCTCTTAAAAACCCTGTCCTTGTTTCCCATCTTTGGGTATTCCTAGCTTTGCCATACCATGAGCTATAGTTCCTCTGCCCCAATTAAAGACCTTATTTCTCCTATATTGATTGTTTCCTTAATTTCCAGGTTAACAATATATATATATATATATTATATATATATATATATATATATATAGAGAGAGAGAGAGAGAGAGAGAGAGATAGAGAGAGAGATAGAGAGAGAGAGAGAGAGAGAGAGAGAGAGAGAGAGAGAGAGAGAGAGAGAGAGAGAGAGAGAGAGAGGAGAAATGTATACATATATATCGGTATATACATACATTTTGTTGTTGTTGGCAACTCACAACTCGGTGGTGCAATGGATTGCATACCTGACCTGGAGTCAGGAAGACTATTCTTCCTGAATTCAAATCTTTCCTCAGATACTTACTAGCTGTGCGACCCTGGGAAAATCACTTAACCCTCTTTGTTTCAGTTTCCTCATCTGTAAAATGAACTGGAGAGGGAAATGGCAAACCGCTCTACTATCTTTGCCAAGAAAACTGCAAGTAGGGTCATGAAGGGTCAGACAGGATTGAAAAAGTGACTGAACAACAAAACACGTGATATATATATATATATATATATATATGCATGTATGTTGGTATACACACATGTGTAGATATATATCTGCATATGTACACATACATATGTACAAGTGGACTTTTTGAAATCTGACCTATGATTTCATTGATAGCAGGGAATTCTTATTGATAAAACTCATTCTATCATTGGTACTTTTTATGCAACTTAGAATCTTAGACACTTGCCTAGGGGCACTGACAGGTTATGGATCTTGTACAGGGTCACATAACTAGTATTTACCAGAGGTAGAACTTGAATCCAGATCTTCTTGACTCCAAGGCCAGCTCTTATTCCACTACTCCCTATTGCCTCTTCATAATATGAATCCATATATATATATATATATATATATATATCTCCACACATATTATAGTAAAAAAAAAACCTTTCAGTAAAAGTTGTTGGTACTTTCATTCTTAATGAAATAGTCAATGACTTGCTCAAGAGCTGCTGTTTTTTCTTCCTCACTTGATGCTGTCTCTCATGCCTAAATAGTATCTTTTGGATGTGGGGAGCAGGGAAAGGCCTGACCAAACACCATCTGATATAGAGTTGCTAAAGTAGATAGCAAAATTCTGCAAAAATAGTGCACAAGTAAACTTCTATATTTCTTTTATGTGAAATAATGATAAATAGAATTAGAAAGTTCTTGTGTCTGATGACTTAAATACCTCATTTCTCTTGAATGCTCCAAAAATCTTTCTTCCCTTTGCCTTCAGATTTTTTAAGTCAAAATTTGGCCTCTGATTACTGCATTCCATAAAGCACAGATTTCGGAAACAGACTGCTAAGATGAAGCAACTTCTATCAGAATTGAGAATTTTTCAGTATAAAATAAAGAAATTAGGAAAATATTTTGTTGCTCTCATCCAATAAACTGGAGCCACCACACATGCTTCTCCTTCACATCTTGGGTCACCAGTAGGTACAGGTTTTTGAAACAACTAAAACCAGACAGGGATATTATTATTAATAATGTTATTATTATTAGCATATAATGGTATATTATTGCACTGTGAAAAATAATGAATATGAGGATTCAGAGAAACATAGGAATAATGATAAAAACCAATCTGGAATTAAGTAAACCAAGCCAGGAGAACAAAATGCACAATGACTATTGTAGCATATGCTCTGAATTTATTCTTCCAACCTCTCCTTTTGCTGGCAGACTGGGTCTCAAGAAATTAACTACTACATTTCTTTGGTGATGGTTCTACACATAGCCCTGAAGAGTTAGAAGTTTTTTTCTAGTACTATAGCTCATGAGCCCCTACTACAGTGTGCTTTTTGTCATTAGTTATCAGTTAGTGAACCACACTTAAATAACTTTTAGAACAGTGTTCTATAGAGCACAGGTCCTGGAGTCAGGAGGATCTGAGGTCAAATCCAGGCCTCACGAACTTACTAGCAGTATGACCACTGGCAGGTCATTTAAGCCTGATTGCCTCCAAAGAAAGAAAAAGAAAGAGAAAAAAGTGGTCTAGTAAAAAGAATTGGGGGGGCAGCTAGGTGGCTCAGTGGATACCAGCCCTGGAGTCAGGAGTACCTGAGTTCAAATCTGGCCTCAGACACTTAACACTTACTAGCTGTGTGACCCTGGGCAAGTCACTTAACCCCGATTGCCTCACAAAAAAAAAAAAAAAGAATTGGGGGCAGCTAGGTAGTACAGTGGATAGAGCAACATCCCTGGGTTCAGGAGGATCTGAGTTCAAATTCGGTCCCAGACACTTGACACTTACTAGCTGTGTGACCCTGGACAAGTCACTTAATCCCAATTACCTCACAAAAAAAAAAGGAAGAAGAAGAATTGGCATAAAAAACCCAGAGACACTGCTATGATGTTAATGAAAAAGTCCAAATTTACTACAAAATTCACTAAATCCTTCTCTACTAAAGGTGGGAGGGGAGGAGGCTAACACTTTTTTTCTTACCCCTCCTCCAATTAATTTCTTTTCAAGGGTTTGCTGGCTGACAGATGTTCTTATGTCTAATTCCAAACTAACTTATCAGTTTTACATAAGTCTCTCCAGTAGGCCTAACCAATGACCCTTAACCAATCTCACCAGACTTTTTTTGTTGTGTTTATTGAAATACCTTTGAATGCCTTGATGCTGTGGGAGAATCCACACCTTGTTCTCACCTCTGATTCATTGATTCAATAGAGATTTTCTCACATACTTAAGGTAACTGGGGCTATTATCTCAGTTGATTTAAACTGGATAAGGTAGTTTGAAGGATTGAGTCAGATGACCCCATGTTTTCACTACAATAATGTAAAAGAAAATGAAAAATGAAACCAAACTCAAGAGTAATTGAAATTACTATGCTTAATCCTGGATGGGAGTTTACCAAATGCACCTCTTTGTTTTTGGTAGAAAGAGAGATTATGAGTGAAAGAATGTTATATGAAGTATCAGAAATGACCAATGGGGTTAGTTTTGTTCAACTGTTTCTCCTTGTTAGAGCAGAGAGCTCAGTGTTGGAGAAAGGCTTAAATGGAAATGATGGTGATATGAAAACAGAAAGCACAATACGAATAATTAAAAAAAAATTGTTTCTCACATAAAAAAAGAATAGGGTTCTTATGGGTGAGTAGGTGGGGACAGAGAAAATTTGGTAATAATGTGTAGCCACTATGATGATGCTGACAATTCTAATACCCTTTAGATTTATTACAAATTATTATTATAAAGCACTTTTCAGACAATAAGACTGAAAACTCCATGCCAAAATAATTTCATTTAGATAAACATTTTCATTATAGTAATCTGATTTCAGATTTTCTATCTATTTGATAACAAATGGAATATTTCAAACTATATACACTTCCCAAGAGACTAAATTATTTATGCATAATTTATTGCAACTTTAAGCTTACCTTACTTTACATATTAGTGGACAATACTTACTGTGGAACACACAATGGTTTTAAAAAAGAAACTACTCAAGTTTCTGAGGACAATTGAAGATCTTAAAGATAGTGCATTAGCTGGCAAAGAAATGGAAAGTGAGGGGATGCCTATCAACTGGGGAATGGCTAAACAAGTTGTGGTATATGATTGTGATGGAATGCTATTGTGTTATAAGAAATGATGAATAAGATGGTTTCAGAAGAACCTGGGAAATCTTATATAAACTGAAGCAAAGTAAAGTGATCAGAGCTAGGAGAACATTGTACAAACAACGTACAATATTATCATGATAATCAACTGTGAAAGACTTACCTACTCAGATCCAATGATCAAAGACATTTCCAAAAGACCAATGATGAAAAATGCTATCTTAAAAGATTGAACTAATGACCTCTGAGTACAGTTTGAAGCATACTTTTTCCACTCTATTCATTTATTTTGGGTATGTTTTGCAACATGACTAAAATGGAAATATATTCTGCATGACATAACATGTATAACTGATATATTGTTTGCCTTCTTGGGGAAGGAGGTGAGAGAGGTAGGGAAAGAGTTTGGAATTCAAATTTTTTAAAAAATGTAATTGGGAATTATTTAATGAAATAAAATACATTAAAAAAAAAGACAGTGCATTATGAAAATTGGCTCTCACTAGGCCTAGTCTCAGAAAGAGAAGCTAGACACAGTATTGACCCAGGCATGACTGATGGAATGTAAAATGACTCTTTAATTTAGAGAATGGATAGAGAAACTGGTTAAAATAAGCTCTAGGAGAAATCTACTAGAGACTTTATTAAATATAACTTCACCTGGAGAAAACATGAACTATAGAACTGTTCTAATGCCAATGAGATAACTCTTTTTTAGGCCATTTGTCTAGATTTAAAACTGGGCTCCTGAAATGCTGTCTGAGGTTAGAAGCACAAACTGGACTTTGCTTAGGTTATCTGTATATTCAGAATTGACTGCTGTGATGAGAGCAGTATCTTAACTCCTTCTTCCCATGAATGTTAGGCTGGTTTTTGGCTCTGAGTACTAAAGTCTCAGAACTGTTGATGACATTGACTCATTGCCTGAGTGGAAAGTGACCACAAGTAGTTCCAGGGGCACACTGAAAGGTTGGCTGGTAGATACCAATGGGTAACACTTGCAGTGGAATTTTGCTCAGCTAAGTCAAGTCGAGGTATTTTTAATGCCCATCCTTGCTATTGTTATGGGGGAAATGGGGTATGGGTTTGGGTTAGGGGTTGGGGTTCTTAGGAATTCCTCTTTAAAGTATTACACCCTCTTGCACACAAAAGCAGTTAGAATAAGGTGGTAGTTTATTTAGGGGCAAGGGAAGGGAAGGGGGAGGCAGAAGGGAAACCATGAAAGAAATCCTTGTTCTTCTCATGGGGAGATAGGCACAAAGCACATGGCTCTGAGGTACCAATCTCCTCGAGCAGGAGACTGGCAGGTACTTTTGTAGGGGGCTGATGGGTGTGGACCATCTGCCTGTGGAAAGTTACTTTAGTGAGGGAGGACCATCCCCCACTGGTGGTGACTAGAGGAATTGGGTGAGGGGTGGCTATGGATCTCTCTTCAGGACACAAAGGCTGCAGCCACACCCAAATTTATCTCCCCAAGGGTAAGGGAGATCAGAATGAAGGGTGGAGATCAAAGCTAGCTCAGTCTGATTTGGTTCCGCATATCTCTCTAGGCGTATCTGTCCTCTGGTTTAGTTTCTCAAGGAGAAGATTCCTTGATGTTCCCCAGAGAACTTCTGTGCACCCCATGACACTGTGGTTAAGTAAATTTCTTCTACTATGGTTAAGTAAATTTCTTTTTGTTCATTGTTGAAAGACCTAGGAGTATCTCATTTTGTTCCAATATTGAATCTAAACTACCAAGGAATTGACCTGAGTCAGGCCCAGTGGAGATGAATACTCAGTGCTGATTTCTTGACATTTACTGCCATGTTAGGCCCTTATTATGTACTACCTAAAATAAGTCTTTATTTTACTAAACATGTGTCTCACTTGTATAAAATTATACCTAAAATGCTTTATGTGGTCACCAATCGGTAAGCTGTTGGCAGGTTCTGAGGCCAAGAGATAGTCAAGGGGATGTTCAGAACCTTAATAGAGAATTGCACAGTTAAGAATCAACAGGTGCTCTGTAGCCACTTTCCTAGTTTCTTTCTAATGGAAAAAATGACTCTTAAGAACTGAATCATGAAGGAAGTTAGTTATTTCCAAATGATCTATGCAACTAGAGCTCTCTTTTTTTTATATAGTTGTATTATGTATTAAGTGAGAAAAGACCTGTATTTACAGGGCTGTCCAAACTTCCTGATTTAATTAGTTTAATCTGCCATTCAGTGGATTGGAAGGTATGTATTCAGAGGAGGGGGGAAATAATTTTTTTTAACCATCTTATTTTTTTTATAATAAACATTTTAATTTTAAAATTTGAGTTTCAAATTCTATCCTTCCTTTCCTCCCTCTCCTTCCCCCACCCAGAGGCAATAAATAATCAGATATGTTATGCCTGTACAATTATGTAGAATATTACCATATTAGTCATTTTGTGTAAGAAAACTTGAATAAAAGAAAAAAATAAAGTGAAAAATAGCATGCTTCAGTCTGTGTTCAATCAATATTAGTTCTTTCTTTGAGGTGGATAGGGACAGCTAGGTGGTGCAGTGGATAGAGCAATGCCCCTAAAGTTGGGAGGACCTGAGTTCAAATTCACCTCAGACACTTACTAGCTGTGTGACCCTGGCCAAGTCACTTTGTCCCAGTTGTCATAAATATCCAGGATCATCTCCAGTCATTCTGATATATATCTTGCCACTGGACCTAGATGACTCTGGAGGAGAGAGAGAGACTGATGACCTTGCACAGCCCTCCCTCACTTAAATTCAGTTCACTGCAAGTCATGACATCACCCCAGTGTCAAGATCTACTTCAAGAATGAAGGACAAACAACAGGAGATGAATTGTATTCTTCATCCTTAGTCCTTTGGGATTGTCTTGGATCATTGTATTGCTAAGAATAGTTAGGTCATTCTTAGTTCTTTGGGGGAAAGTAAATTGAATTAAAAGATTTGAACTAATAACCTTGTAAAAGATGCAACTATATATAGAGAGTTGATTTATTTTTTTTGGCAGGGCAATGAAGGTTAAGTGACTTGCCCAGGGTAACACAGCTAGTAAGTGTCAAGTGTTTGAGGCTGGATTTGAACTCAGGTCCTCCTGAATCCAAGGCTGGTGCTTTATCTACTACACCACCTAGCTACCCCTAGAGTTGACTTTTAAAAAATGTTTTACTGATGTTCTTTCTGTTTTTTAAAATAACATTGTTACTGTCAACTAACTGCTTGACCTTCCTCTTTCCTGACCCCATAGAATGCCAACTGCTTGTAATGGTCTAGTTAAGAAAAGCAAATATTTATTCTCTGCCTAGATGTAGAAGGCAAGCATCATCATCCTTCTTCTGAATAATGATTGGACAAATTGAACAGTTATTTCCTTTATATAGTTATGGTCAGCAGGTAAATAGTTCTGGTTCTGTTTACTTTGCTCACTTTTGCTTACTTTTCCATCAGTTCATACAAGTCTTTGTAAGTTTCTTCATAAGAATTCTTCATGTTCATCATTTCTTACAGTGGAATACGATTCTATTATATAAATTTATTCAGCCATGTTCATATCATTAGGTACTTACTTTGTTTTCAATTCTCTCTCTTTTGTGTGTGTGTGTGTGTGTGTGTGTGTGTGGCAATTGGGGTTAAGTGACTTGCCCAGGGTCACACAGCTAGTAAGTGTTAAGTGTCTGAGGTCAGATTTGAACTCAGGTCCTCCTAACTCCAGGGCCAGTGCTCTATCCACTGGGCCACCTAGCTGCCCCTCCAGTTCTCTTTTAATGCAAAAAGTGCTGATATACATACATACATATATAAATCCACATGTGTATATGCATATGTATATGAATATTAATTTTCCCTTTATCTTTGGCCTCTTTGGTCTAAGCCTAATAGTGGTATCACTGGGTTAAAAGCAGGTATGTGTTGGAGCCAGCTCTAGCCAAGGAACCCATTGTTAAATTTTCAGTGTATGCATTTACACCTTAGAAATCAGTAATAAGTATAAATCAGGGTTTGATTTATTGTTTTGCTGAATGTCTAGAGTCTAGGCAAGTGTAGACTCTAGACATAATAAAATGTTAATAATGCAGATTAAACTTAAAAGTGTGTGTAGACCTTATTTTCCCCTGGCTGGATTGTTAAACATTTACTAGCACACCTCTATACTGCTCCATAAACTTTTTTAGAGTTTAGCAAGACTACAGTAGAAGGCTCAGGGAAGGAAGTTATCACCAGATAGGAGGCCTGATGACTGTGGGCTAATAATAATAATAATAATAATAATAACTTGCATTTATATAGCATTGTAAGATTTGCAAAGTGCTTTGTAAAGTCCATGTGGGAATGTGTGTGTGTCAGTAAGGCATATTTGACACTGATTGCAGTGGGATAGTAAAACAAAACAAAACAAAACAAAAAAACTATTGCTTTTGATATGAGGGGAAAGCACGTGGGTCCTTAGGATTCCTCTGTAAAGAATTACACTCTTAAGCAAGTCTTATTGAGGAATAAAAGAACAGATTTATTGGGATACAAGAAAAACTGGCTGGGAGGAAGGTTTAAAAACACTTTCCTCCCGGACTAGCCTGGGGAGCACCCTTTTTTTTTTTTTGTGGTGAGGCAATTGGGGTTAAGTGACTTGCCTAGGGTCACACAGCTAGTGTTAAGTGTTTGAGGTCACATTTGAACTCAGGTCCTCCTGACTTCAGGACCGGTGCTCTATCCACTGAGCCACTTAGCTGCTCCAGGAGCACCCTTTTATAGGGCTAAGATGGTGTGGATAAAATGTTCCTTATTGGGTGATGGGTTGGAAGTTGTCTGGCGATGGGTCAGGGTTGTTTGATGATGGGTCGTGGGCAATCTGGTGATGGGCATTAACTCCATCCTGGAGGGTCGAAAGCAGTCTGCTGGCGGTTTCTGTGTCCTCTTCTGCTGTAGCCATGCCTAACAGGATTACCTCATGGAAGTGGTGAGGAGGACTGGAATGCAGGGTGGTGGTCCTCGAGTTTATCTCTTTGGGTGTGTCTGTCCTCTGGTTGAGATCAAGGAGAAGCTTCCTTGATCTCAAGGGAAAACTCCTGGGGTTTCACGAAAAAGTTCTTTGACCTCTTCAGACAACTTCTGGGGTAACCAGGGCCCATAATGCTCCCATAGCATTTTGTTTCAATAGTGGCAAAAATTCATGAACTAATCTGAGCTCGAAGATTTTTTTTTTGTCTTGCACATCTGAATTTGTTTATCACTCCATAGTTCCTCAAGTGCTGTTTTCTATGTAGCCATAATTCAGGAGACTTGGGACATTATTGGTATAAATCATTTAACTTCTCTGCGTATCAGTTTCCTTATTCTTTGGAGTTTGTTTGTTTTTATTTGTTTTTGTTTTGGTGAGGCAATTGGGATTAAGTGACTTGCCCAGGGTCACATAGCTAGTAAGTGTTAAGTGTCTGAGGTCAGATTTGAACTCGGGTCCTCCTGACTTCAGGGCTGGTGCTCTATCTACTGCGCCACCTAGCTGCCCCAGTTTCCTCATTTTCAAAAAAAAAACGAGGCTAGACTAAAATTCTAAAATTATTTACAGAAATAACATTCTGTGATGACATGATTTTGTTATTCTTAAGTAGCAGGTTAGTTCTTGGTGTTGGGAAAAAGTACATTTCTTGGAAACAGATTTGGGGAGAGGGGTGGGGTAGATGGGGACTGACCCAGTTTGCAACATTATTAGTATGAGGAAGAAATACCACCATAAAATTGTCGGTAATACTTCAGAATATTTATGTAAAGTTAGGTATCAGAAGCAGAGGAAGCAGTGCTTGGCACAGTGCCTGGCACAGAGTAGGTGTATAGTAAATGCTGGTTTACTTCATTAAACAATGTGTGTCTGCCTTCTGTAGAAGAGAGACCGTATACCTTTTCTATAGCAAAACCTAAGACTGAGAACAAAGGGATTTATGTTTACCTCTTTGACAAGCTCTTTCAACAAAACCCAATTTCCCTTTTTGTGGAAATAAGAACATCCCCAGGAAGGATAATAGAAGCCATAGTATTGTTTTTCCTGGACGATTTACAAAGCAGTGATCCTGATGTATCCATTCATATGGTTCTGCCCTTAACTACTGGTCGTGCTCCTTCAAGACTTAGTGGGATATTTTATTTACTCATCCCTCCTCAAGGACACGGTTGAGCAAATGGTTTAATTCAATTAGATAAAAGCACAGTAAAATTAAAACCAGTAAATATATGTTTCACAAATTACCATCTTCTACTCCTTCCTTGTCCCAATCCTCAAGAAAAAAAACACATCCCTCTCAAGATGTAGTCTTCTTCTTCCCTCTTCAATCCTCTAGCCTCAGCATGGGCTGCTAGACTTCTTATCTGCCAGTAAAGTTGGGAATGGGCAATAGGTAGTAAATTTACGATCAATCAATAAGCATTTATTAAGTGCTTCTTACCATGTGCTAGGTACCATGCTAAATGCTGGAGATAAAAAGAACAAGCAAAAACAGACCCTGCCCTCAGGGAACATATAATGTGGGAGACAAGATGTCTACAAATAGGTACACACAAGGTATATACAGAGAAGGTGAAGGTAACTTTAAAAGAGAATGCACTGGTAAATAGAGGACTTGGAAAGGCCTCCTGCATAAGGTGATGCTTGAACTGAGTCTTGAAAGAAGCCAGGGATTTCAGCCAGTGAAAAGGAAAGGACCTGAGACAGGAGATTCACAGAAACTAGGCTAGTATGGCTAGAATGTAGAGTGGAGCAATAAGTAAGAAGACTTTAAAGGAAGGGGCTAGGTTGTGAAAAACTTTAAATGCCTTTATATTTGATCTTAGAGGTAATAAAGAATCACTGAAGTTTATTGAGTAGAGGTATGTGTGACATGATCAGATTCACACTTGGGATACAAATACAAAAAGAAAGATGGTTCCTACTGTGAGAAATGGGTAGTTGTCTCCTCTCAATGAGGATATAACAGTCAATCATACTCCTCCTGACCTGTTTGTAGGACAAAGGTCTCAGATCTCCTCCTCCCGCTCTGGCTAACAAAATCACATGGTTCAAGGAGCCCTCAGTAAGGTCCTCTCTGGAGTTGTGTCCATATAAGGAAGAATAAAGTCCACTCCTGAGTTTTGCCCAAATAAGGAAGAGGGATGTGAATACATCGTTCAGATTAGCTAGTTTTTACCTGTAGATTGTAACCCTTGAGTAATCGGACCAATGATGAAAAAGGGCAGGGTCCATTTGCATTAGGGACTAGGGTATAAAACAGGGCCTGTGATCCCCCTTTCTTTGCACCCACTAGCTGCACACCAGGGTGCCTCTTCAGGAGAAGGAAATAAAAGAGTCTTTGTCACATGGCTGCTGAGTTCCTGAGAATTATTGAGAAGAGGATTGATTTTTCCCTCACACTACCTTCAAGAAGCTTATGTTCCAATAGGGAAGACAACACATAAAAGGGAGCTGAAAAATGGGTGGGATTGGGGAGGAGAACCTGCTTGGGGACATAGTTGTAAAGTGCATTATGTCAGGAGAACTGGAAGGAGAATAAATTCAAGTTGGATTATGAAATCATGTGGACGGTCATCCTAGACTTTCAGCTGCCTGTTGGTCTGTTCCACCTGCTTTCATCTTCAGTTGAACGTCTCAAACCAAATTTATCCTTTTTCTTCCTCTCTTTCCCCCACCCCCACATCTCAACAACTCTTCTGAACTTACTGATATCTCTTTTCTTCCAGTCACTCAGGCACAAAACATTAGAGTCAACCTTAACTTTTCCCTTTCTCTCTCCTTTTACCTCTTGTCAGTCACCAAATTTGTGGATTTTTCTTTCATTTCTCTTATATTCATCTCTCCTTTTTCATCTCCACTGCCACTTGCCTAAGCCATGTCCTTATCACCTCACTTCTAAACTATTGCAGTAGTCTATTAACTGGTTTCTCTGCCTTGAAACTTTGCCTTCTCCAGTCAAAATAATACCAGATTGATCTTTTTTTTTTTTTTTTTTTAGTGAGGCAATTGGGGCTAAGTGACTTGCCCAGGGTCACACAGCTAGTGTTAAGTGTCCGAGGTTGATTCGAATTCAGGTACTCCTGACTCCAGGGCTGGCGCTCCATCCACTGTGCCACCCAGCTGCCCCCAGATTGATCTTTCTAAAGCACAGCTCTGATCATTTCAGTCACTTAATAAAAAAAAAACAAAACATTTTGATAATTCCCTCCTTCCAGGGAATCATAATAATTATGATGGCTAGCATTTATATAGCACTTTAAGGTTTAACTTATTTGATCCTCACAATAACCCTTTGAAGTAGGTGCTATCTCCCTTTTACAGATGAAAAAATAAGGCTGTGAGAGAGTTTAAGTCACTTCCCCAGAACCACATAGCTAGTAATTGTCTGAAACAGAGTTCAAGCTCAGATCTCCCTGACTCCAAGTACAAGACTCCATCCACTGTGCCACCTAGCTATCTCAAAGTCCAAACTCCCTTGCTTGGCTCTCAAGGCCTTCCAAGATCTAGTCCCTATCTATTTATTTCACCAACCTCCACTCTGGTTAAATAAATAATAAAAAATCCAGTCAAATTGACATGCATATTGTTCTCTGAAGATTTCTCACCCTTGCCCTTGCCTAGGGTACCCTCCTTTGCTTTTTCTTTACTAATCTCCTTTCCTTTTAAGGGCCAATTCAAGTTTCACCTCCTCCAGTGAAGCATTCCAGGATTGCCCAGACCTTCCAAGATTATTCCTTCTTCTAAACTTTTGTAGTTCTTGACATTTTTACTACTCATTGACTAGTTATCATGGCAGCTTATATTGGTTTTTTTTTTTAAATGTCCGTGTCCCATTTCTGCAAACCAATGTAAGCAAGCATTTATTAATTTTTTTTTATATGTGAGGTACTATGCTTGGCACCAGGGATAAGAAAACAAAAATGAAAAAGTCTCTGCCTTCAAGGGACTCATATTCTTTTTTTAAAATTTTTTTTTGCAGGGCAATGAGGGTTAAGTGACTTACCCAGGGTCACATAGCTAATAAGTGTCAAGTGTCTGAGGTCCAATTTGAACTCAGGTCCTCCTGAATCCAGGGCTGGTGCTCTATCCACTGCGACACCTAGCTGCCCTGGACTCATATTCTTTTTTTTTGCAGGCAACTGGGGTTAAGTGACTTGCCCAGGGTCACACAGCTAGTAAGTGTCAAGTGTCTGAGGCTGGATTTGAACTCAGGTACTCCTGAATCCAGGGCCGGTGCTTAACCACTGCGCCATCTAGCTGCCCCACTCATATTCTTTTTTTTTTTTTAGTGAGGCAATTGGGGTTAAGCGACTTGCCCAGGGTCACACAGCTAGTACATATCAAGTGTCTGAGGCCGGACTTGAACTCAGGTACTCCTGACTCCAGGGCCGGTGCTCTATCCACTGCGCCACCTAGCTGCCCCCGATTTTTTTTTTGTGTGTGGGACAATGGGGGTTAAGTGACTTGCCCAGGGTCACACAGCTAGTAAGTGTCAACTGTCTGAGGCTGGATTTGAACTCAGGTACTCCTGAATCCAGGGCCAGTGCTTTATCCACTGCGCCACCTAGCCGCCGCCCCTCATATTCTTTTGACAGAAACAATGTGTAAACATAAAAGTATAGGTGGGGAGGCATATGGGGGCTTGTGTTTTGTTTGGTCCATGTAGGTTATATGTACCCACATGGGTTCTGTCTAGAAGTGACTTGCATGGAGGCAAGAACAAACCTCTCTAGCATCACCACCACTCCCTTCTCCAAGGGATACTTTGATTTCTTCCAGAAGTTGAAGCAGGAGGTTAGGACCAGAGGCTGGCCACTCTGCTCAGGTATATCACTGAAAGAGTATAACTGGCTAGAATTAGATCTATCTGCTCCCTTAAATATTATTAGTCTAGGACACGTAATTTTTAGGTACAAACTATACTTCTCATTGCTATCCCTTAATAGAGGAGTGCCCCAAGATATATATTTAAGTCTTGGCCCCCTTTTGACTAGATACTGCTTCTAAAATGAACACAAATAGCAAATATACCCATTTATACAAATTGTTAGGAAACCAGAAATCAGAGAAGGTAGACATAGGGGAATGCATACCAGAAAAGACACAGAGTGAATGGGTACTCTCATTGGGGGTGAGATAATTCAGCTCAACCAAGAGAAAGAATATTTCATATTTCATTCAAGGGGAAATTCTCCAAAGTCTCTTGTGTAGTAGGTAGAGGGATGATTGGAGGGTCAGTTCTTGTACATATTAGCTTTTTCCCATTGTCTTTCTCTTTTCAGGGACCTGAAGAGAGTTTAGAATAGTGCATCTTCTCCCTTGAAGTTGGTAGATAGAAGGCCAGCATCTCCCTTCTCTCCAGCTCTCACCAACATCACCTTTTGCACAGATATGAGGCATAGAGGAATCAATATCCACCAGTAAGAAGAGTCTTATGCAATTGGCTCTTTTAGCCAACAGTTATATCCATATAATGTACGTACTAAAAAGCAAGGTTATTGAGGGGACAGTAGCATCTGAGGATGAAGAACAGCTTCATGTAGAAAATGGGACTTGAATTTAATATTTTTGGGTACTAGGGATCCTAAGAGAGGTAACTAGATGATTCAGTGTCTAGAGCCCTGGGCCTGAAAAGTCAAGAAGACCTGAGTTCAAATTTGGTCTCAGATACTTACTGGCTGTGTGACCCTGGACAAATCACTTATGCTCTTTTTGCTTTAATCAGCTGGAGAAGAAAATGACAAACCATTCCAGTATCATTGCCAAGAAAACCATAAGAACAGTGTTGTCCCTGGGGTCACAAAGAGTTGGACAAGAATGAACGGTTGAACAATAACAATAACAACGGGATTCTAAGAGGCAGTAGTAAGAAGTAAGTGCATTTCAAGCATGGGAGATACTCTTGCACAGACAATGGCCAGGAGACAGTGTTATGTCTGAGCAACAGCAGGGAGGTCCATTTGGTTGAATCATGGAATGCAGGAAAGGGATTGATATATAATAAAGAGGGAAAGGTAAGTTGGAGTCTAATTTTGAAGGGCTTTAAATGCCAAACAGGGGGGTTTACATTTGATTCTAGAAATACCAGAGTCACTAGAGTTTAATGAGCAGTGGGGTGCTCGAGTTAGACCTGGACTTTGAAGACATTTTGCAGCTGTATGAAAATGGATCAGAGGGGGATAGACTTGAGGCAGGGATTATAGAGTGATAGGATGATCAATTTCGAGCTAGAGAAACAACTGCATTTAGGACATTATTACAGTAATCTGGGTGAGAGATGTTTAGAGCCTGAGCTAGGGTGATGTCCATATATATGCGTGAAGAGAAGGTAATTGATGGAGGTAGAAGCTACAAGACTTAGCAACTCAAGCATAAGGACTGTGTCTGGTTGGCACTCGGTTAATATTTATTAATGATGTGTTACATGCCTGCTTTAGGCAATAGTAGAATAATATACAATATTAACAAAATGCAACTAATTTCCCACATGATTCTTCGTTATGCTTCTGGGCATTTTAATAATATTTTCATTAAAATGGGGGTCTTGGGGTATAGCAAAAAGGAAACTATATGCAGAGTCAGAAGACGGGTTTAGATCCTAGCTCAGCTACTTACTACCTTTATAACCTTGGGCGAATACTCAGCCTTGCCGGGCCTCCATGTCCAAGTCTAGTACAGTGAAAATTGTGCTGGATTTTGAGTCAGAGGACCTATATCCAAATATTGGTTCTCTCATTTAATATACGAGAGACCTTGGGAAAGACACAAAACCTCCTTGGGCCTTAGTGTCCTTATTAATTGAATGTAAAGGTTGGACTAGATAATATCTACGCTCCCTTCTAGCAAATTTATAATCCTATGAAAATGTATTGTAAAATGCAGGGATAAGTACAACCAGTTACCACTAGATGGAGTGAGTGATTTTCTAAGTCACTTAGAAGCCTTTTCATTTACAGAATCATAAGTGATTATGACCATTGCTTTAGGCCTCAGATGGTTTAGGTAGGCAAGGGGTGTCAGATTACTGATATCTTTGGGGACTTATTGAAAGCTTGTTCATAATTTTGCAAAGAATACCTCCTGTCCACTCTGTCACCTACCAGATAAAAACAGAAGTAAAGAAAACAAGTAGGATTTGTACAGAATGAAATAAATTACAAGTGATTAAAAACAGTCCTGTGTATGAGGGGTGAAATTTCATACATATTCAATTATAAATTAGCATAACAAACATCTACTTTTAATAAGAACATAGTTAGCTTTTCTAGCTTTTTGATGGTGAGGCACCTAAAGGTCATTCTTTCTGGGGCACATGTGGACAGCCGTAGCATTTAGTTTGACTGTTTTTACTACTGTTGTTTAAATCCTTAAATTTCACTGGCATTTTAAAGATCAAACATGACAACTTTTTCTTTAACTCACTTTTGTTTTGAAAGGCCCTATATTTTACTTCCAGTGTGTAAACTGGCAGTTTGGTTTAGAGTGAAAAGAATTTAAAATAATTTAACTGAGAAAATGACTTTTTACTTAGGGCAAAATTGGCATCATTGCACCAGTCAGAAAGTGAAACCCTTCACCTTGTTTTTGGCAAACGTTGTCACTTTTCCATAGCTCCGGCAGAAATGTTAGAATTATTATAAATCAGCTCTGGAGCATGCTGTTATTTCATCTTCTGTAAAAAATTTCAATCATATTCTTAATGTTTCTGTTTCCAAGCCAACTGTTTAATGCTTAAGTCTTTCTTTGAGACTGCAGCTCAGACTATTCATTTATGCTAACAGAGGAGCTTGAACAATACTGTAAATTAAAGAAAATGTAATTTGGAGATTTGTCTTATAATTTACCATTTTCAAAAAGCACTCTCTGGAGAAATTAATAGCTTAAATATTACTGGAATAATGAGGATCAAGTTTGAGGAAAATATAGCTTGAAAGTCTATTACTGAAAATGATGGAAATAGGCATTTTTGCATTGCTATCTGAGCAAATATAATACCATACCATTTATCTCTAATTATCCCCAAGAAAAAGAACCAGAAACCCTGGGAAAAAAAAACAAAGAGTAAAGATTTAAATGGATCTGTTATTCTATTGCTTTCCCTCGCCTATTATTTCTGTTATTATAAATATTAACAAAAATCAGCAAATAGGAACAGAAAAGAAAAACAGAAGGCTGATATTCTTTGGGTCAAAAAGAGCCTACACTCAGTTCATATGAAATCTTGGGCCTATTATTCCAGTAAAACATCTTCACAGAATCCAAATGTTCATTTTCAAATCTATTCTTATCCAATGAAGTGTGTGATTTTTCTATTCATGTTAAAGAAAGCCAGACTGAGAATTTATCTAAATTCGGCTAATTACATTTGGTCAAGCATTGTCCTTGGCACAATTATTTGTCAGTCTTAAAAATTTTTGTACTCTTAATCAGCTATAGCTTCAGGGGCCATTGGCTGCAAAATACCCACTTTAATTACCTCAGGATACAGGGCTGCAGCTAGGACCTTTATTCTGTGTGTTGTCGCTTCTAAGACTAAATAAATGGATGGGTTTGTGCAACAGTTCTGTCCTATGGAGGTAAAACATGAACAAACAGCTTGGGATATTTCAGAGAGATTAACTTGTATTTTCGTTTAGCTTTGGAAAGTTTACAGTTGTTGTCTTTTTTTCTCCCCTGAACCAGAGGTCGATTCTGATAGTCAGCCACATTGTATCCCTGATGGAACAGTCATCATTTGGGCTGGGTAGTTTTTACCACTACCACCCAATTAATTTTAAAATTATACCACAAGGAATTGACACATTCTCTTTATGCATTTATATCTGGGATCTGGAGCTTTGATGCCTCCCTAACCCCCTACTTGTGAGAAACAGCTCTTTCCTTTGTAAAACCGGGAGGATGAGAGAGAATAGAAACAGGCAGATTTTTTACACCTCCTCTTGTCAGTCTAGATGATTCACTAAGCCTGGTAGGCTGTGTGCCCTGTATCAATACAATCACATAATCATTACCTGTAAGTTAAATCACTCCGTACACCCACTGGTAAAAATATGACAATAAAGCTATTCTTATGATTTTTTTGCCTTTGAAGTAATTATATATAGTTGAGAAACTAAAGTACCTTCAAGCATTACCTTTCTACTAGTGAAACTTTTTTTGTCAGTCCTCCTCATCTGCTCCCCACCCCCAATATTGAAACTGAAAAAAGTCATGGTGCAGAGACATGGATTTCTGGAGTATTCAGGAGACATTTTCAGCTAAATGGAGGAGTATGGAAAGTATAAGACCATGGAAAATGCCAAGGATTTCATCATCTATAGCATGGTATCTTGCAGATAATAGAAGCTCAGAAAATAACTACCAAATCAATGTTGGATTAATTCATTTCTTTTTGAAAGACATGAAAAATTTCATTGCTCCCAGAAATAAAACTTTGCTGGGGAGGGGCTGGGGCAGGCCTGTCCTTTAGTAGTAAATTTAAGCATCAGTAACTGTCTTGAGAATGAAGGGACAGGCAGATTGATTTTAGGATTTTACAATTGATAGAGCATCTCTCTTTTAGCTTTGAAAAAATCAATTTTGTTTACCTCAATGTTGGATGTTGGAATTGAGAGTGGTTGAAGAAGCCACATAACCTCCTAGGGCATGGGTTTGAATCCAACACAGGTTGTCACAAAAAGTTGTTACCGTCTGACAAATGTCTTGTGAAATGAGCTGGTCTCAGTCCAGTGGACAGATGTCCATATCACAAAATACTCTAATTGGCAGTCTTAGCAGAGCAGCCAAGAATTGAATGGACCTGGAATATGAACCCTCTTCTCACTCTCTGGAGGGGCAAACAGAGGTACACTCATCAAGAAAGCTTGGAATTGTTAGTGGCCATGCTATATATGTGTCTTTATGGATAAACAGAGGACTTTGTGTTTCAAAGCTGTCAGTTGAGTTCCTTTCAATATATTGAACTTGCTTTAAAAAAAAGAAAACAAAAAACCCCAACCTTCCAAGTTCAGACAAGCAAGCATCCATTCCTTCCTGTGGCAAATGCTACTGCACAAACATATACTTTTTCTCTCTGTCATATTTTAAATGTACCTCATGTTCAGGAATGTGAGTTTTCATAACCGTTCCTTATCTTTTTAAAAATTAACACATGTTGCAAAAATCTGTATGTGCAAAATTAAAGAAATATTTGAACTAAGAGTGTTTTGCCTGTGGCTAAAAAATATGGTTTGTCCAATCTGCTGCAACTTGTCTGTTTGGCCACACTAAAGTGAAGACCCAGAAAGACCAGTCACACTCCCTGAGAGATTGTTTTAATAAATGTTGGAAATTATACAGACTAAATTTTTCAGTGCTTTCATTCTATGTCAGCCATGCTTAGACAAGCATAGCTGGAGCCAGCTTTTATTCAGACTAGATGACTAGAGTAGGTGACAGCATCAGTAATGTGACTTTGGAGGTATAGAAGAGGCCTAGAGACCCAAATACATCTTTGATCTATCTGTTGGGTACTGCCTAAAATTTCATTGTTTGAGTTCTACTTTTTTTTTTAGTTTTATTGTTTTGATCTCTGTTAAAGTACACTTACCACTGTGAGGGTAATAATTTGAACTCTTATCAGACTCATACATCTCAGTGTGAATGAATTTCATATCCTTTCTTGAGAAAAGGTTTTGTATGAAGAAAGATGGAAAAAGGAAAAGAATGGGGAGAAAGTAGGGGTGGGGTTCTGAAGATGAACTTCACTTTCTTCACAGTTTTGTCCCAGGCATAGCCTGGACATAAATATATGTCCTTGATTCAAAATAGAATGTAGTTTGACTTTTTTTAAGGAACAATTTTAAATACCGAAAACATAAGTTAGTGTTGGTTATTAATTTATTTATATACTTATGCCCCTATTTTGTTAGACCTTATTTTGTGTCTACTGGCCTGGAATAAAAACTGATTTATGCCCAAAGACAGAAGCAACAATCTAATATATATCAAATCATTAAGTATGTTTTGTAATAGCTAAGAATTAGAACCAAAGTGGGTCCCCATCAGTTGAGGAATGGCTGAAAATACCCTGATATATGAATATATGGAATATTATTTTGCAGAACAAAATGAATGTGAGGAATTCAGAAAAATGAGAAGGCTTGGATGAACTAATTCAGAGTGAAATGAGAAGGATCAAAAGAATGACTTCCCCACTGCACTGAAAAAAATCATTAAGAAGAAAGCCAAGCTTGGGGGAACTGAAAAACCAGTTTTGGTTCTGGACAACAGATAATGAAGCATGCTTCACTTCTCATGGCTTAAAGATAAGGGGCATATGGGAAGGATATGCTATATGTTGTCAGATCTAGTTATTTATTGAAAAATTTTTTCTTGGTTTTAAGAGAGAGTTCTGTGAAGAAGGGGAGGAAGTTTCTTTTTTCCCCGGAAATTATTGTGATATATAATATATAATATATAATATCAGAAGGCTCTTGAAAATCTTTTTTAAAAAATGTACTTAAAAAGGTTATTCAACTACAACTGCAAGCATCAGTTACTGTTTGCTATTGATCTCCACTAGCATGGTATTATTACTGAAATAAGAATTTAAGAACGGGAATGTTATTTGGTCATGATCTAGTTTAAACCTCTCTTTTTACAGATGAAGAAATTGAAGTCCCAAGAAATGAATTAATTTCCCCAAGACCATATTGCTAGCATTAGGATTAACATTCTAAATCCAGCCCTCATGAAAAGGGAGCAAAATATTTGAAATTAAACATTGTTCTATGCCCAAACAAGTATAAAACTTTGCATACCCTTTGACCTAGCAATGCTACTACTAGGTCTGTATTCCAAAGAAATCAAAGGAAAAGAAAAAGGACCCACATATACAAAAATATTTATAGCAGCATTTTTTTGTGGTGACAAAAATTGGAAATTGAGTTCCCCATAAACTGGGGAATCGCTGAACAAATTGTATATGTGATTGTGAGGTAATACTATTGAACTATAAGAAATGGTGAGGTAGATAGATTCAGAAAAACCTGGGAAGACTTATATGAACTGATGATAAGTGAAGTAAGCTGAACCGGGACAACATTGTACACTGTAACAGCAATATTGTTATGATGATCAACTATGAAAGACTTAGCTACTTTGATTAATACAGTGAGCCAAGAAAATTCCAAAAAACCCATGAAAAAGTGCTATCCACAAGCAAAGAGAGAGAGAGAAAGAGAAACAGAACTGATGATATCTGAGTGCAAATTGAAGAATACTTTTTTCACTTTATTCTTGCTTTTTTTGCAACATGGCTAATATGAAAATGTATTACATGACTTCACATATATAATTGATATAATATTACTTGCCTTCTCAATGGGTGGGGGAGGGCTGTAGGGTGGGAGAGAATTGGGAGCTCAAAATTTTAAAACATGAATGTTAAAATAAATAAAATATCATTATTAAAAATTTTAAAAAGGAAATAGAAGTTATTTGAAAATCTTTACTGGTGTTGATCAGTTTGAATAGAGGTGGGAAACCTTTTCCCTTTATCAATTAAAAATGTTTTAACATATTCACCAAAGTATTTGTAGCATCACTTTTTATGGTTATATGGTTTTATGGTTATGGTCATTTTACAAAGAAAATGCTCATTGACTAAGGAATGACTAAACAAATTGAGGTACATGAATATAATAGAATATAACTGTACTTTAAAATCTATGAATATGATGACTACAGAGAATCATGAAAAGGTGTACATGAATTGCTACAAAATGAACCAAGAAAACAACAATACAATACAAAACAATACAACAATGGATGTATTGATTGGTTTTAGTGATTTTTTTCTCTTTCT
This sequence comes from Dromiciops gliroides, assembly GCF_019393635.1. Lineage (NCBI taxonomy): Eukaryota > Metazoa > Chordata > Mammalia > Microbiotheria > Microbiotheriidae > Dromiciops > Dromiciops gliroides. The sequence continues at coordinate 201,690,249 of NC_057862.1, forward strand.
ATTTTAAAAAATTCTTTGTTTTACATAGAAGATCTTTCAGGGAGGAAGAAGGAGAGATATATTGAGAAATAATTATGTAAAAGGAAGATATCATTAAAACATTATTTTAAAAATAAACTATTTTTTGGAATTATTAAGACCTATTGACCCAGTGGGGAAAAAAGGGGGAGGGTATTAGTTGAAGGTCTTACATAAGTAAAAACAACTGAATCCGATTATGATGAGTTTTTTATTTTTTGAGAGAAAAATTTAAATAATTTTAAACTCGATTTTAACATTTTGAATAAGAAGTATACAACTCAAGTACAATCAAGTCAAGTCAACAAGCATTTATTAAGTACCTATTATGTGCCAGACCCCCCCTCCCCCAAGGACTTTATAGTGAAATCTGGAAGACAATATGCCAAAAGCTTTGTATCAATAAGATATATATAGGATAAATTGGAGATAACCAACAAAGGAAAGACACTAGCATTAGGAAGAATTGGCAAAGGCTTCTTGCAGAAGATGTGATTTAAGCTTTAGGTTTTGAAGAAATACAGGAGGCAGAGATGAGTCAAGTAAGAATTCCAGGCAAGGGAGATAACCAATGAAAATACTTGGAGTTGGGAGATATTATGGTTTGTAGAGTATGGGGAGTAAGGTGTAAGTAAATTGAAAAGTATTTTAAAACACAATTGATGTCCATATTTGATAGTGAAGGGAATGAGGAGGAAGAAAAGAAAAAGGAAGGGATAAAAAGTGTGTAGTGGAAAGGGAGGGAAAAGAAAGAGTTAAGCAGGCAGAGAGGCCTGGGAAGTGAGACCCAGATAGAGGACAAGTGTATTAGAGAGGTGGATGCAAAACAATAGGGAAGTGGGGAGAAAGAAATATACAAAAAGAGAAATGCACACACAAGATGATGAAAGAGGGACAGGTTAAGATTCTGAAGGAAGCATTAGGTCAGATAAGTTGTTTTTGTTAGACCTTATTCACTTGGTCTATAGACTTTACTTGTATTATTTTCCTTTGAAAGGCTTGATGATATAACTATTGTTCTTCACACTTCAAACCCTCTTTATCCTGCATAATTTCCTTTTTAAACGCTTATTAGATGATTTAACCACTGTTCACAGCACTTCAAATACTCTTTATCCTAAATTTCCAGAGGCTCTGTTTCAACTATGTAGAAAACTACCTAGGGATGAAGAGAAAGGAAATGACTTTCTTTTTTTTTTCTGATAAAAATATTTTACTTTTTTTTCAGTTACATGTAAAGATAGTTCTCAACATTTGTTTATACCAGTTTTATAATTTCAGATTTTTCTGCTCTCTCCCCTCCTTCCCCCTCTCCTAGAAAGCAGGTAATCTGATGTAGGTTTTATATATATATATATATATATATATATATATATATATATATGTATGTATGTATGTATCATTAAACATTTCTCATTAGTCATGTTATAAGAGAAGAATCAGAGCAATGAAGAAAAACCTCAAAATAGAGAAACAACAGCACCAAAAACAAAAGAAATAGTATGGTTCAATCAGCATCTATACTCCATAGTTCTTTTTTTTTTTTTTACCGGGATTTGGAGATCTCCTTCCATCATGAGTCCCCTGGAACTCTTCTGTACCATTCACTGCATTGGTGAGAAGAATCTAGTCCATCACAGTTGATCAACACGCCATGTTGATGATACTGTGTACAATGTTCTTCTGGTTCTGCTCATCTCACTCATCATCAATTCATGCAGGTCCTTCCAGGTTTCTCTGAACTCCCCCTGCTCATCATTTCTTACAGCACAATAGAATTCCATTACATTCATATACCACAACTTGTTCAGCCATTCCCCAATTGATGGGCACCCCCTCAACTTCCAATTCCTTGCCACCACAAAAAGAGCAGCTATAAATATTTTTGTACATGTGGGTCCTTTTCCCTTTTTTATGATTTCTTTGGGAAAAAGATCCAAAAGTGGTATTGCTGGGTCAAAGGGTATGCACAGCTTTATAGCCCTTTGGGCATAATTCCAGATTGCTCTCCAGAATGGTTGGATTAGTTCACAGCTCCGCCAACAACACCATTAGTGTTCCAATTTTCCCACAGCTTCTCCAACATTTATTATTTTCCTTTTTTGTCATATTAGCCAATCTGATAGGTGTCAGGTGGTACCTCAGAGTTGTTTTAATTTGCATCTCTCTAATCAATAGTGATTTAGAGCATTTTTTCATATGGGAATAGATAGCTTTGATTTCTTCATCAGAAAACTGCCTGTTCATATCCTTTGACCATTTCTCAATTGGGGAATGACTTGGATTCATATAAATTTGATTTAGTTCCCTATATATTTTAGAGATGAGACTTTTATCAGAAGTACTGGCCATAAAAATTGTTTCCTAGCTTTCTGCATCCCTTCTAATTTTGGATGCGTTGCTTCTGTTTGTACAAAAACTTTTAAATTTAATGTAATCAAAATCATCCATTTTGCATTTCATAATAGTCTCTATCTCTTGTTTGGTCATAAACTGTTCTCCTTTCCAAAGATCTGAAAGGTAGACTATTCCTTCCTCTCCTAATTTACCTACGGTATCACATCTTATGTCTAAATCATGTACCCATTTTGACCTTATTTTAGTATAAGGTGTAAGATGTTGGTCTATGCCTAATTTCTGCCATATTATCTTCCAGTTTTCCCAGCAGTTTTTGTCAAATACTGAGTTCCTATCCCAGAAGCTGGAGTCTTTGGGTTTATCAAACACAACATTACTAGTGTCATTTACTACTGTGTCTCCTGTGCCTAGCCTATTCCATTGATCCTTCACTCTATTTCTTAGCCAGTACCAGATAGTTTTGATGACTGCAGCTTTATAGTAAAGCTCCAGATTTGGTACAGCTAACCCACCTTCCTGTGCATTTTTTTTTCATTATTTCCCTTGATGTTCTTGACTTTTTGTTTTTCTAGATGAATTTTGTTATTATTTTTTCTAGCTCTATAAAATAATTAGTAGTCTGATTGGTATGGCACTGAATAAGTAAATTAATTTGGGTAGAATTGTCATTTTTACTATTACTCTGCCTACCCATGAGCAATTGATTCTGATTTGATTTGTGTGAAAAGTGTTTAGTAATTGTTTTCATATAGTTCTTGGGTTTGTCTTGGCAAGTAGACTCCCAAGTATTTTATATTATCTACCGTTACTTTTATTGGAATTTCTCTTTCTATCTCTTGCTGCTGGACTTTGTTGGTCATGTATAGAAATGCTGATGGGGTAGCTAGATGGTGCAGTGGATAAAGCACTGGCCTAGGATTTAGGAGGACCTGAGTTCAAATCCAGCCTCAGACACTTGACACTTAACTAGCTGTGTGACCCTGGGCATGTCACTTAACCCTCATTGCCCTGCCCCACCCCCCCAAAGAGAAATGTTGATGATTTATGTGGATTTATTTTATATCCTGCTACTTTGCTAAAGTAGTTAATTGTTTCAAGTAATTTTTGAGTTGATTCTCTAGGATTCTCTAAGTATACCATCATATCATCTGCAAAGAGTGATAGTTTTGTTTCCTCCTTGCCTATTCTAATTCCTTTAATTCCTTTTTCTTCTCTGATTGCTAATGCTAACATTTCTAGTACAATATTGAATAATAGAGATGATAATGGACATCCCTGTTTCACCCCTAATCTTATTGGAAAGGCCTCTAACTTATCTACATTACATATAATGCTTGCTGATGATTTTAGGTAGATACTGCTTATTATTTTAAGGAAAGCTCCACCTATTCCTAAGCTCTCTAGTGTTTTTATTAGGAATGGGTGCTGTATTTTGTCAAAAGCTTTCTCTGCATCTATTGAGATAATCATATGATTTTGGTTAGTTTTCTTACTGATGTGGTTGATTATGTTAATAGTTTAAGGAAATTATTTTCTGAGCTACAGTCATAGTGACAACAACATTACTCCAAGCACCATATGAAATTAAGCTAAGGACTTGATATACCCAGATATTTTCCATTTCTGATTTAGATGTAGTCTGGATGCATTTTGCTAATAAATTTGTTCCTTATGAAAGTTGCTTCATTATTTAAAAAGTAACATGAAAATTAATTATGGTCTAGGATGTATCTAGAGCTTTGTGTGACATGATGGGACAAGTCCTTTAAAAGGTTTAAATAAGATAAAGAGAAAGGGAATAAAAAGTTAGTAAGAGGAAAAAAGGAAAGAAAGGAAAAAAGTTTGAAATAAGAGATAGAAAAGGAGAAATTAAGAGGAGTGAGGAGAAATAAAGATGGGAAAGAAGAGAAACAAAAGGAGAGAATAGACAAAACTCTATTTGGCTTAGTTTTAAAAACACCTGACAACTATTTGGCCTCTGAGGCCTCCTTCAGTTCAAGATCTATGAGTCTATGATCCTTCATTATGAGAGCCTCTGACATAGGGGTAACAAATAGTATTGTTAACTATTTATTTAAGGGGGTCTGGCACATATGCAGACCCTATAAGCTTGCCAAGATGGCATCTTTACATAAAGGACACCAGGGAGCTGCTTCTTAGAGAATTGTGATGGCATATAAGGAAAGTGCCTTAGAGAGGAAGACTCCTGCGCATGCATAGACATTCTGTATCTGGTTACAGTTGGTTAATAACATGTTAAAGAAGAGGGTTTTTTTTTTTTTTGGCTGCAGGAGTACTCAAAAAGGTCTGTCATCTTAAGTTTTGGTGTTTTTACTTCAATACTGTCGTGGGTGGTTGGACACCAATGAAAGGAGTAGGCCCACTACCTCATGAATTTGAAAGGTCCAGAGGACGCCTAGTCATCCAGTCATTCCAGAGTTTAGTTTTATAGGCAACAAAACACTGATGGGTATGACTTCCCAAAGTATGAAGCGAGTGGAGCCTCCCCTGAAGCCAGCACATTTGGGAATGACTATTGTGACTCCAGCCCTTTCTCCAAAGCTTCTAAAAACACTAAGGTTATATCAATTTCCATTTATCCATTTGGCCTTTTTTTTCTGTAGCTCTTTGTCTGAGAATTATATATACGTTTGAGCCCTAAGTGCTTCTATGTCTTTAGAATATTCATGCAAGTGTATTTCTTAGCCACTTTGACTACCTAGCTCCACTGACCCATGTCTCATTTCTTATCTCTGTGGTGAGGACTTTTAAGGTAAAGGGAGATATCAAAACTATAGGAAATGAAGATCTTTAGTAAAGATGAACTGACTTGACTAGAATATCTTACTGATTACCTTGTTATATTTACTTTTTTTTTTTCCACCTGAACCTGTCAGGATTAGATGCTGGACCCAGACACTTAAGTCTTCTAATTTGAGATAGTTGAGCTTGGCATCACTGCTAAGAGTGGTATGATTTTTCAGTCTCTTGTGTTACTTGCTTTCTGGTCTTATTTCTTGAACATATTAGAGAATCACAAAATATCAAAGGATGAAGGTACCTAGAGGACCTATAGTACCACCTAGAATCTGAATGGTATTTCTCTCTAACAAGTTGTTTTTTGGGGGGTGTGTGCAGAGTAATGAGAGTTAAGTGACTTGCCCAAGGTCACACAATTAGTAAGTGTCAAGTGTCTGAGGCTGGATTTGAACTCAGGTCCTCCTGAATCCAGGGCTAGTGCTTTATCTACTGTACCACCTACCTGCCCCCTCTGATCAGGTTCTTGATCAGTGGAAATCCAATCTTTCCTTGAAGACCTCCATTGAAAGGAAACCCACTACCTTCTGAAATAGTTGATTCTATTTATTACCTGTACTTAACAGCTTTAGTTTTTAGGAAACCTTTTCTTTACAATAAATATAGATTAATTAATGTAACAAGTATTTACTTAAGTACCTACTGAGTGTCTAGTACTATGCTTGGTCTTGGGGATGAAAAAACAAAAAAATTAACATCTCTATTCTCATGAAACTTAGATTCCTTGGAGAAATGAATAGCATGTATACATGTAAGTATGAAATATAGGCAGAATAATTTTGGGAGGAATGCTTAAAGCTAGGAAGATCTGGAAAGCCCTTTTGAAGGAAGTGGTGTTTGGGTTGAGATTTAAAAGGAATTAGGGAATCTAGGAGATAGAAGTGGGAAAGTAGACAGGAGATAAAATGTCATGTAAAGGAATAACAAGTAGGCCAATTTGGCTGGAATGTACAGTGTGTGAAGGAAAATAATGTGCAATAAAGCCTAGAGAGATAGACTAGCTATAGCTTGTAAATGGTCTTATCTGCCAAACAGATGAGTTTTTATTGTATCCTAGAATTAATAGGAAGTGACTGAAATTTTTTGAGCAGTGGAGCGACATGGTCAGACCTGTGGTTTAGGAGTGTCCCTTTGATAGCTTTGTAGAAGATGGATTGGAGATAGATCTGAGTCAGTCAAGTTAGGAAGCTGTCATGAAAGACCAGGCTAGAGGTGATGAGGGTCTGGACTAAGATGGGAGCTGGAAGAAAAGAGAAAAGAAAATGGATGTGAGAGATGTTGTAGAGGTGGAATCAATTAAACTTACCAACTTAGTGGATATTGGGGGTGAGAGGAAACAAAGAATACACTAAGTACTTGAGAGTGACTAGCAGGATAGTGGTACAGAAATTTTTAAAAAAAGGTACAGAAATAGAAAAGTTAGGAAGAGGGGTCAGTTTCAAGGAAATGATGTGTTTTGGACATGATGAATTTGAGGTGTTTAAAGGATATTCAGTTTGAAATGTCCAACATGTAGTTGGTGATTCAGGAGAGATTTGGGCTGAATATATATACACACACATATACATACATATCTGAATATGTATATGTGTATATGTATGTGTGTGTATAGGTTCCCTAGGCATACCTATTTCACCTCTATTTCTCAGATTCCCTAATTCCCTTCAAATCTCAGCTCAAGCACCATCTCCTTGAAAAGGCCTTTCCTCATCTTTCTAGCTGTAAGCATCCTTTCCAAAATTACTTTGCCTGTATTTGATACTTATCTGCATATGTGCCATTTCCCCAGTAAATTCCATGAGAGTAATTTTTTGTCTATGCATCAAATTAGTAGAGCAAAATGCTACCTTATAGGCTCTTTTACACCTGGGCTTCTCCCATACGTTTATTCTGGTTTTGTTTTGTTTTGCGGGGCTATGGGGATTAAGTGACTTGCCCAGGGTCACACAGCTAGTAAGTGTCAAGTGTCTGAGGCCGGATTTGAACTCAGGTACTCCTGAATTCAAGGCTGGTGCTTTATCCACTGCGCCACCTAGCTGCCCCCCCCATACATTTATTCTGATCAAAAACAATTTCCTAGAATATGTGCCAAGAGAAATAATACTGTTTAGTAACACCCCAATATAAATATCAAATTAGACATAAAACAGGGAGGAAGTCTATGCATATTTAAGACTTGGCAGTGTCAGACACACAGTAGGTGCTTAAGAAATAAGTGTATATATAATATTTATACATATATATATATACATATATATGTGTGTGTGTATCTCTGGGAGGCAAGTGCATAGAGCTGATTGCTGAACTCATGAAATATAATGAAATCACCAGGAGAGGGAGTTTAGAGAGAGAAGAGAAGAAACTCTAGGAGAGAGCCTTGGGGATTTATCTACAGTTAGGTGGTATGACATGGGTTATGACTCAGTAAAAGTGATTAATCTGTACCTAGACAGATAAGAGAAAAACTAAGAGAGAGAGTAGTGGCATGAAAACTCAGAGATGAGGCAGTCTTAAAGAAGAGATGGTGTTCAACAGTATTAAATGCTGCAGGGATTTCAAGAAGCATAAAACAAGAAAAATCTCTGAATTTGTCAAGTTAGAGACCAGTGGTAACTCTAGAGCGAGCAATTTCAGTGGAATGGTGATGCTGGAAGCCAGATCATAAAGGGCTGAGAAATGATTGAGAGGAGAGTGAATGGAGATAACTCTTTTTAGGAGTTTGGTGATAAAAGGGAGAGAGATATAGGATGATAGCTTGAGGAGACGGTAGATTCAAGTGAAGATATTTTAAAGATGAAGGAAATGTTGGAATGTTTATAAGCGGCAAAAAAGAATCTGTAGATAGGGAGGGATTGAAGATGAGAAGAAAAGAGAAAGAGGGAGAAAGAGAGGGAGAGAGAGACAGAGAGAGACAGAGAGACAGAGAGAGACAGAGACAGGGAGAGAGACAGAGAGACAGAGAGAGACAGAGACAGAGAAAAGAGGAGAGACATGGGGTAGGGAGTATGAATGGGATCCAGAATACCAATGGGGGATGGGGTTGACTTTAGTGAGAAAGGGGCCACATCTTATAAGCAGATACTAGAGTAAAGGTGGAGGGAATGAAGGATAAGAGAGCTTTTGAGAAGTAAAGTAGGTAACAGAATATCCTCTATTTTCTCTGTAAACTATGAGGTCAGGTATTTACTGAAAGAGAGATGGGGGCTAGAGTAGCTGGAAAGCCTGAAGAGAAAAAAAAATGAAGTATTTGAAAATCTGATGGAAAAATACAAGAGACTCAACTAGGGAAGTCAAATGATACCTTTTTGGAAGAGAGGGCCTAGTTGAAATTAGTTGACAAATTTGTAGTGGTACCAATCAGTACAGTGCTGTGACTTTTCCCAGTTCTGTTTAGTAGTTGTGTATAAGGAAAGGAAGAAAGTGATAGCAGGTAATTTAGGGTTGGGGTTTGACAAGATACGAGTGGCAATAGGACAAGGGACCAAATTATTTAAGAGTAGAGAGGACAGAGTAAAGTTGAACTAGTTAATTATAGGGTCACAATTTGAAAGGGAGCAAAGTAAAGCCAGAGCTGAGGAGATGGTCTGGGAGATTACTGAGAAATGGAGGCACTAAAGGGACATGATGAGGATAAAAGATAGGTCTAGGAGGTGTGAGACAGAGAGAGATGGAATGATAGGAAGTTATTGTTAGATCAAGGAATTTCAGAGTTCTTGATCAAGAAACTAGAGTTCTTGTTCAAAAATTATAGGACTAAGTTCAGGAAAGGGTTTTAGAGAGCATCTAGTTTAACTGGATTTTTCACACAATCTTCCTTAATTCTACTGCCTTCTCTCTGTTAATTATTTCCTGTTTATCCCATATACATAGCTTGTGCTCTCTCTCTCTGTGTGTATATGTGTATGTATATATATATGTGTGTGTGTGTGTGTGTGTGTGTGTGTGTGTGTGTGTGTATTTGTGTGTTGTCTCCCCCCATTAAATTGTAAACTCCTTGAGAGCAGGGACTGTCTCTTGCCTCCTTTTGTATACTAACCACTTAGGATGGTACCTGGCGTAGAGTAAGTACTTAATTAATATGTATTGATTGATTGTCTTGGACTTGGTACCGGATCTCCTCCATTACAGTGGCAAATATTTTTGTAGAACACACACCTCCCTGTTTTATGTATAACTTGATATTTATATTGGGGTGTTACTGAATAGTATTATTTCTCTTACCACAAATTCTGGGAAATTTTGTTTGATCAGAATAAATGTGTGGGAGATGCCTGGTTGTAAAAGAACCTGTAAGGTAGCATTTTGCTCTACTAATTTGAATACTTGTTTTTATTTTGTTTTGTTTTTTTTTTTGTAATCAACAAACAATAAGCTTATTATGATTTTATATTCTCTGCATCTTTCAGTCAATTGTGAGATGGTAAGGATGTGGCCTATTGTTGAATACCATTTGCCTGCTTATTTCCTATAAATATCTTCATCAAAGATGCTTTTAATCTGTATACAGATAACCTTAAAGGTTTTGTGTTAATGGAAGATTATATGTATATGTTAGTAGTTGACATTTTGTCATTTAGAAAAATCAATATAGTCCAAGATTTTCCCCCCATGTCTTTGAGGCCTTCCCTTGTATGGTTCTGTGATGCTCTCAGAATTGTATCAGTTCCACATGTATTTCCTTTATATATACCAGTAGCTTATCCAGCCCAGTTGCTTTTCCTATCTTTGCTTTCGTACCATTTCTATGATATTTTTATTATATATCTTATTAGATTTTTTATTATATTGTATTCTATTTATTGATTCTACGGCAATAGTAAAATAACCAAGCATGTTGATCCTTTCCTATGGGAAGTCAAATCTATTATACCCCGTCATAGGACTAGAATTCCATCCTCATGGAGGAGGTGGGGTTTCTGGTAAGATCAAGGCTAATTTTCACGAGGTAAATCTACATTCTTAACCTGGGTTTCATGACCTTGTTTTTTTAAACCTATTTTGATCAATTTATTTCAATATAATTGCTTTCCTTTGTAATGATATGTATTTTATTTTATACATTTGAAAACCTTATTCTGAGGAGTCAAGGGCTTCACCAGATTGCTAGAGGTGTCCATGGCACACACAAAAGATAATTCTTGCAGGACTGATGAGATGGTGTGGCCACTTAGAGAAAGGTGAAGCTGTGGATAGGTCATCCCTTCTTTGAATACCAAAGAGGTTGACACTTCTGCTTGCTGGGGTAAAGTGACAAAACAGTTAGGATGAGTGTGGTACTATCAGCTCCTAAGCCTTCTTATTGAGTTGGGATCAGGTAGTGACTAACAGTGTCACCTAATGGTTAAATCTACAACTTTAGTTGCTTGTATTTATGTTCAATATTAAAATAAGTTGTTTGCATCTTTTGTTTCTATCTTGCCCCCATTTGCAGATATTCTTCCCTTAACTCATTAAACTATCCCTTGCAACAAAGAATTTTAAAAAGATAGAAAGAGGAAGCAAAGCATTTAAACAAAAATTAACCAATACATCATCTGAGTCCAATAGGATTTGCAGTATTTCACACTCATACTCCCACCGAACCTCTTCAAAAGAGGAAGGGAAATACTTTTTCTCAGTTCTTTTCTAGGGCTTCCAGGTTCTTGGATATTTAATGACATCATTCAGTTTCATTTGTTTGTCCTTTCCATTTATATTGTTGTCATCATCATATCTATTTTTTCTAGTTCTTCTTAACTTCACTTTGCATTAGTTCATAAGTCTTCCCAAGCTTTCCTATATCCTTCAAATTTGTTGTTTCTTACAGCACATTAATATTTCATTAATCCACATGCCTAAACTTGCTAATCCATTTCCCAATAGATGGGCATCTGCTTTGTTTCAGGTTCTTTGCTACCACACACACACACACACACACACACACACACACACACACACACACACACACAGAAACACACAAGTTTTGCTATGAATATATGGGACCTTTCTGAATCAAAGTCATCTTTCCCCAACTAGTTTATACATTTATTTATACTCATATGTAGCACAAACATTTTTATGATTTTGAATGAATTAGCAATTGTGGAATTTAGCTAAAAAAAAGATCAAACTGATGCAGGTTACCTTTTGGAAGCATAGTAAATCACCCTCTTCTCCATTGGTGTGTGTGTGTGTGTGTGTGTGTGTGTGTGTGTGTGTGTTTTGTTTAAGAGAGATATTCTGCAAATGCAAACTTTTTATCCCGTGAGAAGTTGAGAAATGACAGCGGGACTGAAAACTTGGGGCCAAGAGTGCTACAGAACAACAAATGACCGGGATAGGGAGAAAGCCCAGCATTAAAAATAAAGAAGGGGTGCTCGCTTCAGAAGCACATATACTAAAATTGGAACGATACAGAGAAGATAAGCATGGCCCCTGCGCAAGGATGACACGCAAATTCGTGAAGCATTCCATATTTTGGGGCAGCTAGGTGGCGCAGTGGATAGAACACTGGCCCTGCATTCAGGAGGACCTGAGTTCAAAGCCAGCCTCAGACACTTGACACTTACTCGCTGTGTGACCCTGGGCAAGTCACTTAACCCCAATTGCCTCACCAAAACAAACAAACAAACAAAAGAATAAAGAAGGGATTGAAATGATGAGCCTAATGATTTGGGAAAAAAAAGTGTGTGAGAAAGAGATAATAAAAGGGGATATTGAAGTCAATCAGGGCAGCCACTTGTTGCTTTGAGAACACTACAAAAGAGGGTTTTATCTTGAACTAAATAAAAATAGGACTTTTTCCCCCCCCCTTTAAGAACCAGGGATTGAGAGAAGTCATCCAGTTGATCTGGCGGTGGAGCAAAGAGTAGAGAAGAAAAAAGTTAGTCCCATTAAACCGGAATCTGTAATTGCTCTGGGTAGTTATAATATGCTTACCTGAATATAGTCTGTATCTTGAGACTCCCTTCATTATGGTCAAGTAGTATATCAGTCTAAATGGCTGGCTGAAAGGCAAAAGATTTGTACAACATAGATATAGGAAGAACAGCACCAGAAGAATGAAGGGCTAGGTTCTAGTGCCAAAGTTCAAGTATAATTCAAAAACAATGCTTTGTCCTTTGAGTAATAATGTACAAACGCAGTGATAAGTGTCAAAGCCTTTTTTTAGGGGGTGTCCTTGACTATTTCAAGTGACAGAAGATGTGGTGAAGGAAGTGGGATGGGAGATGAGTAAAGCAAAGAAGGAGTGTTTTACTTTTATGAATAATCATTCCTCCTGCATTGCTCTTACCTGATGTGACAGATATTACCTGAAACTATAAAAACTAGAGTTTTACATTAGAATGAATAAGTATTTGAAAACTTTCTAAGGCCCAAGTTATATGGCCTTAACATTTTGTGTATGTATGTTCCATGCTCTAGATAAAAATGAACAATTAAGAAACTTCAGCTGCTTTTTGTTAAAATTGTCAGTGTGACCTGAGATAAAATGAAGTGTTTTTGTAGAAAGATTAAGATAAATAAATAACTTTCACCCAAGATATGGTTAATCACCCTACTCCATGGAAGAGTGGGGAAAAAACCCTCTAAATGTCCGATAACTAATTATTTGAATTATGCGTTCTTTAGATTAAGGAAAGGGAAATTATGTGTATAAACATACTATATGTATATATATATCCATATATATTTATGGACATATTAATAGCTTGCATTTACATAACACTTTCGAAGGTTTGCAAAGCACTTTACATATCTATCTTTCTAACTGGATCTTTATGACAATCTGGTGCAGTAGGTACAGATAAGGGAATTGAGACTGAAGTGGTATAATGGGAGTCCAGGTAAAAAGTATTGTTCCATAGGGATTATTTGAACAAATGTTATTGCTACTGACAAAAGAAGGAATAAAACAGCTGCTAGCAAGGAAAGACTCAGTGTGTGATCTGTGTGCTTACAGTGGGCAACCCATGTGAGGAGACATTGTTGAGGGATGTGAGGGAATATTCATACTCTAGTCAAAGACCTAGAGTTCTTCAGGGCACAACCTTATATGGTATTTGAGACAAAGAGCCAGTATGATATTGAGGGGGATACCCTGTTGTCTATCAGAGGTTTCAGACACATAGCCCACAGGCCACATGAGGCCCACAACACTTGAGTATAGCTAGAACCAGATTAAAATATAATTAGGAAATATTTAAGAAAATAATAAAAATATAATAAAATATAGATATTATATTTTAAAACTAAGCCAATATGTAAACTGTAGAGATCCTTATGTATGGATTAGTGGCCCCGGTTTCTATTTGAGTTTGATACCACCAGTCTATAGTAAAGTGAGGGTATTTTCTTTTTAAAAATGTTTAAATTCATTTTAAACTGAAATGCAAAACAAGAAAAGAAAAACAAAGAACATCCATGTATACAGTAGAACACAGAGGATTCAATGTACAACAATAAATTTCCATTTCAACAATTTCCATTTTTTTTTTTCTGGGGCAATGGGTTAAGTGACTTGCCCAGGGTCACACAGCCAGTAAGGTGTCAAGTGTCTGAGGCCGGATTTGGACTCAGGAACTCCTGAATCCAGGGCCGGTGCTTTATCCACTGCGCCACCTAGCTGCCCCCTAATTTACATTTTTTGGAAAACCTATGTAATAAATACTACACATTGTTTTCAAGGCAACCCAGTTTTTCTGTGCTTCCTTCTAAGTTTTCTTTTGTTCTCTGCTGTGCACTTTTAATTTTATTTAATTTTCTTCCTCCTTCCCACTCCACCCTAGAAAGAGCTACAAACACAAATATATATATATATATATATACATATACATCTATATCTATGTACATACACATATACATATATAAGATTGTACTAAACATATTTCTATTTGTTAGTTCTTTTTCTGGATGTGGATAGCATTTTCCTTCATATGTCTAAGTCTTTCCATCATCATTTCTTTTATCACACTAGTATTCCATCACACACATATACCACAACTTGTTTAGCCAGTTGAAGGGCATCTATCATTTTAGCTAATCTGATAGGTATAAGATGATATCCCAAAGTTGTTTTATTTTGCATATCTCTAATCAATAATGAGTTTGGGCATTTTTTCATATGTAATTTTGATTTCCTCATTTAAAAGCTGCCTGTTCAAATCCTTTGATCATTTATCAACTGGTAAATGACTCATATTTTTTATAAATCTGACAAAGTTCTTCTAAACTCATGTTTTTTTGTGGGGCAATGAGGGTTAAGTGACAAAGTTCTTTATATATTTGAGAAATGAAACCTTTATCTGAGAGACTGTCTATGAACTTTCTTAATTTTTTTGCTTTCCTTCTAATCTTGGCTATGTTGGTTTTATTTGTAGAACTTTTTATAATTTTCTCAATTTTCTTGGACTATTCTTGTCCCCTGACAACCCTATTTTCCCCCTTGATCTTTCTTATTTGATTTTTAAAGTCCTTTTTAAGTTCTTCCAAGCACTCTTTTGGGGTTTGTGAACATTTGATGTTTCTCTTTGAAAAAGGAGTGGCTTTCTTAGCTTTACTATCTTTCTTTCAATATGAACCTTGATCATTTCTATTCCCATAGAAGCTCTTTATGGTTGGGTTCTTTCTCCTTTGCTTACTCATTTTTATTTTGTTTTATCTTATTTTTAGTAGCTTATTATTATACTCTAGTTCTAGTCTTGAGTTGTGGGGAATAGTGCCCCAGGCTTGAGGTTCTTTTTACTCTTATTTTCTGAGCTCTGTTGGGAGCCCAACCTTGGGCACTCCTCTCCACTGAGATCAAGACTACATAAATACCAGGGGTGGTATGTCCAAAGTTGATGCAAATAACATCTATAGAACATCAATAGGATGTGAAAATATCAACAAGGGTAGTCAAATGACTATGAAAATAGTCAGAGATCATGAAGTTAGAGGAGGGTAAAGTCCCTCTCAGGTTTTGAAGTCTTGTTCAAGTCCTGGCTTTGTCAGTTGAATTAAATGATCCTGAATGTCTCTTCTGAATGTAAATTTTTGATCGTAACTTACTGTGTGACACAGGGCTGGTTACTTAACCTCCCTGAGACTCAGATCCCTTATCTGTAAAATGGGGATAATAATACTTGCACTAAAGACCTTACAAGGTCATTTTGAGGATAAAATGAGAGAATGGATTTTAAGTACTATGTAGGGTGTCCCAAAAGTAATGCTCATATTATAATTATTATAGCATGATATAAAATGTAGTAAATCATTATAACATCACAATATGATAATAATGTTATAATAGCATGATATTGTTATAACATGATTATAAAACTACCACATTATAATAATTACATAATGATATCACATCAGAACTATAATATGATCATATAATACCATTCTTTTATTATTATAATTATAATAACAGTATGATTAATAATGATATAACCAAACTATCATATTGCATATAATACTACATATACATACTAAAATAATATGAGATGTTATTTAGTATGTTATATGTAATATAATATGATAGCATGATTATCTTATAATTATCAACAGTATAATAGTATATTATTCTATGCTACATGTAACACTATAAATTATGTACAACATAATCTATTAGCATAATAATATGTTAATATAGTATATAGCATAATATATTAAGAATAGATTTTTATAAGCTATTAAAGCCTAAAACTGCACTAAGATTTTTGAAATACTCTGTTTAAAAGTGAACTATTGGGGCAGCTAGGTGGCGCAGTGGATAGAGTACCGGCCCTGGAGTCAGGAGGACCTGAGTTCAAATCCGGCCTCAGACACTTAACACTTACTAGCTGTGTGACCCTGGGCAAGTCACTTAACCCCAATTGCCTCACTAAAAAAAAAAAAAAAGTGAACTATTGGGGCAGCTAGGTGGTGCAGTAGATAGAGCACTGACCCTGGAATCAGGAGGATCTGAGTTCAAATCTGACCTCAGACACTTGACACTAGTTGTGTGACCCTGGGAAAGTCACTTAACCCCAATTGCCTCATCAAAAAAAAGTGAACTATTGTGGGGCAGAGCCAAGATGGGAAAGAGAAACCAGGAAGTTGCCTGAGCTCTCCCCAGTTTCCCTTAGAGACAACTTTAAACTGAACCTCTGAATGGATTCTGGAGCTAAAGAACCTACAAAAAGAAGGAGTGAAACAATCTTCTACCTTAAGCTAACTTAGAAGGACTTCAGGAAAGGTCTGTTTGACTTGTGTAAAAGGGTGGCAGCCCAGCACAGGTGGTATCTGGCAAGTCAGCAGGAGGCTCTTAGCCACAGCACAGATAAGTAGCTGAGGTCCTTCAGTTCTGCCTTAGCAGGCTAGTGGCACAGCTGGCCAGTTATGAGGCCTCTAGCCCCAATGCAGAAGGCAAACTTCCAGCTGGGGAAGCCCCCACACAACAGGTGTGATTAGGTAGGGCCACCCCAGCACAGTGAACCAACCATGAGCCCATGAGGCCCCAAAGAAGAAAACCAGTGATCAGGCCCCTTGAGCACAAGAAGCTTGCAACAGTGGGTCCTGTGCCCCATGAGCAGAGCTCAACTTTAAAAGTCACAAAATAGACTAAAAATGAGTAAGAAGCAGAAAAAGACCTTCAGAAGAGGATGCTGTCAAAATGCCTACATGCAAAGCCTCAAAGGGGAAGATTAATTGGTCTCAAAATCTAAAAGGGAACTATTATAAAGAATTAGCTTTAGGTAGAAAAATTACTTTTGTTCACTAGTAAATTCAATGCATTCCAAATCAATATTTGGAAAAGAAAGATTACCTGTGCGTATCATTAGCATTTGTAAGAGCAGTTAAAAACAAAACAATGGAAATACTGGTTCCTAGCTTGAAAACACTGAATGGAAGCAAATATCAACTATGTAGGAGGCCAACTTTTCATTACATTCTGTCATAAAGCCCAAGTTCAATAGACTTCTTCGGACTGTATCCCATGAGAGAAATCAGATGAGACATACAATTTATAATTTTACAGAATGTGAATCCCTCATTGGAACCTGAGGTCCAGAGGTAAAATAATTTGCCAAGTTGACCCAGTTATTTAGTGGCAACATCAACACTTTAACTTGGGTTTTTTGATGCCAATTTCTACCCTCTTTCAACTGACCTACACCTACTTGAAAGTTGAGAGACTTTTGATTTGAAGGCATTATCTACAGAGAACTACACAAATCCTAGCATTGTTAGCTTCAATACATTTTCTTTTATTTTTGCAAATAATAATCAGTTTTATTTATCTGTTTTGTTTTGGTATTTTGATTATTCCCACTTTGTGACAGGTCTCTTTTATAGCAAAGTAACACAGTTAAGTTAAACTAATAATACAGTGACCTCAATGGAAAGTTCATGCATTTCACATTTGAAGTATACCAATACCTCTCAAAATAACAAATCTATTTTCTCTCCCTTCTACCCTCCAACTCCAATGGAAAAAAAGAAAAGAAAATAAATTTCATGTAACAAATAGTCATAGTCAAGCAATACAAATTTCCACATTAGGCATTTGGAAGAAGAAGAAGAAGAAGAAGAAGAAGAAGAAGAAGAAGAAGAAGAAGAACAACAACAACAACAACAACAACAACAACAACAACAACAACAACAACAACAACAAGAAAAGAAGGAGGAGGAGGTATCTGGAGGTAGATACAGTCAATACACTATGAGGTTTCTTTTTGCCCACGTTGATCTGTAGTGAAAATATTTACTCCCATAGCATTATAGACTTAGAACTGGGAAGGACTTTAGAGGTCATCTAGTTCAAACCACTCAGGCCCAGAAAAGTGACATTCCTTGTTCAAAGTTATTTATATTGGAAGTGGCAGATATGAAATTATAAATAAATAGGTGGTAAATAGATACCAAATATTAAAACACTATGGTAGGGGGCAGCTAGGTGGAGCAGTGGATAAAACACCGGCTCTGGATTCAGGAGGACCTGAGTTCAAATCCAGCTTTAGATACTTGACACTTACTAGCTGTGTGACCTTGGGCAAGTCACTTAACCTTCACTGCCCTGCAAAAAACCAACTAACCAACCAAATAACAACAACAAACAAACAAAACACTAGGTACCTAGGTGTCACAGTAGGTAGAGTGCCTGGAGTCAGGAAGACTCATCTTCCTGAATTCAAATCTGGCTTCAGACACTTACTTAGGCTGTGTGACCCAGGGCAAGTCACTTAACCCTGTTGGCTTCAGTTTCCTCATCTGTAAAGTGAGCTGGAGAAGGAAATGGCAAATGACTTCAGTATCTTTGCCAAGTAACTCCAAATTGGTCCACAAAGAATTGGACACAAGAGAACAACAAAAACACTAAAAAGCATATTATGTGGCTGCCTTTTATTTGGCAGTTTGTCCCATGTGAAAGTGGGAAAATGAGGCTGCATCTTCATGACATCAAAATGCCCAGTTAGGCCAAAGGATTATCATTATATAGGGAAAAACAAAACAAAACAAACAAAAACAATTCAATTCAGTAATCCTTTATTAAATGCCTACTTCGTGCCAAGAACTGTGCTAAATGCTGGAGATATAAAAAGAGGCAAAAGACACTCCCTGCCTTCAAGAGGTTTATAATGTAATGGAAGAGACGGTATGCAAACAAATATATACAAAGCAAGGTATATATAGGTTTAGTTGCTCCAGTTGTGTCTGATTCTTTGTGACCCCATTTGGGATTTTCTTGGCAAAGATACTGAAGTCATTTGCTGTTTCCTTCTTCAGCTCATTTTTTTTTTTTTGGTGGGGCAATGAGGGTTAAGTGACTTGCCCAAGGTCACATAGCTAGTAAATGTCAAGTGTCTGAGGTTGGATTTGAACTCAGGTCTTCCTGAATCCAGGGTTGGTACTCTATCCACTGTGCCACCTAGCTGCCCCTTCAGCTCATTTTTACAGATGAAGGAACTGAGGAAACAGGTTAAGTGACTTGCCCAGGGTCACACAGCTAGTAAGTGTCTGAGGCCAGATTTGGATTCAGGTCTTTCTAACCCCAGGCTCAGTGCTCTATCCACTGTGCCACCTAGTTGCCCTATACAGGCTAAATATGAAACAATCAAAAGAGGGAAAGCATTGGAATTAAAAGGGCTTAGGGAAGGTTTTCTGAAGAAGTTGGGATTTTAGTTGGGATTTAAAGGAAGCCAGGGAAGTCAGTAGTCAGGGTGGAGTAGGGACAGAGAAAATGCCTGGAGTAAGAAATGGAGTATCTTATTCATGAACCAGCTAGGAGGCCATTGTCACTGGATCAAAAATTACCTTTTGAGGAGTAAAGTGTAAGATGTTTGGAAAGGTGGGAGAGGGCTAGGTTATGAAAGGCTTTGAATCCAAACAGAATATTTTATATTTTCTTTCTTTTTTCTTTTTCTTTTTTTTTTTTGCGGGGCAATGGGGGTTAAGTGACTTGCCCAGGGTCACACAGCTAGTAAATGTCAAGTGTCTGAGGCTGGATTTGAACTCAGGTACTCCTGAATCCTGGGCCAGCACTTTTAACCACTGCGCCATTTAGCTGCCCCCATATTTTATATTTTCAATAGGAAGAGTAGGGGGTGTAACATCATTGGACCTGCATTTTAGTAAAATCACTGGACGGGAGTGGATTAACTTGGTGTAATCCTCCCCACAAATTGTATTTTTTACTTTTATTCTGGTTGTTGCAGTAAAGTCATTACACAAACGCCTTTGCTGAATATGAATTGGCATTTTGATTGAATCATGAACATGGAAAACAAATGTTCCACAGAGGTCAGGGAAATGGGCATACCAGGTGGAATAGCCAAAGGTAAAGCAAAGGATTTCATGAAATCAGATCATCTGAAAAATATCTGGATAGGCGTCACAACTACCAACAGTATTTAGAAATTTCTGGGTAGATTTTAATAGATAATTAAGTATGCAAAAAAACTAGCAGGATGCTGCCACATTGTTTTATTTTGGGAAGCTAAGAGCGTGGTGCTGTAGAACTTAACATGAAAAAAATGTGGATCCTAGGGATGATGAAAAACCCGAAATTATTGCCTGAAAAACACATGTATACATGCTGGCTGGAAAAAATGTGGATTTGTCCATGACAGTTTAAAACTTTTTTAGACATTTTGTTATTTTAATTTTATCATCGTCATTTCTTAATAGTTCCTCCTGCCAATGGAGCCTTTTTTTTTTTTTTTTTTTGTTGTTGTTGAGGCAATTGGGGTTAAATGACTTGCCCAGGGTCACATAGCTAGTAAGTGTCAAATGTCTGAGGCCATATTTGAACTCAGGTCCTCCTAACTCCAAGGCCGGTATTCTATCTACTGCGCTGCCTAGCTGCCCTGGAGCCTCTCTTTTAAGAAAGTACAGATAAACAAAACAAACTAATAAATTAACCATGTTTGACCATGTATGCCTCATCCTGCATTTTCAGTCCAAAGCATCTGTACCTAAAGGATTGAGGTATGTGTCCTGTGGAATCAAGAGGGGTCATTGCGTTTTTTTTGTTTGTTTGTTTTTGGTGGGGCAATGAGGGTTAAGTGACTTGCCCAGAGCCACACAGCTAGTACGTGCCAAGTGTCTGAGGTCAGATTTGAACTCAGGTCCTCCTGAATCCAGGGCAGATACTTTATCCACTGCGCCACCTAGCTGCCCCCTGAGGGGTCATTGCATTAATTTGAATTCTTATGCTCCTTTTTATTTGTTGTCTTTACTTTATTGTAATAACTGCATGCATTTTATTTTCATTTTGCTTCACTCTGAGTCATTTCATATTAACCTTTCTGAGTTTTATTCTGAATTCCTCTTTTTTTTTTTGTCATTTATTGTGGCTCAATAATACAGGTATATCTTATAGATATTGCTGGTTCATTCCAGACCACTGCAATAAACTGAATATTACAATAAAGCAAGTCATACAATTTTTTTATTTTCCAGTATATATAAAAGTTATGTTTATACCATAGTATAGTTTATTAAGTGTGCAATAGTATTATCTAAAAATGTACATACCTTAATTTAAAAATACTTTATTGCTAAAAATGCTCAGTGAGGGCAGCTAGGTGACACTTGACACTTACTAGTTGTGTGACCCTGGGCAAGTCACTTAACCCTCATTGCCCCATTGCTGGTGGAGAGACTTGCCTCGATGTTGATGGTTGCTGACACATAAGGGTGGTGGTTGCTGAAGGTTGGGATGGCTGTGTCAATTTCTTAAAATAAGTCAACAATGAAGTTTGCCTTATCACTTGGTTCTTCCTTTCACTTGAATGCTTAGAGATCTGTCTAGGGTTATTAATTGACCTAATTTAAATATTGTGTCTCAGGGAATAGGGAGACCCTGGGAGAAGGAAAGAGGTGGAAGAACAGCTTCTTGGTAGAGCCATCAGAATTTATGGATTTACAGAATTTACAACATTTATGGATTAAGTTCACTGCCTTATGTGGGTGTGGCTCATGACATCACAAAACAATTACAATAGTAATATCAAAGATAACTGATCACAAATCACTATAACAGATATAATAATAATGAAAAAGTTTGAAATATTCTAAGAATTACCAAAAATGACACAGAGACACAATGTGAACACATGGTGTTGTAAAAATGGCACTGACAGACTTGTTTAATGCAGGGTTGCCGCAAATCTTCATTTGTAAAAAAAAAATGTAAAAAAGTACAATAAATGAGGTATTCCTGTTATCCATTACATTACCATGCCACAATTTGTTCAGCCATTCCACAATAAACTAACACTCACTTTTTCAGTTTGGGGTTGTTGGGGTTTTTTTTTACTACCACAAAAAGTGCTACAATGAATATTTTGTTAAATATGGGAACTTCTTTGACTCATTTTTATTAAAAATGCTCATTCAGTTACTTTCCTGAGTAAGGTCTTATGGTCCTTGATAAATTATTCTATCATTATTAGGAGTTTTTTTTTATAATTAGCAGTTGAAACTTGTTCTTCCAAAATACCCCATGGTGTATTAATGAGGAGTCTTAATGATAAGATTTCCATTTTTAAACAAGACTAGAGAATTGAGGAGAGAAAGCATTTTCAATGGAAATGCATCAGTTGAAAATTTCATGTGAATTAAATTGATCAGAACTTAAAATGGCTGGAGTCTGACTATTTTACATACCCATTTCACACATTTCCAAGATATTCTGATTCAAAGTTGAATCTTGACTTATGAAAGAAACCTCCACTGTCTCTCTAGTCTGAAAGCTTCTTTTCCATTGTCTACTTACCTGTTCATGTGTCTCCTACCTTCAAAAATCAAAGCAAAGCAAGACACTTTTTTCCTTAAGCTATCTTTCCATATCTCATCTCTCTTTTATTGCTGAAATTCTATTTTTTTTTTTTTGGTGAGGCAATTGGGGTTAAGTGACTTGCCCAGGGCCACACAGCTAGTAAGTGTTAAGTGTCTGAGGCGGGATTTGAACTCAGGTACTCCTGAATCCAGGGCCAGTGCTTTATCCACTGCGCTATCTAGCTGCCCCCTATTGCTGAAATTCTAGATAAAGTAGTGTGCAATCGGTGCCTTCATTTCTTTACTTTACTGTGTGCAAGCTGACTTCCTTCCCCACCACTCTACTGTAAATATTCTTTCTGAGGTCAATCAGCAAAGATTGGCCAAATTGTTAAACCCAATGGCTTTTGCTCAGTTCTTATTCTCCTAGTTCGTTCTGTAGCCTGACTCTGTTGACTATTCCAACAAAGCAGATACATCCTCTTCCTTTGACTTCTGTAATGCTGCGTGTCCTCCAAGGCTCTATTCTTGTTCTTCTTCTCTTCCCTTTTTATAATTCTCCAAATTTATCTAACCAACTGCAGTCTTTCTCCTCAGCTATAGTCTTACATTTTCAACTGCCCATTGGACATCATTCACATCCTATTGCCAAGTCCTTTGATTTTTACCTCTACCTCAGCATCATTTACCATATCCATCCCCCATTTGATTTGAGCTTTTGCTGCCTCCTTTCTCCCCCCTTCTCCACTCCTGCAGATGTGGCCCCAGAAGATGTGTCAACTTGAACACTTTATGATGTAAGTACCTTTATTTATCACTTTGTCCATGGCCCACCAAGAGAGATGATTGATGTCCACTCAATACCAACTCAATTTTATTTATTTTTTCAGGGGATTATAAAATAATAAATACCACCTTAAAGATATACCTATATTTAGACACATAGATATACATATAGATACACACATGTACATACACATATAGATACATATTAAAACTTGTATATAAAACATAAAACACATGTGTATCTCTATATGTATATGTATGTATACAGTCTATTGCCCCCAATCCCTTCCTCTATTCTGTTATCCTGGTCAGAATTATTTTTGTGTACAAGGGTTGTAGGGTAAAATTTCTTTGCAGAAATGCAGCTTTTAGTCAGTCACAGCATGCTGCTTTTCTGTGTGGTATTCTTTTGGACAATACGAAGACAGAAATACATTTTCATTCAGTTACCATGTATTCCCTATCTATTCTTTGTGTTTAACTTACCTTCTATTGACAACTTTCACCTATCCATAGTTCTCTGAGCTTATGACCCTAATCCTATTTCAAATCACAACCACCAATAAAACTGTTTGGCCAAGAGGTTCTTATCCTATCTTTTTTTTTTTTTTTTTGCGGGGCAATGGGGGTTAAGTGACTTGCCCAGGGTCACACAGCTAGTAAGTGTCAAGTGTCTCAGGCCGGATTTGAACTCAAGTACTCCTGAATCCAGGGCTGGTACTTTATCCACTGCACCACCTAGCCGCCCCTCTTATCCTATCTTAAAAGTTTCTATCCTTACTTCCACTGACTTAGTTTTCTCTTTCTTAGAACATACTAATAGTTTCATAGTTAGTCTCTATATATGTTTTTCTCCTCTATAATCCATTCTTTTTTTTTTTTTTTTTGGTGAGGCAATTGGGGTTAAGTGACTTGCCCAGGGTCACACAGCTAGTGAGTGTTAGGTGTCTGAGGCTGGATTTGAACTCAGGTCCTCCTGACTCCAGGGTCGGTACTCTATCTACTGTGCCACCTAGCTGCCCCTAAAGAGATTGATTGATTGATTGATTGATTGATTGATTTAGTGAGGCAATTGGGGTTAAGTGACTTGCCCAGGGTCACACAGCTAGTAAGTGTTAAGTGTCTGAGGCCGGATTTGAACTCAGGTACTCCTGACTCCAGCGCCAGTGTTCTATCCAGTGCACCACCTAGCTGCCCTGCTTATAATCCATTCTTTAGACTATTGTCAGAAAAATCTTCCCAATGTGAAACTCTGACGATGTAAATCAAAAACATTTAGTGGTTTCCCATTGCCTGGAATGTGCATTGAATTTAATGATGGTAGAAGTAAGATTGAGTCCTGCCTTTGCTATTAACTACCTATGTGACTTTCTTTTTTTTGGGGGGGGGTGAGGCATTGGGGTTAAGTGACTTGCCCAGGGTCACACAGCTAATAAGTGTCAAGTGTCTGAGGTCAGATTTGAACTTGTCTTCCTGACTCCAGTTCTGGTGCTTTTTCCACTGCATTACCTAGCTGCCCCCTAACTGCCTCCCCCCCAAAGGGTCCTTGTTCCTTTGTGACTTCATCTTTTGGGCCTGTTTCTTCAATCAATATGTAAAATGAGGAGAATGGACTGTATTATTAGAGTCTTTTCCAGTTCTAAATTCTTCTACCCCTTTAGTGAATACTATTTTCTTGGTGCAATTTCTTTGTTTTTATACTATACTTTTTTTTATTAATAAAGTATTTTTTTTCTCATTACATGTAAAGATAGTTCTCAACTTTTGTTTATACAAGCTTTCCAATTTCCAATTTTTCCCCCTCCCTCCCCTCTCCCCTCCCTCCCCCTCCCCAAGACAGCAGGTAATCTGAAATAGGTTATATATATATATATATATATATATATATATATATATATACACACATAATAACATTAAACATATTTCTGCATTAGTCATGTTATAAGAGAAAAATCAGAGCAATGACAAAAAACCTCAAAATAGAAAAACAACAGCACCAAAAACAAAAGAAATAGTATGGTTCAATCAGCATCTGAACTCCACAGTTCTTTTTTTTTATTTCCTGGATTTGGAGATCCTCTTCTATCACGAGTTGGTACAATTTCTAAGTGGAAATTTTCTTAAAATGAAGAGGGTCGATTACGCTCTGCTATGCATTTTACTTCCTACATTTAGCCATAAATGCCTCTCTAAACAAGTATATGTGTGTGTGTGTGTGTGTGTGTGTGTATGTGTGTATAAAAACACGATCTATGCTAAGTAAGAAAAGGAGAGCCCAGGCACAAAACTAATATATTCAAATTAGACTTACTGAAGGATATTCTTCAATATGCTGAGGCTCCTGGAGGCGTGAAAATGAAGGATGTTATGAGTATTCAAGACTATGAGAAGGACCTTCCCTAGCTATCTAAGTGGTTCCCTTTACATCATGTCATCTTGGGAAGGTTAGGCAGCAAAAAAAAAAAAAAAAAAAAAAAAGATAGGAAAATTCCTATTTCTAAAGTTTGACAGTGATATGTCACTCATTCTCCTTGCATCCCAGGGTTCCAGGACACTGACTCATGGAGAAGGAAGGTGTCATCTATTAGTTCCTCTTCCAAATCTGTGCTTTGGGATGTTTGAGTATTGCAACTAATTGAGTGGGTAATTAAGGGAGAAAAGATGGGCACATAGTCTGGTTCACCCCTAGGGCTGATGTTAGCTTTATTGGACGTATTCTCTTATTAAAGGTAGGAGTTTGCTCTCATGACCTTGGCTGGACTCTGAGAAACATTTGTATGTAAATTTCCCAGAACCTAGGGGCTCACTCCACTGCATTGGCATCCATTAACTCCAGAGGAACTTAACAGCAAAACAAAGAACAAAGATGCCATTGTTTATGGCCTGTGTTCTAGGCCAGGTATATGCTGGTTGTAAGTGCAAGGTTATGATATGGTGATATTGAGTCAATGAAGCAGTTAGGAGGGGAAAAAAGCCCAACCCACCTTTCAAACCCTTTTATTCAATAGTAATAGCAAGGATACAAAAACACTTAACAAAGATGTGCATTCACAGACATGACTCTCTAGGTCTGACCCCCCAACACCAACTGAGAACGAGAATTCCAATAGGTTTAAAGAATTGCATCTGGTTCTTTACAATGATTCATATGGGCTTTATCACTGTTACTAAAAGTGGGGCCTTGTTACATTTAGCCAATCATAAAAACAATAATTCCCTACACTTGTGCTACCCATATCCTCATGCTGTGTTTCCATGACTAAGGACTCTGCATGTGCCTTGAATCACTAAAACCATATGGTCTAGTCAACTCCATAGGATCCAAGGCTGGTTAAGACCTTTTGGTACACACAACAGCATGAGTCAGTCTTCAGACTCTAAAATGTGTTTTAGGTGCAATAAACAGGTTAACATTCCTATGGAGGTTTTTGTTAAGTGCTTTATATATTAGGCATTCTTGCGACAGGTCAGCAGGCAACTACTGGCAGCTAGAACACACCCAAAGATCTTATAAGAGGAAATATAAATTCCTTCACTTGGCATTTAAGGCACTTCACAATCAATTTCAATGTCTTACCATATCCTGTCAAACTGACCTTTGAAGTTATACTCTCATTTCCTTTCATATTTCTACATGTTGAAATTCTTTTTCCTAGCTTAGGCTCTACTTCTTTCTGGAGCCTTCTCTGATTCCCACAACATAAAGTTATCTATCCTACCTTTTATTATCTTATATTATCTGGCTTTTTTCTGTGTTCTTATCATAGTCTACCTTTTATTAAACATATTTGTTTTTTGAAGTATAGATCTGACCATGTTATCCCCTTTCTCAAAAACTCCATTGGGTTCCCATTACTTCTAGGAGCAAATCTTGTTTGTTTTTTGGGGTTTTTTTAGGGCAATGAGGGTTAAGTGACTTGCCCAGGATCACACAGCTAGTAAGTGTCAAGTGTCTGAGGCCGGATTTGAACTCAGGTCCTCCTGAATCCAGGGCCGGCGCTTTATCCATTCCAGGAGCAAATCTAAACATTTTTGTTTGGCATTTAAAGCCCTTTATAGCCTGGCTCTAACCTGTCTTTTCAGTTTATTATATGTTACTCCCATTTCTTGCATCTGTAAGGCACTCTGGCCTTACTGTTTTCCTCATGTGTGATAGCCCATTTCCCATCTCAGTGCTCTTGCGTCATCTGTTTCCCATGCTTGGAATGCCCTTTGACCCTTAGAACCATTAGTTTCCCCCATCTTCTACATGGCTGGAGAGCATGAAACTTTTTTTTTGCACACCTCTTCTCCCCTCTCCCCGACCCCCACAGCAACTGATACCATCCCCCCATCACTTTGTATTATTTTTGTACCATTTTTTCATGTATTTATGAACAAGTTGCTCCCCCTTCCCCCATAGGATGTTAGCTTCATAAGAATAGGGACTATTTTACTTATGTCTCTGTTCCCTGAGCACTTAGCATAGTGCTTAGCACATAGTAGGAGCTTAATAATGCTTGTTGATGAATTGATTTGTGTGTTTGAATTCCTCTGTTAGAATATAAGCTTCTTGATTTCAAGGATTATACCTTTCATCACCTTTGTATTCTCAGGACCTATCACTGTGGCTTTGAATTTAGCAGATGATAAATAAAATCTTTGTTAAATTGAATAAAGATGGAAGATGGGATTTTTTTTAGGGTGGCAATTGGGGTTAAGTGACTTGCCCAGGGTCACACAGCTAGTAAGTGTTAAGTGTCTGAAGCTGGATTTGAACTCAGGTACTCCTGAATCCAGGGTTGGTGCTCCATCCACTGTGCCACCTAGCTGCCCCTGAAGATGGGATTTCTAACAAGAAAATAAACTCTTTTCTACTAAAGTCTTACTCTAATCCCTCATTTTTGCATGGAGATGACCCTGATACTTGAAGATTCTATCATACAGGTAGAAATGCTCATTGGTCTTTCTGAGATGGAGTAGCTTCGAAATACTCTATCTCTATAAGTCTGAGGGGGGCAGTGTGATCAAGAATAGTCTGGTCAGTCTAACTAGGTTAAAGGCTTTGAACTTTTCTTTTTCTTGTCTTGAAGGTTAATTATATTAATCCCACTCCATCAAGGAGGTATTGTCTTTCACCTCAGTGGGGTTGTATACATGTTGTATGTCTTCAAAGCCAGAAAAAATGCCTCATATTTTAACCTTGTTAAGCAGGTTACCCCATGTCATATCCTTTACATTGGTCATCTAACGACAAGCTTAGGGTTTATCAGAGATTTGGCCATCAGATAATGATTTTTTTTCTCTTTTGCCACAAACTCTTATGAAAACAGTCTACTTACGGAAGAGGTATAAAATACACAGCCTCTGCCTGCAGCACTCCTGAGTGGGGTACAACCAGATTAAACCATAATTGCTAAATGTTTAACAAAATAAATAAAAATACAATACAACATAGATAATGTTAATATGAGGTTTTCTAAGTCAGTATACTGCCTGCAGGGATCCTTACCACATCACTTTAGCAGGGCATAGGTAGTGGAAGCATAGTTTCATATGCTTTAAAGTATGTGAAAGTTTTTATGCATTTTCTCATTGTGAGCTTCATTAAAATCTCATGGGACAAATAATGAAAAGTGTGCTGGACTTGGAGTCAGGAGAAACCTGGTCTTGAGACCTGATGCTGTCCTTCAGGGTTTCTCCTGACTTATGAGTTACCTGCCCCCAGGCAATTCACTTGGTGTCTTTGACTCTATTTCTTACTCTATAAAAATGAGATAATAAGATCAATAATAAGGTCTGCAGTCCTTACCTCCTGGGGTTGTGTAAGAACACATGAAATAAAGTGTGTAAAGGTCTTTGCCAGTCTTAAAATTCCATTTAAACGTCATTTATTATCCTCTGCAACCTCTTCCTCTGGCTGGCTGGTTTCTCTCAGAACCTCCATGTTTTCAGTCCTCTGAATTCCTGAATCAGGAGCTCTCAGGCCTTCTGTATCATTCCTCTGTTCTTTTCCTGACTCTCCACCAAGCACAGAGACTGTTTTTCTTCTTGTATCTGCACAGTATTCCCAGTGTTTAGCATAATTCCTGGCACACAGCAAGCAATTAATGAATGCTTTTTGACTTGAAATCACAAATCCTTAAAGCTTTGAAATAAATAAAACCAATTCTCCATTCTTTTTTTTTGGGGGGGGGGTGAGGCAATTGGGCAATTGGGGTTAAATGACTTGCCCAAGGTCACACAGCTAGTGTCATATGTCTGAGGCCAGATTTGAACTCAGGTCCTCCTGACTCCAGGGCCAGTGCTCTATCCACTGCGCCACCTAGCTATCCCCATTCTTTCTTTCTAATAGAGGAAAGAAATAGGAGAAATCAAATTGTACTTTTGCTGTTATCTTCAAACCCTTCTCACCAAAGGCAATGGAAGATGACATCATGGGATGGTTTTAAGTTTGCCCCTGTCCATCCATGATTGGAAGATTCAGTGTGAAGCAACAGGGCCCAAAGCCAGGCACAGAAGGAAGAGCCTGGATAATCCACAAAATCTACACTCAACCTCTGAATAATGGAGTATTACTATTGGATTATTTGGCGCAAAGGTGCAGACCTCTCAGAGTATTTCCCCACCCCTCGCCCATAAGACAACACCAGCAACACCTAAGCCTAAAGTTAAATTACAGACTCACCACACGAAAGTATTATTGGTCCAATACCCAAGAGGGGACTGTGGTAGTGTCTCCATAGTGTTTCAGATTGAAGGAGGGATCAGTTTCAATATCTGTTTCAGAAAGTCTTGGTGGCTTATTGTGTAGGTGTGCTATAGGTGCAAGGATATAAATTAAGCTCCTCCTGAGCTCCTTTAATTAGTTTTACATGGAGAAGTCAGAGGCATTTAAAGAGAAGGGTTGTGGGCTTTTTTTTTTTTTGGTGTACAGTGCAGGTGATATTTATTAACAAGGGACTGTGTGCATAAAGAGTATGTTTGTATGCATGCAAAGTGGTATTTTATTGAAGAATGCAAGGTAGGTTGTCATGGAGATTAAAAGCCTTGAAGTGCTATTCACTGGTGCTAGTTATGGTTGCTGGGCACTGGGATATTAGTTCTGGCACCCTGAATCTTTCATTGTTGTAAAAATAATTACACTTTTATCTTCCCCGTAAGGGCTATTCAAGTAGGATAAATAAATACAGACACATGAGCAAATCTAACTTAAAGGTAAATACAGAAACCCTGTGACCCATCTGGGTGCAAAATTATGTAGCTGGCATTACTCCACCATCCGAATGCCTGATTTTCATTGCAGGGTCATTGTGGCTGTTTATAAGGTGTTATTACAAAATGCCCAAAATCTGCACTTACATTAAAAAGCAAAAGAAAAATGGAAGGTATTGACCGTTGGAATGGTCACTGGTAAATAGAAAGGTTTTCTGTAGCAGCAAAGGAAATAAATGAAAAGCTTGTGCTATGTTTTGCTAGCATTTACTTGAAATACTGTATTTCCAGCCTCACTTAGGGTTTCATGTAAAGCGCAAAGCTATTTTTCTAGTGTGGTGTTTTTTCCCCCTCTAACAATTAGATGAAATGATCTTGACAAGTTTACCTCAG
Source organism: Dromiciops gliroides (assembly GCF_019393635.1). NCBI lineage: Eukaryota > Metazoa > Chordata > Mammalia > Microbiotheria > Microbiotheriidae > Dromiciops > Dromiciops gliroides. The sequence goes on from NC_057862.1 coordinate 201,721,041, forward strand.
TGAGAAACTATGTATTTTCTGTACAAAAGGAACACTTATGTTTGGCAGACTCAGTATGGACATTTTCTTAACCAATAAATCAATAGAGAGTTGCAACATAACAAACTGTACCACACACACACAGACACACACATACAGACACACAGACACACAGACACAGACACACACACAGACACACACACAGACACACACACACACAATGTAATGCTGGAATCTGCCGTAGCCCTGAGTTATGTGGTTTTCAAAACTGACTTGAAGTGGTGATTAACTAGAATTATATATATTTATATTTAAACTGACACCACAGAATTCTTTTAAGTCTTGACAGATATGTGGAATATTTAAATGTAGTAATTGCAGTTGCTAACCCTCCTGGGATTAACCTGCTGGAGAGATAGTGACATCTTATACGAAGAAAAATGATTTTTATGTTGTGGGGGGAGAAGAAACTAAAAATGAGCTAATTCCATGTGTGTTTTACATAACTCTGGGAAAAAAGTTTATTGTAACTAATAAGGAGTTAGTAATATTCTATAATAATCCACTATGCTAGCAATTACATAATTCACATGTATGGAGGCATATAATTTAATTTTTTCAACATTCGTATTTGTGTTTCACAATACAGCACATTTCACACAGAGTAAAACAGAATTAGAACGAAATAGATTGGCAGTGTGCTAACCTTTGTGGTTCTTAAAAACAACAACAACACCACCACCATTGAAACAATGATCGAGTAGCAGGTTCTACATTAGGGAGGGAAGGCATGGAAGGTTATTTCAAAGAGGCAGAGAAGAAAGAACAATGGATTCAAAGTCAGAAGACCTGTGTTTGAGTCCAGATATTATCTATCCCTGACTACCTTGAGGACATTGGGCACAGAAAATCTCTGGACCTCAGTTTCCTTGCCTGTAAAATGTGGGAGTTGAACTAGACGGCCTCTAAGTTTCTTTCTAGCTCTAAATCTATGTTCCTATGAACAAAATCAAGAGGTGAAAACCAAAATAAAGGGAGATAAGATTACATGCTTGTTTCTAGCCCAAATTATTTATAAATTATTCTATCATAATCAGTCATACCATCAGCTATCTACACAGCAGATCTTAATTAATAGAGAGGATTAAATGGAGACATAGTATAATAATAAAAATCATTTTTTTCTGGGGAGTCCATTTAAGACCATTATGGTTCTGCATAGCCTTAAATCCATTATCATGTCTGCTAAATAGCATCTTATTAATAAACCAATGTAATCTGTATTACATTTTTTAAAAATGAAAGCTACATATATGGATGACATTAAGCTACATGGCTCCAATAAAAATGTCCTTAAACAGCTACTTCATCTTGTAGAATCTTTCTCTAATGATAGAAAGATGTTATTTGGATCAAATGAGTATAAATTTCTTAACATATGCCAAAGCAATATCAATCAATAAGTATCTAGCAAGCATCTAATATGTGCCAGGAACTCTGCCAGCTACATGGGATACAAATATAAAGAATGAGACAATCTCTACCCTCAAGGAGCTTAACGATAGCAATCAAAGGTTTAGAGCTTGGATCCAGAAATCAAATTGAACCAATGTATGAAGAAGATATTTACAAATACCTGTCTTCTCCAGGCAAGACACATTGAATATAAAGATATCAAAGAAAAAACTAACTGAAAGAAACTTACTGCCATCCCGAAATCAAAGCTAAATGGAACAAACACATTTAAAGCAATTAACATCTATGCAATACTTACTAGTCTTAATGGAAGCTTTCAGAGCTGTAATGGGCTACTAAGATCTGAAATGGATTATTATAGATTTGGTAAATATCCTATCAAAAACCATACAGTATTAATTAAAACCAAGGCCCACTAACTACCCTAAGGTACCCAAAGAAAGATGAGCACATCCTCACCAAAAAAGGGAGTCCCAGGATAAAAAAACCCTACAGAGTTTTGGAATACGAAGATATTACTTCACTGTACAATAGTAAAGGTGAATAACATGTGCGTGCCATTGGATTTATTGAATTTAACTAAGAGTGGTTTATTTCTTAATGGAACCTTTGAAACAAGATGGAGCATGTAATCAAAAAGGCTGTCCATGGGTGACATCCACATGAAATCAGCTAACAACATGTTGACAAAAAAGCATTGGACAAATGGCTGGATCAAGTGAATCTGTTTATATCATTGAAAAATCGTTATTGATAATTTAGGACTGGGTCATTATCATTAGAAATTACAGGATTGTTCTTAAGTATTCCAAATTGTTCAGTGTAGATTATGCAAAAAGAAATGGTACAAACTGTGAAACACATCACTGAAGGCTGTCCAATTTTAACAGATACCAAATACCTATGAAGTCATAATCTTGTGGTTAGAGACACATGAAATTTGCTATCTTTCATGGACAGATGACCAATTTCTATACTACAAATACAGAACCCCCAAAATATTCTTGGGAACTCAACCAATAAACAGTATTAGACAAAAGACATTTTCACAGAATGAACTATTTCCCACAGGCATCCAGAAGTAACATGGATCTATAGAAATTGAATAATAATATTTTAATAGATGTTGTCATATCAAATATTTATAGTGTCCAAGTTGCTTGGGGAAAAAAAAAGCTTTCAAAACATATATAGAGGGGGCAGCTAGGTGGCACAGTGGATAAAGCACCTGCCCTGGATTCAGGAGGACCTGAGTTCAAATCTGGCCTCAGACACTTGACACTTACTAGCTGTATGACCCTGGCCAAGTCACTTAACCCTCATGTATACACACATAGAGGAGAGAGAGATGGACCTAGCAGGAGAAATAACATTTGTGTTGGAACAAAATCATGTGAGTACATATCATCTCTATCATTCTATCTGCTAGAGTTGTACTGAGGATACTTTGAGGGAGCCAAAAGAAGATGAGTTTTTATCCTAATACTTTAATTCATAATAAAAAGGAGTGATTTTATTCACTTGTACAATAGTATGTAGACCATTAAATATAAAAGAATAATAGCAGAAGTGATTGATCCACAAATTGCTTCTACTTGGATCCCAAGGAACAAGAGAAATGTTTTTTTCTTTATTATTAAAAATTTCAGCAAATCTTTGATAATACTTTAGTTTGCAAAGTTCTCTGTATCCCAATGATTCTTCAGTGTCCTAGATAACTCTAAACCTTCAAATGAAAGGGCCTTGAGCACTAGAGCAAGACTTTACCTATGCAATGTTACAAAATCAGTTACAACATAAAGAATTCATCCTCTCAATTATAGTCACTTTCTTTAAGATCATTTGGATTGGACATGAGGCATTAAATAGGTCCCCAAATGCCAGTTTGCCCATTGTTATGTTTCAGCATTTTGGTTGTCTCATTGAAGCACAAATTTATCCAAGTAAGGAAATTCTAATTATTTCTCATGGTCTTTCAAGGTACACAGAGTGTTTTTCTCACATGAGGCCTGTGAGGCAGGTAGTGTATTATTTATTATCTCTATTTTATAGATGAGGAAAATGAAGTTTGAGGCTCAGCAAATTAGAATGATTATGGTCATGTCCTCACAGCTTGGCAGGATGCAGAAGCAGTACTGAAAACTAGGTTTCTTGATCACAAGTCTAGCACTCTGTCTACCACATTATGCTCATTGGAATAAAAAAATGTTCATTTTGATAACAATAATAATGAAGATAAGGAGGATAATAAAATAATCACCCATTTAACAAAAGTGACATTCCAAAATCATAAGTGATTATGTCATTCTTATCCCCATTAGACTCTAAGCTCCTTGAGGCCAGGGACAGTTTCTCTCTCCCCCTTTCCCTTTTTAGTATCCCCAGCGCTTAGCACAGTGTCTGGCACATAATAGGTGCTTAATAAATGTGTTTTGAATTTAATAAACTCCAGTGCCTTTATGTCTATTTATTTATTTATGTTTTGGTGAGGCAATTGGGGTTAAGTGACTTACCCAGGGTCACACAGCTAGTAAGTGTTAAGTGTCTGAGGCCGGATTTGAGCTCAGGTTCTCCTGAATCCAGGGCCGGTGCTTTATCCACTGCACCACCTAGCTGCCCCCACAAGCATACTTTTTTAGTCTTGTTACACCTTGTTCTCCTTCATGATTCCTATGGTCCAGTCAAACTATTGATCTTGCTCTTTCTAATACATGATACTCCATTTCCCATAACCATACTTTACACCAGCTCTCTGCCATGCTTGGAATGCACTCCATCCTTACTGCTGTCTCTTAGAATTCTTAGTTTCCTTCAAAAATCAACTTGTTTTGCCTCCTACATTAGGCCCTTCCTGAACCTCCCAGCTACTAGTCTCTACCCTCCCAATTACTTTGTATTTGTTTTGTAAATTATACTTATATGTATAAAGATTTTTTTCCCCTGAAAGAACATTAGCTCCTTTAGGGTAGAGATGGTTTCATTTTTGTTTTTGTATCTACTGCACCTGGGGTAGCTAAGTGGCACAGTGGATAAAGCACTGGCCCTGGATTCAGGAGAACCTGAGTTCAAATCTGGCCTCATACACTTGACATTTACTAGCTGTGTGACCCTGGCCAAGTCACTGAACCCTCATTGCTCTGCCCCCTGCCCCAGTAAAAGTGGAAAAGTATCCACTGTACCTGGTAGTTCCTGGTACATACTAAGCTTATTGCTCCAGAATCAATGCTTATTTATTCTGAATCAATATATTATAATCAATATAATTCTATTATCAATAGTATCAATTCTTTTATCTATGGTATATTCTGATTCTTAGAAAATCAATAACACAAGGGGCAGCTAGGTGGCTCAGTGGATAGAGCACCAGCCCTGGAGTTAGGAGTACCTGAATTCAAATCCGGCCTTAGACACTTAACACGTACTAGCTGTGTGACCCTGGGCAAGTCACTTAACCCTAATTGCCTCACTAAAAAAAAAATCAATAACACATGCACAGCAAGATAACTCTTTATTAACCTGAACTTATAACCACTCTCACCTTACTGGATAACTCAAGAGGTTTGTTTGTTCATGTATCATATTCTCCTAGTTTTTAAACTGTATGCTGGTTAGGCATCCTTGGAAACTGCATACATTTTTTTTTTTTTTGCAGGGCAATGAGGGTTAAGTGACTTGGCCAGGGTCACACAGCTAGTAAGTGTCAAGTGTCTGAGGCCATATTTGAACTCAGGTCCTCCTGAATCCAGGGCCAGTGCTTTATCCACTGTTCCACCTAGCTGCCCCTTGTACATTTAAAAAAAGTATTAAATATTAACTAGTAAATTAAATGAAACTAAGGAATACCATTCTCAACCTGGAGGGACATAATGAATGGTATAAGATAAGGATTAACTCCAGGAACTTTGAGCATTATATGTGTTAGGTGCACAGATGATGTGAATTTGTTAGCATTACCTACAGATAGGAAGATAAAAATAAAATTGGAGGTAACTTTTTTTTTTTTTGTTGGGCAATGAGGGTTAAGTGATTTGCCCAGGGTCACACAGCTAGTAAGTATCAACTGTCTGAGGCCACATTTGAACTCAGGTCCTCCTGACTACAGGGCCGGTGTTCTATCCACTGCACCACCTAGCTGCCCCCTTGGAGGTAACTTTGATTAGAGAAATAACTTGTTTAAAACAGGATGAAGTTTGATAGAAATAGAAGGTTATAGGTTCTGTCTAGCTACACATCTCATTTGATATAGTGCTCCCACGTGGCAATTCCCCTCTCCCATTCCTTAGGGCACTTCTCAAGCCTCTACACTCTAAAAATTATTGAGGACCTCATTTGTTTATTTAGGTTATATCTATATTATAAATTAAATATATTGCAAATATAGCCATATTATAAATTAAAACACCTTAGTACTATGATGAAACTAGTTTTGATGTTCAGCACCTCCTAAGAGGCTCTCAGGGACTTGCAGGGGTCCTTGAGAACTGCTGCTTGGACATGCTCAGTTAGTATTCTAGTCAAGTGCACGGACTTTCCCATCTTCAGAGGAGGCACAGATATGCTTTACCTGATTCTTGACAACCTTGATGACTCAGGAATCTGTACTATGTGATGACAGTCTTTTAATTAGCTGCTCAGCTGGAACTCTACTTATACTAAATGGGCAACTCATTCTTTAGCTTCCCCTCTTCCTTTCTGGCCAGGAAGAACAAGGAATATTTGGAAGTATATGGTCAGATGGGCAAATGGCAGAAATCTTATCTCCCAGCGGGGCCCATATAGCAGGGAAAATAACTTACCTAGGTAACCCTCTGCCTGGAGTTGGGTAGCCTCTCTTTTTTATGCTTTCTTCTCTATTTAGGTCAGCAACATCAATGGACAAGTCCAAGCAACTGTATAAGTTTTATATAGAGTCATGAAGTCATGGTTGCAATGCCAACCTGAGTGGTCAGTTATGGTTGGAGCAGTAGAAATAGGTTGGTGGGGGGTGAGGGGGAGGAAATGGGCATTTATTAAGCACCTACCCAATGCCAGGTACTGTGCTGAGCCTTTTATGCATATTGTCTCTTTTGATTCTTATGACAAGCCTTTTAGGTAGGTGTTATTCTTATCCTCATTTTGTAGTTGAGTAAACTGAGTCAGACAAGACATTAAGTGACTTGCCTAGCCAGGGCCAAATTGCTAATGAGTATCTGAGTGAAATTTGAACTGAAGTCTTCCTGACTCAGCACTGCTCTATCCACTGAGTCACCTGCCAATCTTCATTGGCAGAGGGTGTTTCCTAAATCAATGCAATCATTGTTTAAAAACAATAACAATAGGGGACAGCTAGGGGGTGCAGTGGATAAAGCACCGGCCCTGGATTCAGGAGGACCTGAGTTCAAATCTGGCCTCAGACACTTGACACTCACTAGCTGTGTGACCCTGGGCAAGTCACTTAACCCCCCCATTGCCCTGCAAAAACAAAAAAAAAATAACAATAACAACTCATACAACCACAATCATATATTGTTGACCACATTTTGCTTGTAGGACATGATTAGCAACGTGTTGCAGCCTATTTAATCCTCATCACATATTTTCCTATTATTCTTCGATTAGGTCATTTGAAATTTTGATTCTTTTAAGATAGTGTGGTATTCCATGACTCAGATCTGTATAGTATCACCAAGAGAATACTGAATGGACCAGACTGTTTCCGACTGAAATCTGACAAAATCAGATTTTAAAAAATCATTGAGTGAAAAATCAAAACAGCTTTATTGGGGGAGTAGGGGAGTGATAGACAATATTAAACTAAATAAAGGTCTTGGTTGAATTTTTCTTTTCTTTTCTTTTCTCTCTCTCAGCTTTAGGAATAAACAACATGGAAACAAAATCAGGAAAGGCTGGCTAGGTGTTAGAAAAAACTTTCAGAATCATAGTAGATTCCTAACCTGATTAGAAGTCAGCATTGCCATTCTGTAATTAAGTCAACAAAAATATTGGACTGTATCAACATTCATGACAAAAACTTGGAAGTAATCTTTTTATTATAGCTACTTTTGTGCAGATAGACCTTTATTATGTATCTTGTCCTGTCCAGTTTTGGTCCCTGTGTTTTACAAAAGAGAAATGGGAGGGATTTAAGACAATGGCTAAGGGTCTCTATAGAAAGTTAACAAAAAGGAATTGGAGTTTGATATGCAGAATGGGCTAAATAATGGCTTAATAAATGATCTTCAAGTACAGGTAAGATTGTCCTAAAGATGAGAATTGGCCGCTATAACTCCATAGAGGACCAAAACCAGAGAAATTGTATAAGCTTGCAATATCTCTGACACATGCATTAGAGAGGATCAAGGATTAATCACCACCACCACCACCACCACCACAAGTAGCTAACATTTATATGGGGTAGCTAGGAAGCACAGTGGATAGAGTTGACACTCTATCCACTCTTCTAAGCCTGGAGTCAGGAAGACTGATCTTCAAATCTGGCTTCAGATATTTACTGTCTGACCCTAGGCAAGTCACTTAACTTTGTGCCTCAGTTTCCTCATCTGTAAAATAAGCTGGAGAAGGAAATGGCAAACCACTCCAGTGTCTTTGGCAAGAAAACCCCAAGTGGGGTCACAAAGAGTCAGACACAACTGAAATGACGACAACATTTCTAAAGCTCTCTCAATATTTCCATAGCACTGTGCAAAGCACTTTACAATTAGTATTTAATTTGATCTTCACAACAACCCTGGGAGCTAGGTGCTATTATGATCCTCATTTTACAGGTGAGGAAAACTAGGCAAACAGAGGTTAAGTGACTTGCCCAGGTCACATAGATGACAAATGTCTGAAGCCACATTTGAACCCAGGTCTTTCTGACAGTGGGTCCAGAATTCCATCTACCGAATCATTGAGATGCATAGGATGCTGCCACAATTAATGAGTGCTTTCTTGGGCAGAGAAATTATTTGACAGAAAGCATAATTGGAAGGGAGAGAATAAACATTTATTAAGTGCCTACTATGTTCCAGGAAATGTGTTAAGTATTTTGCAGACATTATTTCATCTTATTATTATCATCATTTTTGATGGAAACCTGCTGCTTCTTTTAGTTTGTTTCCTAATTTCCTTTGTGTTGATCTCTGTACCTTTTGAATGATTGCTTTGGACCTTTGTGCCCGACTATCCAGCCTTTGATTTGGGTAACTCTGGTTTAACCCAGCAAGGCATTCTCTCAGGGTGGAACCTGAGAGTGGATAAAAGTCTAGAACATACTACTGAGGTACTTTATGGAATACACATCCCTGGAGATCTTTAAAACAGCAAAAGACAGGTTCAATCAATGTCACAGAATCAGTTAATTGGCAACAATGCCATTCATTCCCATTTAATCATTGGTGATAACTGAGGCCAAGAGAGATATTCAAGGTCAAATCATTTTGCAATCAAGACTGCAGTCTAAGATTTGGAGCCCAGTCCCCTCCTCACCCTTCATTATCCTCCTATCCTGTTATTCCATTAAAATGTAAGTTTCTTGAAGACAGGGAATGACTTTGCATTTTTCTTTGGCTCCCCACAGCATGAGGCACATAATAAGCTCTTTTTTTTGTTTTTTTGTTTTTTAGTGAGGCAACTGGGGTTAAGTGACTTGCCCAGGGTCACACAGCTAGTAAGTGTTAAGTGTCTGAGGCCGGATTTGAACTTAGGTCCTCCTGACTCCAGGGCCATTGCTCTATCCACTGTGCCACCTAGCTGCCCCTATAATAAGCTTTTAATGATTGTTAATTGATTAAAACCAATAAAAAGCATATATTCCCATATATTCTTCAAACCCTAAGCATGAGAGATTGTTACGGCTATCACACATCAGCCCAATTATGGTTGCTTTTGTTACTTTGTGTCAAAGCCTCCACTTTAGGTAAAGACGGCTTTATTTGCTCTAACTCATTTTGCCTTGCTTTCTAGCCATCCAAATGATTTGTGTGGGAGTAAGAAGCATTTAGGAAAATTGCTGGACAGAATTTGAGGTTTTTATATATGTCATATTTTTAAGTCATTAGGCCTTGAAATTTTTTTCCCCTGTGCTAGACTATTGGTTTATTTGTTTCACGTCTCTAAATTTCCCCCTAGTAATTGTATCGGCATTTTCCACTGATAACAATTGTGATGGCTCCAAATTATATTTAAAAAGTTCTGTGTAAAGAACCACAGCTTTGCTGTGGATCATTTGTGCAGAATGGAACACCAGCTGAGAACTCAATTCAAAGACAAAGACTAGCCAAGTTGTGCACTGGTGCATTGCAATGTGTAGCTATTGGTCTGGGCAGCTGTGATTGAAGAAATCAAATATGGGCATGGGGAAATATTACCTATTGCTCACTTAGCATTGATTCTTAGTGGCAGTTGGTTTGAGCAAGGTCTGTGATCAATTGGCTCTGTTACAACTCAATGATCCTGTCCCATTTACTGATACAGAGGATAACTCAACTGATTCTGAAGTCTGCTGGTTTACTCAGATAAGTTCCGACAAGACTGCCGGTATTTGGCCCTTTTCTTAAAGTGCCCTTAGTTGAAATTCTAAAGGAATTTCACTGAAATCTCTCCCTGTCACCCATGGCAACTTATCCTTTTGACACTGTAGGGCAGCTGATATCTTCTGGTGTCCTCATGCCACTCTCTGTTGGGCATGTTGTATCTGCTGTGCATTTCCATTATTTCAGTTTTGAGCTTCTCTTTGATGTCATCTTTTGGGCTTAAGTCATCCAAGGCCATCAGCTGAACTCTTCGTTCCTATCTACTAAAGTGTCCAGAAGGCCTCTTCCTGACAAGGGTAGCCTTATAGCAACTTAGTCTGTAGTTGAGTGTGACATCACCTGTAGCAGAGGTCCAAGAATAAAAGCTGGCCAGAATGACCCCTGCTCCCCGGCACCCTCCAGCTAAGGTTGTCTACTCATTTGACTACCTATGTCAGGTAATGACTTGAAGTCTGTGGTCCCAGAAAACCATATAACAGGGTAGAAATATTCCTAGTGATTCCTGTTTTCTTTCTTTTTTTTTTTTTTTTTTGGTGAGGCAATTGGGGTTAAGTGACTTGCCCAGGGTCACACAGCTAGTAAGTGTTAAGTGTCTGAGGCCGGATTTGAACTCAGGTCTTCCTGAATCCAGGGACAGTGCTCTATCCACTGTGTCACCTAGCTGCCCCCAATTCCTGTTTTATTTCTGATGTGCATTTTAGACCTCTTTCCAAATAACTTTGGGGATGTGGATAAAAACTGCCAAAGGAGAGAAGAAGGTGAGGAAATGATGAAGCATTCTTTATTCCAGAAATCCTCTTTGCTTGGCATGTAAATAAATTTGAGCAAGACCAAAAGTTAAGCAATACTTAGCATTTCTTCCTTTTTTGGGTATATCTACCCTGAGAAAAGATAAATCCTGGCTCTGACCAGCAGAAAACTTCACTTTCATTACATTAACTAACTAAATTTAATACAACCTTTCTGTGTGTTATTCAAGTTTGAGGAGAACGGGCATCACATTTTGGTATATTACACAAAAACAACAACAATAACAGAACTTTATAGTGCTTTAAGGTTTGCAAAACACTTTACATATGTTAACTCATTAGATCTTTCCAACAATTATCTGGGGTAGGTGATATTATTCCCCATTTTACAAATGAGGAAACTGGGGCAAAGAGTGGTTAAATGAGTTGCCTGGAGGGGCACATAAGTACTAAGTATATGAGGTCTGTTTTGAACTCTGGTCCTCTTGACTCTCAGTTCTCCTCTCTATCTACTTTTTCATAGAATCTTAAACATGGAAGGTATTCCATGGCTTTACTTCCCTCTGTGACCTCTGCTCTCTAGATCCTATGTATTTTCAGCTTTCCCTGCCCCATAGTCCCTCTGGATGGAAGAGGCTAGCTTATAGACCGAAGTCCCCACCATATCCTCTCCCTTCCTACGCAGGCCAAGCTTCCCAGAAGTTGAAGAATAGAACTATGGAGAATTTCTTCTAAAAACCAGTGGGCATACATTTATAGCATCCTTGTCTCCTTGACAACAAGAAGACAAGGCTACATAAGGAAATCACGAGAGGTAGTGTTGCATAATGGTCAGAGAACAATCCTTATGTTCTCCTAGGAAGACCTGGTTTAATTTCTGCCTGTGACACATACTGGCTTTTGACCACAGGCATGTCATTTAACTTTTTTGCCTCCTGGGCAAATTTCTGAAGACTGTAGATTGAACACACTTGCCTACCTGCATTGGTAGACAAAGTTTCCTCACCTAGAATTCCCTGCACTGATAGGTGTGAAGGAAAAACAATCCTCTTCTCAATAATTCTTGGAAACTCAGCAGCAATGTGACAAAGGATCTTTATTTCCTTCTGGTGAGAAGGAGGCACCCTAGTGTGCAGCTAGTGGGTGCAAAGAAAGGGGGCTCCCAGGCCCTGTTTTATACCCTGGTCCCTAACGTGAATGGACCCTCCCCTTTTTCATCATTGGTCCGATTACTCAAGGGTTACAATCTACGGGCAAAAACTAGCGAATCGGAACACAGTATTCCCACCCCTCTTCCTTATACGGGCATAACTCAGGAGTGGACCTTATTATTCCTTATATGGACACAACTCCAGAGCAGATCTTACTGAGACCAGGGCTCCTTGAACCACATGATTTTGTTAGCCAGAGCAGGAGGAAGAGATCTGAGACCTTTGTCCTATAAACAGGTCAGGAGGAGTATGATTGACTGTTATATCCTCATTGAGAGGAGACAACTACCCATTTTCTCACATAGGTTATCAATCTGCACTGGTAAAGGAAGTTTCTTCCTTGGGAGTCCCTTTCAGAGATGAACTCTCAGTTCTGGACCAATAAAAAGGAAGAAGAAAAACAGTAATGCATATATTATATATTTCAGGAGCTTCTATTTTACAAATCTGCTTGCACAATTCTAGCAGGTAGTCTGAGTTTATTTTTAAATTGGGAAATTTTGGTTCTAGATTTAAGTGAATTATATGTATTTTGTTTAGGCTTGAGCATTAGAATCCAAATGCCTGAATCTCCTTCACATTTACTTCCTGTTGTGAGCTTTTTTTATCACTTATAAAATATTTTGCCAAAGATACTGAAGACGACTGGGCTGTAATACATGCATTACTGTTTTTCACTGGTGTTTTTTGGAACAATGGAAAAATAAGGCTAGGACTATATTAAAGCTTCTAATATTCTGCAAAATTCTGACTGTTTGGGGATGATACTCTGCATAGTTGACCTAGATTTTGGTTGACACTATTGTCAGTTGAAAATTTTTCAATAAAAAAGGAAATGAAAATGTTCATACATTTAGAAGTCTATAGTGGCCTATAAAAACAAAAATATTTACATGGAGTTTATGTAGTTTCTCCCTTAGGTTCCTTGAACATCTGTTTTAGGTTACTGGTCAACATTGGAAAGGAGGTAAATGAAAGAGCTAGAATTTTTGCTTTATGTGACAGACATGATTTTAAAGAGAAAGATTAAAAACTGTGGAAATCCATTTTAACATTGGTTAAATGAAATGAGAACCCTCTGAGAAGATACATTTACCTAAGCAAAAAAGATCCTGGATTCAATGTAGGGCTGAAGAGCACATCCTGTTCTTGCCCCCTTAAAATTTCGCTTTTCCCCCAAATCGGATCTTCCATTTGTCCTTTACTTTTAGATGATTTTTTTTTTGGTGGGGGGAAGAAAAGATACAAGAAAAGAGGCTAAGGAAAATAATCTTTTTTTCCCAAATGACTAAAAATTATTTCTGAAATGAACATTAAAACCTGTAGATGATGCCAATGAATAGCATCACCTTGTAACACTGCCCACAGAAACACTGTAAAAAGTACAAAAGTTCACAACATATTGTAAAGTAAATTCTTCAAGAAATTGCTCTGTTATCTCAGAGGTACCAGACATACCATATGTTGTGTCTGGCAGTTGCCATGACAACTACTTTTAAAATTTAAGAGGAGGGTAAATTGTTGCCTAAAATCTCCATAACTTAGAGAGTAGATTAAGGCACCTCTGAGTATTCATTTTTGGCACCTTTTAATGATTTGTTTCTCTCATTTCCATAGCACTTGGACTTTGTGAGTTAGAGGAGAAGAATGGGTTCATTTCTGGCTGTATCAGAAGCTTCTGGAAAGGGAAAATATTAATATTCATTTGATTTTTTTCCTGCTTGGTCAATTTGACATAAAAAGGGATACAGGAAATAGGTGATGATGGGATGCATAACTTTTAGAATGGATTAGACTCTCTCTCTCTCCTGTGTCTAGAAGCAGCATTTTCTCCTATTCATTTCAGAAGGTCTGAGATTCTCCCACTGAATTGAACTAATTAAGAGGTAGTGGGGAGGAGGAAAAAAAAAGAATAGTAGGGTAAAGGGAGAAACTGAGGCAGTTGTTCAGAAACAAAAAAACCCAAATTCTTTTTTTTTTTTTGTAATTTTTTTTTGTGGGGCAATGGGGGTTAAGTGACTTGCCCAGGGTCACACAGCCAGTAGGTGTCAAGTGTCTGAGGCCGGATTTGAACTCAGGAACTCCTGAATCCAGGGCTGGTGCTTTATCCACTGCGCCACCTAGCTGCCCCCAAAACCCCAAATTCTTATAGACTTTAGCTTTGACTTCTTGGGCCAACTGTATTTTAAAGTAGATTTCCTTCTGCAAAACCAAGTTTGGTATGGATGTATCAAGTCCATTGTCTCCCTCTAGTTGTTAGGCTGGGAGATGGCCTGGCATGAGTAATAATGAGGGCAAAGGCAGCATCATATACATTTTATCTGCATCAGTTCTTTTAACCTAATTCCTTTCATGTAATAATTTCTCAATACAGTGTTTGTTGTTTGACTGAACCTGGAAAATGAGTCTTAGAAGTTTGACAATTTCTCTGATGACTGAACCAAAACAATTTTCCTTTAAAACAGATTTTAAATTGACCACATATTAGTTTTACATTAATGCAAAAAGTCATTTTTCTTATTTTCCTTTCTCTTCTTTATTCCTCCTCCATAATGCTAGTCTCATGTAACCAAGGTCTAGTGTATGTGCAGACCCCATAGCTTACTTGGCTGATGCCACTTACATGTAAAAGATGGAAAGCCTAGTTCCGGGAGAGTCATGAGGACATGGAAGGGAAGTACGTTGGAGAGACTTTTGAGCATGCTTAGATATGGTTCTGGTTTGGCAACCCCATGAAGGGAATTTTATTTATTTTTATTTTTTAAATTTTTGCGGGGCTATGGGGGTTAAGTGACTTGTCCAGGGTCACACAGCTAGTAATTGTCAAGTGTCTGAGGCTGGATTTGAACTCAGGTACTCCTGAATCCAGGGCCGGTGCTTTATCCACTGCACCACCTAGCTGCCCCATGAAGGGAATTTTAAAAAAATTAGCTGTGTAGCTGAAACTGGAGGCATTTTCAAAAGTGCCTGAGTCATCTTCAGCTGCCTCTGTTGGTTTCATTTGGTGACTCTGTCATGTCTAAGGCCATGTAGCTCCAAGAAACAGACCTTGATCCTTCATCTGTGAGTTTGTTCTTTTTTCTTCTAGGTGAAGGGACTAGAATCTCTGAGTTTGGTAAAGTCAAAAGATTGGAAGCAGGAGATACAAGAATCCAGGAGTCAGTGTCTAGGCTAGGTTGTGTAGCCAGTGCAGCACTGATGCCTTGAGGAACAAGGAGCAATCCTAAGAAGTGACTTTTTGGATCTAGGCAAGTGGACTTATCTGGCAATCATGCCATATCTGAACATGAAATTGGTGGGACTAATGTTATATAAGAACCAAACTAAGTTATGAGCTCACTTCCTACAGAGATAGGGAAGAGTATACTTCTGGAGTAGTGGTCAGTCAGTAAACACTTGTTCAACACCTTCTGTTTTCTAGGAAATGTGCTAAACAATGGTGATACAAAGAAAGGCAAAAGAAAGCCTAATGAGGAACAGAACACATAAACTACTAAATACAATCAAGCTATATACAGAATAAATTGCAAATAATCAATATCAAGTATTGATAAGCAAATGTTTGCACTGCTGTTCCTGTTATATCTTTGAAGTCAATATCATTTTGTGAAATCTAATCTATATAAAGTTGTTAAAAGGAACTGGAGTGCTAGTCACTGTCTCTTTTTTTTTTTGCAGGGCAATGAGGGTCAAGTGACTTGCCCAGGGTCACATAGCTAGTAAGTGTCAAGTGTCTGGGGCCAGACTTGAACTCAGGTCCTCCTGAATCCAGGGCTGGTGCTTTATCCAGCTGCCACCATCACTGTCTTTTAATAATGGGAGGAACATAGGTTGTGGGGGCTTGAGCCAATGGCAGTAGAGAGGAGAGATAATCCACAAACTGTTCAGGGTATCCTAGAACCATGAAGGAAGACTGTAGCAGCCTGGCCCCAGGAGAATGGCCCAGATCATATTTGTTACACTCACATTGTGCATTTTTACCCTTCTAGCCAGCTCCTCTTCTGACTCTTTTCTGCTATCTCCCCAAATCTTTGTGCTCAAAATTATTTTCTTTTCCTCTTTTTTATTTAATAAAGCTCTTTCTTTGAATCCATGAATTGCTCAGTCTTTCTTTTCTTTGATTTTAGTCAACTGACTCCAAAAATCTTTTGCCAAACTGAATTCAGATACCCACCCCAATTTTTTTTGCAGGGTTGGTTTTTTTTTTTTGGTGGGATGACAGCTTTTTTTTTTTTTTACATATAAGGTATTTTATTTTTTCCGTTACATGTAAAGATAGTTCTCAACTTTTGTTTATACAAGCTTTACAATTTCAGATTTTTCTCCCTCCCTCCCCTCCCTCCCCCCTCCCCCAGACAGCAGGTAATCTGATATAGGTTATATCTATATATCTATATACATATACATATATATATACACACACACACATATATACACATAATAACATTAATCCTATTTCTGCATTAATCCTGAGAAAAAATCAGAGCAGTAATGCAAAACCTCAAAATAGAAAAAAAAAACCAACAGCACCCAAAACAAAAGAAATAGTATGGTTCAATCAGCATCTATACTCCACAGTTCTTTTTTTTTTCTTGGATTTGGAGATCCTCTTCTATCACGAGTTCCCTGGAACTCTTCTGTGCCATTGCATTGGTGAGAAGAATATAGTCCATCATAGTAGGTCAACACTCAATGTTGATGATACTGTGTACAATGATCTTCTGGTTCTGCTCATCTCACTCATCATCAGCTCACGTAAGACTCTCCAGGTTTCTCTGAACTCCTCCTTTTTGCAGGGTTTTAAAGGGGGTGATGATCTTTCTCCTACCCTATAAAATTTATATTTATTTTTGTTAGGAATTTGCTATACAGAAGGTTCTCTGTGGTACCTTCTGCTTTGTCCTAATTCTATTTCTGGCAGATATGAAGAGGGAATATTTTCCAGTCAAGGGGGATAGCCATTGCAAAGTGAAGGAAGGAAGGGAGTTTGCATTTATTACAAAGTAATTTGAGGGGGGAGCTCATTAGCAACCAGGGAGATTCAGAAAAGAATTCCTGTATAATTATTACTTGAGCTGAATACTTAAAAAAACGACAAACAACCCAAGGATTTCAATGAAGAGGTGGTATTTTCCAGTCAAGGAAGGAAAAAAACATTTTTTAAGCACCTACTATGTGCCACATACCGTGCTAATATCTCATTTGGTCCTCAGAAAAACCCTGGATTAAGTGCTATTGTCCCAATTTTACAGACAAGGAAACTGAAATAGACAGGTGACTTGCCCAGATCAAAGGGAGATAGAGTGTCATGTGCAAGGATATCAAAGGTGACAGTATAGTTAGATTGCAGCATGCACAGAAGGAAGTAACATATAAAAAAACTGGGAGGTTGACATGATCAGACCTGTGCTTTGGGGAAATCACTTCATACTGTTTTCTGCCTTGCTTCTTTAATCTTCTGGTACTTAGTGAGACTTGGTTTCCTCTGGCCATCTTTCCTAGGATTGACTCCATTTTCAATCTGATCCTGACTCACTGTTGATGGTGAGGGAGTAGAAGTATTGCTTGTTCTCCATCAACACTTCAGTTTCTCCCTCTGCTCCCATCATTCAGCAATCCCTTGTCTTTTGAGAGTCATGCAATCCAAATTCATGACTCGATCTAGATTTTTGTAGCCATTACCTACTGAGCTTTGGATTATTGTCCTTTCTTTCTCAAATGGATTTAGTGCAAGGCTCGTAATTTCCCTTTCCATGCCAGCTCCTACCTTCATAATAGGGACTTCAACATTCAATATTGATGTTCCCTCAAATACCCTTAACTTCTAGTTACTAAATATACTTAACTCCCATAACTTGCTCCTCTACTGTACCTTAGCCACACACAGGGATATTCACTCCCTTGGTCTTGCCATCATCAACAAATGTTCCACTTCAATATTCAAGAGCTTTGAAATGCCTTTATCTGATCAAAACATTTTTATTCTTCTGTCTTGCCCTCTACCTCACTTAAGGGTGTACTAGTAACTGTTTACCAACTGGATCTCTGGAAAAAAAATGTACACATGGCACACATTTAAGTTTTATCTGCATTAATACTTTCTCCATCACTTTCTTAAACCTAGACAGTCAAAAACAACAACAACAATAAAAATAAATCAAGCTCTGAAGAGTGAATGCTCTTGCTCACAATTTAACAATTATCTATTGTGAGCCTGTTCTATTTGGCTCTAGCACACCCTGGCCTTACTCCTAACTGGACTCTTCATCTTCACCATAATCTCTAATCCTTCCATCCCTCAGTGCTTTTTCATGCTATCACCACTATTCTGTCTACACTCTCTTCTCTTCCCAATCTCTCTCTCTCTTTTTTTTTAGTGAGGCCATTAGGGTTAAGTGACTTGCCCAGGGTCACACAGCTAGTAAGTGTTAAGTGTGAGGCCGGATTTGAACTCAGGTCCTCCTGACTCCAGGGCCGGTGCTCTATCCACTGCGCCACCTAGCCGCCCCACCAATCTTGATCTCTTGATGAAGCAGTTCAACCCTAAGTATCTTCTACTCTTGGTTCTCTTGGTTCTCTTTTCTCATCTCTCATTACATCTTGCCAAATCTCAACCCTGGATTACTCCTACTGTCTGCCACTATGACTCCTGTATACATGCTACTGAATGGAAGTAAAGGGAATCACAAAACTGCTGAGTTCAAGTGGACCCTCTTGTACCAAGACAATTCTTGTAAACCTCCCTTTTTGATTCGTGCACACACAACAGCTGCTGTTCTAAATGATCTCTTCTCTCCTCAAACCCCTCTTCCTGTCTCCTTTCAGCTGAGGACATTTCCTCATGCTTCAGAAAAAAAGAGTCCATTTACTAAATTCTCCCTTTCCCCACTTCTTTATCTCTTACCCCTGGATAGAATGCTCTGGGCCTGGAGTCAGGAAGACCTGAGTTCAAATCCAGTCTCAGACACTTCATAGCTCTGTACAAGTCCATTCTCCCTACGTGAAGAGAAAACAGGACTCAAAGAAGAGGCGGACAGATAGGAGGAGAAGCAGGAAACAACAGTGTCATGGATAGGAGAAAAACTATAGTGGAGAAGAAGGTGGTTAACAGCATGAAAAGCAGTTATGTGAATGAGTAGTAAAGGCACAACTACTAACAAATTAGAAGCAGTGAGAAACAGACAGACCTGAGGTTCTTTGACTTGAAATCCAGCATTCTTTTTAGTTATACTTCTCCAGTCCCTCCCTCCCTCTCAAAACTATTTCACATCAATACCAAACCCATCACATTTTAAAGTCTCCTCCCTCAGCTTCTTTTACTTTTATTCCCTAATTCCTTTTCTCAGGGTATTTTGAGAATTCTTATTGGTTGATTTCCACTTTAACATTTTCATTGCTATTTTTTTCTCTATGATTTTTCCTTGGAAACTCATATTGAAATGCTAAAAGTTAGAATGCTCTGGGTTCAAAAAGAAGCTAAAACAACTGTCAAAGGTGTGTTTATAGAGGTTCTTTCACCCAAAGTTCTCACAGAAGTATATGAAGTTAGTTGAGTGGATAATGAAAAGTAGGGATTTTATTTTTGTTCACAAAATTTTCTTCAGATACCATATTAATTTTCATTCATCTGAAAATCCTTTGCCTTCTTGTAATGTTACCTTTTCATTTCAGTTTGGAGCACTTAAATGGGAATAAACTTTTTTTTTTTTACAGAAAAAGCTGTATTTCTTATTAGTTATATATTGTAGCATTTCTAGCCAAACAGAAAGATTGGCAGGTTTAAAAATAATCATGAGAGGCATAAAGATACAATTCTGGTCCTCTTTGCATAAATGATAATTGGACTGTCTTGGGACAGGAATAGTTTTTTGCTTTGTATATTTAATGAACATGATGGAAGAAAAAAACAACCCAGTACAACAGTTATTACTCTCCTGAAAATTTCAGATAGGTCATTGCCACGTTTAATAATTTCTTACCTGTGCAAATGTTTGATTATTTTAATTTTGCACTATTCCTTCCTCCCAACAACATCTTTTTGGGGCAGCTAGGTGGTGCAGTGGATAAAGCACCAGCCCTGGATTCAGGAGGACCTGAGTTCAAATCAGGCCTGCACCACTTGACACTTACTAGCTGTGTGACCCTGGGGAAGTCACAACCCTCATTACCCCACAAAAAAAGCATCATCTTTCTTCTTCTTTTTTTAAAGGTTATATAAAATCTTACTTCCAGAAAACTAAGAATGAAAGCCCATTGTTCTTGGAAAGATCACTTGCCATTTACACATCTTATGTAATTGCACAAGACAGGAAATATTCCTTATAGGAACCATTATGATGACAATAGTGACCTTAATCCTGAATATGAAAAATGCCCATGACTCCAAAGACTCTTGGACATGAACAGATTCATTTTAGCATGGCTTACATTTCACAAAAAAAGGAGGACCTCCCCCCCCCCCCTTTAATCCTTACTGCTAGCTCAATTCTTTTTGGTTCAGTGAAATTCTGGGAAAAAAAATAGTGTGAAAAAATAATGGGCTCCAGGAACGGTAATCAACGAAAGAATAGATTTACAGAAGCTGTGACCTCTTCTGCCTTTTTCTTATACTTGAACATGAACTGCTCTAATCCCACCTTTAAAGGATTAGGTTTAACAACAAATTCTTTTGAAAACTATCTCTTCCAGTCCTCCAATTTTCATTTGTAAACTTTCTAGAAAGTGAAGACAAAGTATCCTTGTTTTTCCACTGTTTATTTTAGTAGGGCTACAATTGCATTCTTCCTAAACTTCCTCTATCTGACTTTAATAGCTCTTCCCCCCCCTCCCCCCGCCGTTTCTCTCCCTCACTTTCACAACTCTGAACTATCAAAGAGAAATCCGTGGCATAGTCACCAGGTTTCTTTGATGGGGAAATTCCTAAACCCAGAGGTCCTAAGACACTTCCAGAGAGTACTTCCTCCCACCTTGGTCCATTTGATGGGGGATCAAGAAATCAAAACTGAAGACTAAAAAATAAAAAGTTTAATTAGCAACAATTAATGAGCAGGTGCTGGATGACTAGCAAAACTAATGAACAAAGGGAGATACATACTCATATATAGGGTTTGACACAATTGTAGGGTGATATTACTAGCAGCAAAAAGAGCCTATTCATCTACTTTCCTTATTTGGGAGGTGGACTAATAGGAACAGGATAGCTGGTGGTTTGGGGAGGAATGTGTTTATGTTAGGGTTGGAACTTGTTATCCCTGGTGTTTCAGGAATTGCCAAAGTTCAATGGGGGTGGGGTGGGGTGGGGTGTGGAATGTTTTCTCTGTAGTTAAACCCAACAAAATATTCTTGTGGGTCAGAAAGTTTCTAAGATAGTAGAGGCCTCTTTCAAGATAGAATCAGTGGGATCATCCTGTTGAATAAAAACCGGCCTTCTCTACCTTTAGAAGATGGTAGCTTTGTTTCTTTGACCTTTAAGCTTAGGGTTTTTGTTTTTGAGGGAGATGTTTTTCCATTTCTTCCTTACTTTGAATGGGCAAAGGACATTTTCTCCAAATGTGCGTTCCCTGATGACTTTCATTTTCTCTGGTTCTGTGAAATTCCTTGTTGAATATTTCTTTTATTTAAACCTCATTAAGGTTTTCCCCCATATTTCTCTCTCCTTCTGAGTCAAAAAGCTGTCCTCTATTACAAAAAGAAAAAAAAGAAAAAAATTAAAGAAATGAAAAGAACATCAGCAAAAATGAACAATACACTAAAATTGACAATATATGAAATATCCCTAGCCCCACTTCTGAAAAGGAGTAGGAACAGGTATCTCCTCACATCTTGTCTTTGGGGATGTGCTTGTTCTTTATAATTTCACAGTGTTACTTTTTGAATGTTTTGTGGTGGTTGTTTTTTCAATTTACACTGTTGTCATTGGATATATTGTTTTCCTGGCTCTGCTTACTTCACTCTGCATCAGTTCATGTTAATCTTTCCATGCTTCTTTGTATTCATCCTATTCATTATTTCTTATAGTATAGTAATATATTCTATCCCATTCATGTGTCACAGTTTGTTTCTAGTCAATGGGCCTCTACTTTGTTTTCAATTCTTTGCTACTTCAAAAAATCCTGCTATAAATGTTTTCATGTACTTGGATTTTTTTTTTCTTGGTCAATGATCTCCTTGGTGTGTATGCCTAGTAGTGGAATCTCTGGGTTGCAGGGCCTGGACATTTTACTTTATTTGCAGATTTCCAAATTGCCCTCCAAAATGGTTGTATTAATTTATAGCTCTACCAACAATGCATTAATGTGCCTGTTTTCCACCCTCCCCAACCTTGACTATTACCAATTTTTGTGATATTTGTCAAATTTGGGGGGCATGAAGTAAAACCTCAGAGTTGTTTTGATGTGCATTTCTTTTATTATTAGTTACTTGGAGTTTTCTTTCATAGTATGTTAATAGTTTCTAATTCTGTGCAAAATTTTTTTGTCCACTTATTTAGTGAGGAATGGGTTTTGGTTTTGTATGGACATATTTTTATATATCCACATATAATAATAATTATTATCCATAAATTCTCCATGCATTATTATTATATATCCTTATATATTATATATCCACATCTATCTAAATATCTTAAAAACCAAACCTTTATTTGAGAAACTTGATACCAACATTTTCCCTCCATTCAAACTGTTCTCTTTTCCTAGGTATATTCATTTTGCTTGTGCAATAGCTTTTGAATTTTGTGTTACCAAGATTGCTTCTATCCCATTTTTGGTTAAGAATATATCCCCTACCCAGTGCTATGAAAGGTATGTGATCTGTTTCTATTATTTTTTAATGCTATCATCTTTAATATCAAGGTGACAATCCATTTTGAATTTATTGTAGAATATGTTATATATTGATCTAACCCTAATTTCTGCCAGACAACTTTCTAATTTTCTCTGTAATTCTTATGAAATAGAGAATTCCTAAGTAACTTATATTTTTCAAGTTCATTGAATCCTCAGTTATTGAGCTCCATTGGTTCTCTTTCTCTCTTGTTTAGTCTGTTCCTCTGATCTACTTTTCTATTTTTAAACCAATACCAAGTAGCATTGATGACTGTTGCTATATGTTAAAGTCTGAGGTCTGGAGCTACTATTCCTCCTTTATTTCTATCTTTTTCCCCCAATACTTCCCTTGATATTCTAGATGAGGACTTGAACTTTTCTCACATTATCCCTTTTCACCTGAGAAATTTTTATATGGCCCTAGGTATATAGATAGATATACATAACTTTTTACTGTTGCCAAATTTTTCATGACCTCCCCATTCAGTTACACAACCCTATATGGGGCCATGACCCACAGTTTAAGAACCTTTGCTCTAGATGTTTTCTTTCACCAAATGAATTTTGTTATTATTTTGTCAAGTTCCATGAAGTATTCCATTGATTGATTGATTGGTATGGTATTAAAAGCTTGAATTACTCCTGGTAATATTATCATTTTAAAAATATTACCATTTTTATTGTATTGGTGTGGTCTAGGGATGACTACCTAATATTCCTCTAGCTATTTAAGATGGTATTTATTTCTTTAGGGAACACTGTGTAATTGAATCTCATTATAAATTTGAGTATTTTTGTAGTTAGTTCTTCAAAAGCCCTTTATGTGTTTTGAAAGAATTTCCCTTTCTATTATTGCCTCTTGGATTTTGTGGTTGTTAATAGAAATGTTGATTTTTGTAGGTTTATTTTGTGGCCTGCAACTTTACTGAAGCTATTGTCTCAATTAGTCTATTTGTTATTTCCCTAGGATTTTCCAAGACAACTATCATTAGCAGTAAAGAAGGATAGTTTGATCTTCCGTTTACCTATCTTACACTTTTAATTTTCTTTTCTTGTCTTATTATTATTTCTAGAACCATATCAAATAATAGTGGGGAGAATGAGCATCCTTGCCTTATTGCTGTATTTATTGTGAAAGCTTCAAGTGTATCCTCAAAACATATATTTGGGGGAGCTAGGTGGCACAGTGCATAAAGTGCTGGCCCCTGGATTCAGGAGGACCTGAGTTCAAATCCGGGCTCACACACTTGACACATACTAGCTGTGTGACCCTGGGCAAGTCACTTAACCCTCATTGCCCTGCAAAAAAACCCCAAAACAAAACATATGATATTTGCTTTTAGTTTTGGGTAGATTTAAAAAAATTATATTAAAATGTATGTGTATGCATGCATATTAGAGGGTTTTTTTTTTTTTTTTAGCAAAATGAGTATTGTGCTTTGTCATATGCTGTTTCTGTTTTCCTTGAAAGAATCAGGTTATTTTAGATTTTTTACATGATCATATTGATTTTCTAAAACTTTAACTTGATTTTGAACCATTCCATTACTTCAGTATAAATCTACCCATAATAAATGGTTTATCAGGTGAATCATTATACTCTGTTTCATAGAATTTTGTTTAAAATGTAAAATAATTGATATTCATTAATGACAGTGGTCTATAGTTCTTCTCTAAGGGTTGGTTCAAAATCATCCCTCCTCTCCCCTCCAAGTTATTTTGTTTGGTAGTTTTATTCTTTTCTGCATTTTTTTCAAAGAAGGATTTATTTCTCTCCATTAATTCCTTTCCTTTTCTGTCTATTCAGAAGTTTTGTTCTTTGATTTATGGTCTGTATATTTAGTTATTCCTTCATTTGCTTCTTTGTATTCATTGTAGAATTAAAGCTTCTTAAGTCTTCTTGAGTTCTCCTAAGCAATTTCTATATTGTCCTTGTAGATCCTTCCCTCTTTATTCTTCTTTTTAAAATGTTGTGCATTATTCTTAGAAATATCAATTCCAGAGAGAAGTAATAAGGATGAAAAATTGCATCATGGTAGAAATTTGTTTGTGTCCCAAAATATGTGGTCCAATTCTATAACCTCAATCAAATGAGATAATATTTTGTGAAGTGCTTAGCACAGTGTCTGGCATATAGTCAGTCTTATATAAATGTTTATTCCTTTCCCTTCCCAGCTACTACTTTCTCTCTCATGACTGCCCTGATAGCTAGTTGGACAGTTTAAACTTTAATGGTCTCAGCCCCCATGTCCTAACTGTCTGTAGTATTAAAGGAGGCTTGGGATTCTGTGGAAGAGGTGAGAAATGTGTTCCATTGTAAAGGCACTAAGCTGGATGTTGGAGAATGATGTAAAAAGTCCAGTTTTGTTGTACAATGGGATTTAGTGAGTAGAAAGGTAGGTCAGGATTAAGTTGTGAAGGGCTTATGATGAGCCTGGCTGTTTGGACAATGGCAGTGGAGGTAAAGTGAAACATGGAGACCATGCAGAAGGTAGAGCTTGAGCATACATCCAGTTTTTGCTCTACAGACATTCGTATTCCAAAAAAAAAAAAAAAATCTATGTTAACTTTATTAGATAGTACTGTGTTTTCTTTCTCTCTGCTTCTGCCTCTTGGCCTGGAGCTCAGCAGCCTCTCATCCCGACCCTCACTCCCACCAAAATAAAGCTTACCCTATCCCCCTGAAAATCCTCCAAGTGAAAACAGAACAGGGCATGCCCCCATGTACCTGGCACAGCCTCTTCGTGCTCTTTCTCCTGTTATTGCTTCTTTGTCCCTGGCCCTCATGTGTCCTTGAACCCTGTGCTAGCCCCCTCCCTCCATGGGTGCTTGGCTCCCTTCCTGTCTCCCTCCCTTCCCTACATCCTCAGTGTGAGGGAAAAACAATCCTCTTCTCAATAATTCTCAGGAACTCAGCAGCAATCTGACAAAGGCTCTTTTATTTCCTTCTTGTGAGAAGGAGGCACCCTAGTGTGCAACTAGTGGATACCAAGAAAGGGGGCTCCCAGGCCCTGTTTTATACCCTAGTCCCTAACTCAAATGGACCCTCCCCTTTTTCGTCATTGGTCCAATTACTCAAGGGTTACAATCTACACACAAAAACTAGCTAATTGGAATGCAATATTCCCATCCCTCTTCCTTATATGGGCATAACTCAGGAATGGACCTTATTCTTCCTTATATGAACACAACTCCGGAGTGGACCTTATTGAGAACAGGGCTCCCTGAACCATGTGATTTTGTTAGACAGAGGGGGAGGAGGGGATCTGAGACCTTTGTCCTACAAACAGGTCAGGAGGAGTATGATTGACTAGTCATATCCTCATTGAGAGGAGACAACTACCCATTTTCTCACAGTCAGGCAAATTTATATTAGGTACAAATTGTTTTAGTAGAGGTCTGCTGAACAGACCACTTAAATAAAGTGATAACTGTCACGGAATTACACCCCTCTTACACAAGTAAATTGGAATAAAATAGTCTTTTATTTGGGTGCTAGAGAAAGTGCCCAAGAAGGAAGTCAAAGACTTGCCTCAAGGGGAGAAAATGGCTTAGAGACATGATTCTTTGAGACACATTTCTCCTTGACTGGGAGGGAGAGACCAAAGCCTTTATAGAGGATGGATGGTGGGGGGATGGCTGGGCTGACCACCTGACTATGGAAGGTTCCCTTTGGGGGTGGGGTGGGGGAAAAATTCCTGAGAGTCAGGGAGAATTTTCAATTTTCTTTTGGAATGATAGTCCTGACCTCTAGAGTTGTGTCTGTCTCTTAGCTCAGATGGTAGCCATGCCTAACTGACATTCCTGCAATAGAATTTAATCTCCCCTTACTTCTTAGGTGTGTCTGCCTCGATAGCTAGTTGGCCAGTTTAAACTTTAATGGTCTCAGCCCCCATGTCCTAACTGTCTGTAGTATTAAAGGAGGCTTGGGATTCTGTGGAAGAGGTGAGAAATGCGTTCCATTGTAAAGGCACTAAGCTGGATGTTGGAGAATGATGTAAAAAGTCCAGTTTTGTTGTACAATGGGATTTAGTGAGTAGAAAGGTAGGTCAGGATTAAGTTGTGAAGGGCTTATGATGAGCCTGGCTGTTTGTTTGGACAATGGCAGTGGAGGTAAAGTGAAACAGGGTTAATTAGCACTGCTGCTAATACTGTTTTATGTTCCAATGAGGCTTGAATATTAGCTTCCCAGCTGATTGTAATAAGTTAAAATAATGAATCCTCTTGAAACCATTCTCTTAGTGAACCCTTTGAGTTTCTTATGCTTATCACTGCTTTTTGTATGGAAGTAAATAATCATATAACTGATTCATGTTGTCCATTATATATATCTTTTATTTCTCCCTTATTTTTTTTTTGAGGGGGGAGACTTTAAACTATAGCCAAAAGTAGAATTGTCTCCAGAGTTGCCAGAAGGTGAGGGGCTAAGGAAAATGAGAACAAGGCTTCTCATTCACATATTGAGAAGTCAAGCTACTCCAGAGCTAAAGTCATGAAAATCACAACAGCTAGGTGAAGAACAGGAAGTGATGCATGTCATCAACCCCATCACCACTGCCCCTGAGTGGTGCCTCCAGATTCTATGCTAGGATTCTATGAAGTTGTATGTCAAAGGCTATGACTTAAAATAGCAGATGCTGGGATATAACAGAAGGGTACAGGATGGATCAAATCATCCTTAGCTCCCTTCCAATTGAAATGAATGGACATAGAAATATAATGGTTTGGGAAGGGAAGGTGTAAGAAGCATTAAGCATAGGAAATATGATGGAGAAGTGGTGAAGAAAGGGACTAGGAGAAAGAGAAGGGAGAGGAAGAGGTAGGAACAAAAAAAGAGAGAAAGGCAATGGAGTGGTGTGCACATTTTAGTAGATTTCCATCACCAACAGCCTTGTTTTTATTATGCCATTGGAAATAAAAGAAAAGTAATAATGATAATGATGATGATAGCTGGCATTAAAAGCACTATAAGGGTGCAACTAGGTGGTTCAGTGGATAGAGTACCAGCCCTGGAGTCAGGAGTCAAATCCAGCTTCAGACACTTGACACTTACTAACTGTGTGACCCTGGACAAGTCACTTAACCCCAATTGCCTCACCAAAAAAAAAAAAAGCACTTTAAGGTATGCAAGGTATTTTATAAATAATATTACACTTTATCCTCAGAACAACCCTAGGCAGAAGATGCTATTATCATCCTCTTTTTACATATGAGAGAACCGAGGAACCAGGATACAGGGACCAGTTGAGATATTCCAAGTCATAGGGGACAAACCTTGTGGGCAAATGGAAAGGACAGCACTCCTAGACCAAAGCTTCTTAAACTTTGGCTTGAGACCCCATATGGGGTTGTATAACTAAATGTGGGGGTTGTGAAAAATATGGTAACAGTAAAAGGTTACATACACCTATTTTATATACCTATATACTTGGGGTCCTGTAAAAAATATCTTGGACAAAAAAGGATCTGAGAGTGGAAAAAATTTAAGAAGCAGTGTTCCAGATACTGTTACAGTCTAAGTTGGGGGTTTGAAGTCCAGCCAAGGAAAAGTAGGTAGAATCAATGAGGAGAAAGCTCTAACTCAAGACAGGAGGACCCAATCAGAAAAGAAAGATAGGAATGGTTACAAAAGCCCACTGGAGAGTTGAAAACTAAGAGATATGGAAAATAAACATGATTCTCATGGAACACGGATAAAAGAGAGGTGGAGAGAGAGAGAGAGAGAGAGAGAGAGAGAGAGAGAGAGAGAGAGAGAGAGAGAGAGAGAGAGAGGAGAGGAAAGGAAAAGGAAGTGCCACAAAATGTGTTACTAAGAGACATTTTTAGGGACAAATTAGAGGGGAAAGAAAAT
Organism: Dromiciops gliroides; assembly: GCF_019393635.1. Lineage (NCBI taxonomy): Eukaryota > Metazoa > Chordata > Mammalia > Microbiotheria > Microbiotheriidae > Dromiciops > Dromiciops gliroides. The sequence continues at coordinate 201,749,646 of NC_057862.1, forward strand.
AAAACCCAAGACTGTCCTCCCAAGCTGTTGATCCCTTGATTGTAGGAAGATGACATTTCCATATTGCCAGAGTCTACTCTAAACCGTGCCTCACTATACTTTGATAACACCATGGATTAACATAGCACCTTTCCACATTCTGAATTACAGTCCAAAGGAGCCCAGAAATCATTGTAACTGTGCAATGAAGGTAATTATTACTGAGGTGCACTGTATTTTCTCAGTAGCATAAGTATAGTAATGTGATCTGACTTTGTAAGTACAACTGTTCTTTTTTAAAAGAAGAATATATGGTTGGGGCAGATGGGATGTGTGGGGAACACCCACAAAACTTAATAAAAGAAGAGCCTAGAATGGTCTTAAGTAGCCTGAAGATTTTTTAAAAAATCTTGAATCTTTAAAAAAACACTTGAGAAGTTAAAGTATTATTCATTATTTAGATGAATATAGACCCTTTACTATTTTATGAGGTCATGTAAAGCAACACTTAAGAATATTCTAGACCTTGTGATTTCATCACATGCCTAGGGATGATAGTCTTTAGCCAAACTACCACCAAGTGTACATTAAGGAACTGATATTCACAGTATAGCTCATAGCTAGTGGAAATGAAATAATCTGTATTGACACATTTGGAAGTTTCACATCTTTTTCCACTTAACATGCTAACGTGATAATTGCCAGACTGATGATTTTTCCAGTGACACATCTCCCTTTGTCAATATTTAGACCTGTGTATAGAAAGCTTATCTAACACACCTGGCTAATTTTCACTTCATTTAAAAATAAACGGAACATGTTTAGCTTGCAGGGTTAGAACAAAAAAAAAAGGGTTTTTATAAATAATTCAGAACATCTTTGCAATAACAAGAAAATAACTACAAAAAAGTAAAAAAAAATCATTGAAAGTACATATTTGATCTGATAACATCCTTAACTTCAATATGTCTTAAAATTAATAATATATTGGATACCATAACTTTGGCTTGCAGAGAATACTTTTAAGTTACCCAGAAAGTAATGTGCCCTTTATTTCATAAGGAATAGGTCAACCCAGCTGTTATAAGAGATGTTCTGCATTTACATTCATGTTTCTTATCATGCTTTGGAAATCCCCTACCAGGAATTAATTACTTTTCACATTCAACTTCAAGACATTAAAATTCTCAGATCACCAAATCAGGGTCTTGTTCCTAACTTGACATCTTGAGAGGTGAATATAGGATGGTTCCTTACTGGAATCAACAATAGATGGTCAGTCTTCCTCCAGTTGCTTAGAGAGTAACTTAAAGATGGCTGGGGGTGGGTAGTAGGTTAAAAGGCCCCTAACTTTTTTTCTGAAGCCTGCAAATAGGTGGGATGGCTTAGTGTTGTATGCAGTTTATCACTGACTTGGAGAGCAGGAGTCTCAGGGTTGCATATGAATCTCTTTGGCAGCCTATGTTTTCTTTCTTTCTTTTTTCTTTGCCTATGTTTTCCCTAGCTAACTTGGCTAATAAGAAAACGGTAGAGGGATTAGAAATTCTTATATACATACATTCATTATATATATATGTATAAATATATATATATGTACATATGCATATAACATATGCCTTTTTTTTTTTTTTGGTAGGGCAATGAGGGTTAAGTGACTTGCCCAGGGTCACAAAGCTAGTAAGTGTCAAGTGTCTGAGGCTGGATTTGAATTCAGGTCCTCCTGAATCCAAAGCCAGTGCTTTCTCCACTGCACTAACTAGCTGCCCCGATCCCAAATTTTTTTGATTGCTTTATCATATAGCACCTAAATGTACATTAATGGATCTTGAGTTTTCTCTCCCTCCATAATTTCCTCTTCCTCTCCCCCAACCATTCCCTACCCAATAAAAAGTAGTTGCTCTTAAGAAAAAAAATCAGGTTGGCTTTCTTTTGAAAGAAGAACTGTAGTAAAGAGTTCTAGAAAGAGTAACTAGATTAACTACTGCTGGGTTTTTCTTTTCTCTTCTTTTCTTTTCTTTTCTTTTTTTTTTCTTAGTGAGGAAACTGGGGTTAAGTGACTTGCCCAGGGTCACACAGCTAGTAATTGTTAAGTGTCTGAGGTCAGATTTGAACTCAGGTACTCCTGACTCCAGGGCCTGTGCTCTATCCACTGCGCCACCTAGCTGCCCCACTGCTAGGTTTTTCTAAGTTCTAAAGAATGATTCAAAAATGTGGAATAAAGTTCTTTTTCTTATTTTTATAGAGGCTAACAACTTTCTCCAGCCTTCTAATTTGCTGTCCTGTTGCATCAGAGTTCATTATCTTTGTGTTACAATTTAGTCACTCTGCCTGAATTTTTCTATTCTTTTTTCTTTCTTGAGTCCCTGCTGAAAACGGCAATACAAATAACTCAGTCGAAGCTTGTATACAGACAGAAGATATAATGAGACTAACACTTCTCATGGGAATTCAATGCAACATCACAGGGTTTCATTTGCAAATATTTCTCATGAAAAGCATACTCAAAGTGTATTGAGATAGAGTCTTTGTCTAATTTTTTTCCCTTGCTTGTCTTCCCAGGAATGCTGTCAGAGCACAAGATAAGGCATGCTGTGCTGGTGAATCTTCATATGTCTAGAGAGGAAAAAATCAATCTCTCTGCCCAAAAGATTAGAACTCAAGGCACCAGAGGTTATTAATGATGACCAGTTTTTTAGGGATGACAACAAGACATTGCACCAATGCTTTGGATTATGAAATAAGTGGAGATGCAATAAAAGCAACAGTTGAATAGTCAGTCAGGTAGCATTGACCAAGTTTATCTGGAAAGCAAATTGAAAAGAAATAGTGTGATGCTCTTCTCCCATACATTATCTGGAAACTATAAACCATTAAGTGGGAACTTTAAAAAAAGAATTAGACTTTTAGGGATACACTATTGAGAACGAAAACTTAATTTCTCTAGTCACCTTTGGGGTCCAATAGACAGGGTTAGTTTTTTAATGGAGAAAGAATATAGTTAAAATCTCATTAATTATTTATTTGTATGTTCCTATTAGGGAGGGAATACGTTATATACCTACCTAGAATGGCACTAAATGCTATCATTTCTCTAATGAAATGATAGCTTGATAGCACTTTTGGATGGCACTATTATCAATTATTTCAGAAGAGTTTAAATCAATAGTTATGATTCTCTATTGAATAATGATAAACAATAATAATTTGCTTTTTCTAACTCTTTAAGGTTGCAATAGCCCTGTATGATAAGTAGTCTCAGTTTCATTATTATCCCCAGTTTACAGGTGAAATAACAGGCACAGAGAAATAAAGTGACCATTAGGTGGATGATTATTTGCCAATAAAAACTGTTGGGGGCAGCTAGATGGCGCAGTGGTTAAAGCACCGGCCCTGGATTCAGGAGTATCTGAGTTCAAATCCAGCCTCAGACACTTAACACTTACTAGCTGTGTGACCCTGGGCAAGTCACTTAACCCCCATTGCCCTGCCAAAACAAACAAACTAATAATAATAATAATAATAAACTGTTGTATTACATAACCCCTTGACATTTTAGTTAGTGAGATTTGTTTGACAAATATATAGTACTTCATGACTTGCATGGCATACTGGAAAGAGTTCTTTGTTGCATTCCAGCTCTTTAATTGCAGTACCATTAAGATAAAGTTAGCCAGAGTAAAGGTATATGGAAAAGGCTATGTGTATGGATTAAAATAAGGGCAAGGTATTTTTTAAAAAATTGAACCATAGGACAGGATTTCTTTAAGTACAATGGTGTCTACTTTTGAAGAGGCAGACTGAATTAAAGATGAAATTGAGGGGAAAATACACCCACTTCTTCTTTTATGCTGAACTCTCTATGAAGAAGTTGCCTGGAACATGGCAAACAGAAGGGAATAAAAGCATATTTAGCACCAAAGTAAAGATCAACAAAATTTTGTCATTCAGTTTAGGATTAAAGAAAATTGTGGGAACCAACACTCTTGTTGGTTGGGGCAGAAAAGAAAGAATAGCGTCAGTAGATTCCTCTTCCCAGGCCCTTCTTTTAGGACTAAAGAACAGAGTCAATAGGTTCCTCTTCCCAGGCCCTTCTTCTGGGAATCTATTATTAATTGGGCATTGTATTTTTGGTTTTAGAAGGAGGACCAAACTTTTAAACACCCTTTAGGTTTTTGAACCAACCAACCTCATTGACTCATGGGTCTGATATGAAGATTTTCCTTTTATCCTTTGCTATTTTCCTTTTTTCTTTTACCCCCCCCCCATTCTTTTCTTAACTATTGCCTCTAAAGGGTAAAAACTTTTCTAAAGGATATGTTGAAATTGTATTCAATTTGGAATTTGTTTTGTTGAGCTCTGCATTTTATAAGAATAATTGCTGCATGGAATGTGTTGAATGATGCCTTACACCCTGCTAAATGAAAAGTGAGGAGATATAAGAGTGCCTGACATCTTATTTCCCAAAGTAATGAGGGTTTTGGCTTGGTGATATATGCTTGGAAAGAAAGAACTTTATTTTTCTTTTATCATTGGGACACAGTCCATTAGGAGATATCATACTGCTTCAAGGTTCTTATAACTGGGTGTGTTCTCAGTAAACTTAGCAAGATCTGCCCTTCCTTGATACACTGCCTCTTTGTTCCTTCATCACAATTCCAAACATAGACCATAAGTTCCATGACCATAAGCATCTTGTTTTATCTAAACTTAGAGTCTTTTCCCAGTGTTCAACCCAGTGTTCCCTGAGCTCACAGGAGTTTCATTCAGAAAACTTGCTGATTTGAATTACAAGGTGATAGACTGGACTATTCTAAAGGATTTCAACTGTATGCTTAAGTCAACCAAACAAAATTCAGCAAACATTTATTAAATGCCTCTTCCGTACAAGGCTGTCCTTGGTTCAAGGGACATAAAGTTTAAATATGATAATATCTATTCTTAAGAGGCTTACATTCTACTAGATGGTGGTCAGGGAAGGACAGGTGAACATAATATGAACAGTAACTATATATTATTGGGTAGGGTGTTATAGGGGTAAAGGCAAAGAAAAATTTCTGGAAATATCCTTCTTTCTCCTTCCTCATTTAAACTGAAATTTCTTTTGAAACAAAGAACAGATGTTAAACAAACAAATTAACAAACAAAACTTGATATGGGGACTGCATCTGACAACTATGCTTTAGGAAATTCTGAGAAGTTACTGGATAGAAAGGTGGGATCAGAGAAGGCTTCGAATAGGAGGTGGCATCTGAAGGGATCCTTGAAGGAAGGGAGGAGGGAAAAATAGATTATTTTTAATGTTCTTATAGCAGTATATTGTTTTTAACTGCTTATTTGGCTAAAAAATGAATGTATAATACCTATTCCAAAAACAGTCACAGAATTGTATAATCTTAGAGTTGGACAAAAACTCAAGCTTAATTTTTTACCTAAATGCTGTGACTCTTGTCTATAGCATGCTTATAAGTTTTTATTTGTAGACTTTCTTTCTTTCTTTCTTTTTTTTTTGTGAGGCAATTGGGGTTAAGTGACTTGCCCAGGGTCACACAGCTAGTGTTAAGTGTCTGAGGCTGGATTTGAACTCAGGTCCTCCTGAATCCAAGGCCAGTGCTCTATCCACTGCGCCACCTAGCTGCCCCATTTGTAGACTTTCAATGACAGGGAACTCACTATACCTTGAGGCAACCCATTCCATTTATTTGTTTATTTTTTAGTGGGGCAATGAGGGTTAAGTGACTCACCCAGGGTCACACAGCTAGTAAGTGTCAAGTGTCTGAGCCCGGATTTGAACTCAGGTCCTCCTGAATCCAGGGCCAATGCTTTATCCACTGTGCCACCTAGCTGCCCCCCATTCCATTTATTTTTTAAAAATTATTTGTATTTCACGATTTCTCATCTAAAGAATTAATTGTTATTTGAGGTTTTTATGCCTTGGCGTGCACTGGCCTGGGGCTCCACGAACAGCACAGTGCTCCACCCACTGGTTGTAGCTGTTGCCATGGTGCTGGCACCTGACGTCATCACCACTCACCGACACCTACATGGGCCTGGCAAAATTATAATGATTGGAAGCCTAGTGAGGGCAGTCATGTGACTGTCAGAGCGGCCATCCCATTGGCTGGGGATGAACATCCCATTGGCTGGGGGAGGAGAATTGGGCATTCTAGCTGGACGCTGGAAGGTGACAGGAGTTGATGATCACAGTTGATCCTCCTTAGGATATTGCTATTACTGTGTACAATGTTCTCCTGGTTTTGCTCATATCACTTTGCATCAGTTCGTGCAAGTCTTTCTAGGTTTTTCTGAGAGCATCCTGCTTATCATTTCTCATAGCACAATAGCATTCCATCACAATCATATATGACAACTTGTTCAGCCATTTCCCCATTGATGGGCATCCCCTCTATTTTCAATTCTTTGTCACCACTAAAAGAGCTTCTATAAATATTTTTGTAGAAGTAGGTCATTTCCCCTTTTCTTTGATCTCTTTTGGATATAGATTTAGTAGTGGTATTGCTGGGCCAAAGGGTATGCACAGTTTTATAACCCTCAGTCATAGTTCTGAATTGTTCTCCAGAATAACTGGACTAGTTCACAATTCCACCAACAGTGCATTAGTGTCCTTTTTTTTTTTTCCACATCCCCTCCAGATTTGTAATTTTCCTTTTCTGTTGTGTTAGCCAATCTGATAGGTTTGATGTATCTCAAAGTTGTTTTAATTTCTCTAATCAGCAGTGATTTAGAGCATTTCTTCTTCTGAAAACTACCTGTTCATATCTTTAGACCATTTATCAACTGGAGAATGACTTTTTAAAAAATAAATTTGGTTTAGTTTCCTGTATATTTGAGAAATGACCCTATATCAGAGAAATTTGCTGAAAAATTCCCCCTACCCCAGTTTTCTATTTTCCTTCTAATTTTGGTTATATGAATTTTATTTATGCAAAAGTTTTTAATTTTAATTTAATCAAAATTATCCATTTTATATCCTGCGATGGTCTCTACCTCTCATTTGGTTATAAACTTTTCCCTTATCTATATATTTGACAGGTACATTTTTCCATGATGCCCTAATTTCTTTATGATATCACCTTTTAAGTCTAAATCACTTAACTATTTTAACATATTGTGGTATATGGTGTGATGAGCTATGCCTCCTTCAGCCAAATTGCTTTCCAGTTTTCCCAGCAATTTTTATCAAATTGTGAGTTATCATCCCAAAAGCTTAGATCTTTGGGTTTATCAAAACTAGGTTGTTATATTTACCATTGTATATTGTGTACTTAATCTATTCCACCAACCCACTACTCTATTTCTTAACCAGTACCAGATTCTTTTGATGATTGCTGCTTTGTAATATAGTTTGAGATCTGGTTCTGTTAGATTACCTTCCTTCACATTTTCCCCCATTAATTCTCTTGATATTCTTGAACTTTTCTTCTTTCAGATGAATTTTGTTACTGTTTTTTTCTAGCCCTATAAAATAATTCTGTGGTAGTTATATTGGTGTGGCACTGAATAAGTAAATTAACTTAGGTATAATTGTTATTTTTATTATATTTGCTCAGCCTACCCATGAACAATTAATATTTCTCCATTTGTTTAGATCTATCTTTATTTGTGTGGGGAAAAAAAGTGTTTTGTAATTATGTTCATCTAATCCCTGGGTTTGTCTCAGCAGGTAAACTCCCACATGTTTTATATTGTTGGCTGTTATTTTGAATGGAATTTCTCTTTTCATCTCTTGCTGCTGGGTTTTGTTGGTAGTATATAGAAATGCTAATGATTTATGTAGGTTTATTTTATACCCTGCAACTTTGCTGAGGTTGTTGATTATTTCATCTAGCTTTTTAGTTGATTCCCTAGGGTTCTCTAATTATACCATCATATCATCTGCAAAGAGTGAGCGTTTTGTTTCTTCATTGCCTATTTTTATTCCTTCGATTTCTTTTTCTTTTCTTATTGCTATAGCTAGCACTTCTAGTACAATATTGAATGATAGCGGTAATAATGGACATCCTTGCTTCTTTCCTGATCTTACCGAAAAGGCTTCAAATTTATCCCCATTACAGATAATGCTTGCCCTTGGTTTTAGATGGATATTACATATCATTTTCAGAAACTTTCCATTGATTTCTATGCTTTCTAGTGTTTTTTTGTTTTTTTGTTTGTTTTTTGGTGGGGCAATGGGAGTTAAATGACTTGCCCAAGGTCACACAGCTAGTAAGTGTTAAGTGTCTGAGGCCGGATTTGAACTCAGGTACTCCTGACTCCAGGGCCGTTGCTCTATCCACTGCACCACCTAGCTGCCCCAGTATTATATCTTGTTAACCAGTTTTTCTACATCCATTGATATATTCATATGATTTTTGTTGTTTTTGTTATTAAAATGGTCAATTATAATGAAGTTTTCCTAATATTGAACCAGCCCTGCATTACTGGTATAAATCCTACCTCATCATGTATGATCTTTGTGATATATTCTTGTTATCTCCTTGCTAGCATTTTATTTAAAAATTTTGCATTGATATTCATTAAGGAAATTGGTCTATAAGTTTTCCTTCTCTGTTTTTGCTCTCCCTGATTTAGGTATTGAAATTATATTTGAGTCATAAAAAATTTTGGTAGGACACCTTCTTTACTTTTTTTCTCAAATAATTTACATAGTATTGCGGCTAATTGTTCCTTAAATATTAGTTGAATTAACTTATGAATCCATCTAGTCCTGGGGATTTTTGCTTTGGTTGTTGCTCATTGATAGCTTAACTTCTTTTTCTAAGATAGGGTTATTTAGGCATTCAATTTTTGATTCTGTCAATCTGGGCAGCTTATGTTTTTGTAAATATTTAACTATTTCAATTAAATTGTTATGTTTACTGGCATATAATTGGGCAAAATAACTCCTGATAATTGCTTTATTAATATCTTCATTGGTGGTGCATCCATCTCTTTCATTTTTGATACTAGTAATTTAGTTTTCTTCTTTTAATCAAAGTAACTAATATTTTTAATTAAAAAAATAAAACTAGCTCCTATTTATTGGTTTGATTTTTTAAAAATTTCAATTTTATTAATCTCTCCATTGATTTTCAGCATTTTCATTTGGTGTTTAATTGGGAATTTAAAATTTATTCTTTTTCTAGATTTTTAAAAAAGTTTCACAACCAATTCATTGATCTGTTTTCTTTCTCTCTTTATTGATCTAAATATTAGAGATAAAAATTTTCTCATAAGTATTATTTTGTTTGCATTGCACAAATTTTGGAATGTGATCTTGTTGCAATTCCCTTTAATGAAATTATTGATTGTTTATATAATTTGTTCTTTGATCCATTCATTCCTTAGGTTTAGATTTTTAAGCTTTCAATTAACTTTTTTTTTGTTTTTGTTTTTTTTTTAGTGAGGCAATTGGGATTAAGTGACTTGCCTAGGGTCACACAGCTAGTAAGTATTAAGTGTCTGAGGCCTGATTTGAACTCAGGTCCTCCTGACTCCAGGGCCGGTGCTTTATCCACTGCGCCACCTAGCTGCCCCCTCAATTAACTTTTAATCCATACTTCCATGACCGTTTATTAAATGTAATTTTTATGGCATTGTAGTCTGAAAAGGGTGCATTTATTTTTGCTTTTCTGCATTTATTTGTGAGGTTTTTATACCATAATACATGGTCAGTTTTTGTGAAAGTGCCAGGTACAGCTGAGAAAAAGCTATGCTTCTTTCTATTTCCATTCATTTTTTTCCCAGAGGTCTATCATATTTAAATTTTCAAAGATTCTATTCATCTCTTTGATTTATTTTTATTTTTTTAATGGTTAATTTATCTTGCTCTGATAGAAGTTTGGGGTCCTCCACTAGTATAGTTTTACTGCCCATTTTCTCCTTTAATTAATTTATCTTTTTCTTGAATAATTTGGAGGCTATGCCATTTGGTGCAGATATGTTTAGCATTTATATTTCTTCATTGTCTATGGTTCTTTTTTTAAGCCCGAAGTAGATTCCCTGCTTGTCTCTTTTAATTAGGTCTATTTTTTCCTTTTGCTTTGTCTGAGATCATGATTGCTACCCACTCCTGCCTTTTTTACTTGAACTGATGAATAATAGATTCTGTTGTAGCCCATTATTTTAACTGTGTATCTGTTTCTAGTGTGTTACTTGTAAACATCATATTCTTGGATTTTTGTTTCTAATCTATTCTGCTATCCAATTCTGTTTTATGGGTAAATTCATACCATTCATATTCATTGTTATGATGGCTTACTGCACATTTTCCTTTATCCTGTTTTCTTCTGTTTTTCTTTCTTTCTCTTTGTATTCTGTCACTCCTAACAAATCTGTTTTGCTTCTGATCACTGCCTTCTTTTTACCTCCCCCCCCCACCTTTTCTTTTGTCGCTTTTTACTCCTCCTTACCTTGTTGTATAAGGTAGACTGCTATTACCAATTGAGTGTGTGTGTGTGTAGTTTTTTCCTTCTTTGAACCAACTCTCTGTGAGAAAGTTTTAAGTATTGCCCTCACACCTATTTCCCCCTCTATTGTAAAAGCTCTTCTTTGCATTCCTCTTTTAGGTGAGATAATTTTACTTATTCTTCTTATCCCTTCCCCCTTTTCCTAGGCCATCCCTTTTTCTCATCCAACAATTTTTTTTACATCATTCCAACATAATTTACTCACTCTTATACCCTCTTTCTATGTAGAATCTTTCTAACTGCCCATATAATTGTAACATTCTTAGAAGATATGTGTCTCATCTTTCCATAGAGAAAGGTAAGCACTTTAACCTTATTTAGTCCCTTATGATTTCTCTTTCATGTTTACCTTTTTATTCTTCTCTTTGGTCTTGTATTTGTAAGTCAAATTTTCTATTAATCTCTGGTCTTTTTATCAGGAATGCTTGAAAATACTCTATACCATTGAATATCCTCTTTTTCCCTTGAAGGATTATATTCAGTTTTTCTGAGTTGGTTCTTCTTGGTTATAATCCTAGATTTTTTGCCTTCTGGAATATCATATTCTAACTCCTCTGCTCCTTTAATGTGGTAGCTGCTAAATTTTATGTGATCTTGACTGTGGCTCCTTGATATTTGAATGGCTTTTTTCTGTCTACTTGATGTATTTTCTTTTTGACTGGGGTGCTCTGGAATTTGGCTATAACAGTTCTAGGAATTTTCATTTTGAGATATCTTTAAGGTGGTGATTGGTGGAGTCTTTCAATTTCTATTTTACCCTCTTGATCTAAGTTATTGAGGCAATATTCCTTGATAATTTCTTGAAAGAAGATGTCTAGTCTTTTTTTTTTTTTTTTTTGATCATGACTTTCAGGTAGTCCAATAATTCTCTCCTGGATCTATTTTCCAGGTCATTTTCCCCCCAATGAAATATTTAACATTTTCTTCTATTTTTTCCTTGTCTTAGTTTGTTTTGTTGTTTCTTAGTATCTCATGGAATTATTAGCTTTCACTCACCCAATTCTAATTTTTAAGGAATTATTTTCTTCAGGGGATTTTTTTATAGCTCCATTTGGCCAATTCTGCTTTTTAAGGAATTATTTTCATCAGTTAATCTTTATACCTCTTTTTTCCATTTCTAAAGGTTTTTTTTTTTTTTTTTAGTATGTTAAAGATGTTATTTTCTTCAGTATTTTCTTTATTTCTTTCTGGTTTTTTTTGGTGAGGCAATTGGGGCTAAGTGACTTGCCCAGGGTCACACAGCTAGTAAGTGTTAAGTGTCTGAGGCCTGATTTGAACTCAGGTCCTCCTGAATCCAGGGCTGGTGCTCTATCCACTGCGCCACCTAGCTGCCCCTTCTTTAGTATTTTTATTTCTCTTTTATCAAGCTATTTATTGTCTTTTCATAATTTTTTTCCTTTGCTTTGATTTCTTTATCTAATTTTCTTTCTGCCACTCTTATTTGGTTTTGAAAATCCTTTTTGAGCTCTTTTTGGAATTCTTGTTGGGCTTGTGTCTGATTCACTTTTTTCTTTGAGGCTTTGCTTTTAGTGTTTGGACTTCATTGTCTTCTGAGGTTTTGTCTTGATCTTCTCTGTTATTATAGTAGCCTTTTATGGTCAAATTCTTTTTTGTTATTTGCTCATTTTTCCACCCTGTGGAATTTTATGCTAATGTTGGATTCTGGGAATTTGGGAGGGGCACTGTCAAATGTCAGGCTTTTTCACATTGCTATTTCAGAGCTAATTCTGGGGGTTTGAATTTTTCAGTGCTTGCAAGGTGGTATGATCTGGGGAGAGATGTGGTCACCACTATCCTGTTCTGCACTCTGGGGCTTACCCAGGAAGGGCCCCTGATCCTTTGGGATTGCAATTGATATTGTTCCTCAGGGCCTTTACTCCCTTGCACTGGAAACAATATTATCCCTCAGGGTCCCTGATCTCTTAGGTCTGAAAGTGATACTGCCCTTCATGGATTACACTCCTTCTTGACAGAAAATACTCTTCTCGACCCTTTAAACTATGTCCCGGAAGTGGGTATAAGCAATGGAGTTGCCAAACAGAGTCTATTCCTATTTCTAGTACTTGCCCAGGGGTCCCTTGTAATATCTTTCTGACCACATGCCAGGTCCTCTTACCATCTCTGGCTTGAGAACTCCTGAAGCTGCTGCTTCTTTTATCACCACCACCTAGTCCCACAACTGGTATTTTACACATGTGGGCTTTGTGTCAGCCACCTTCTCCATGTCACAGATCTCTCTTTCTGATCTCCTATGTTGTCTTAGGTAAGAAGAATGTCTCACTCTGACATCTTGCTGACTCTGCCACTCCAATATTTGATTTACAGTGTTATTTTAAAGTTGTTCAGAGGGGAATGTTGGGAGACAACCCATTCCATTTAGAGAAAACAATCATTGTTTGGAATTTTCCTTTGACATTGAACAGGAATCTGCCTATTTTACCTCCTAGCATATAGCAAGTAGATTCCATTCATTGGTTCTTAGTTCTGTCCTCCAGGGCAAAGCAGAACAAGGCTCTTACTCCTTTTAGATGAAAACCCTTTATCTTTTGAAGATAATGACCATGTCTCTTTATTTAAATTCAACAAATATTTATTAAGTATGTGCAGTATGCAAGGCATTGTACTAAGCACTGAAAATAAATACAAGAAAAAAAAAGAAAAAATACTTTAGAGTGATTGATTGCATGAATAACAAATGAAAAGGTATTTCTCTAGGACTTACTAAGCTTTGGGGAAAAACAAATGAGACAGTTGTGATAACAAAGGAATTTATATTTTAATGGAAGGCAATGCAAAAAGGGAGCTAAAGTTGTAAAGTGTATGTATTATGTTTTGTGTGTTTATGTGACTTGACAAAAACATGGTTTGAAAAAAGCCTAGGAATTTTATAGTTGCCTGGTTCTAAGCAGGATAAGATTAGAATTCACTTATAAGAGTCTAAGATTCCAGAAGTAGAGTTTGAATTCATATGAGAGAAAGAGAAAGAGAAGAAGAGGAGGACAACTAGAGTATAGGTAGCATGGTTTGGAAATGACCAGGCAGTATTCAGTGGCTTGGTTCTAGGTAAGATAAGTTGATAATTCACTTATCAGATTAACTATTGATAAGATAGTTTCGGATCCCTCCACAATCTTGGTATTTTTCCTCAGGACTTGGTCCTTCTCATCATTGCCCAGAATTAGATATGATGCATATTTATTATAGTTCAATAGTAGATCTGATAATTTTTCAACTCAAAAATATTGTGATTATTTGATCTTTCTGTGGTCAACTGGATATCCTTTCTCCTATATGTTCCTCTTTTCCTTTTGTCAAAGCTTGAGTATTATTCACTTGGCATGGAAGTCAAGAGAGAAATTTCTTAATGAGACTGTGTTTTCTTGGTGGTCAAGGAACCTATACCTGGGTCAGTTGAGATGGAAAGTTAACACCATTAAATGGGTTCCAAATAATGCTACTTCCTACTATTGTCCAAATGATTAATCAGGACTATGGTAGAACCAACTCCTTCTTTAATATTAACAGATAGAATGACAACATAACAAGTATACATACACATTTGATCTAGGATTTTGGAGGATTTCTTTTCCTTTCTTTTTTTTTTTTTTAATAATTTTTCCTAATGCCTTTTGTTTTTACATCAGAGCAATTTCTGGAGATATCCCCCTTCCTCCCTCTCCATTGAAAGTGAACCTTTCTTTTAAACAAGGAACAGTGGTGAAACAAAAACACCTAATATGGGGCAGTTAGGTGGTGCAGTGGATAGAGTACCAGCTCTGGAGTCAGGAGGACTTGAGTTAAAATCCAGCCTCAGACACTTAACACATACTAGCTGTGTGACCCTGGGCAAGTCACTTAACCCCAATTGCCTCACAAAAACAAACAAAAACCCACCTAATATAGGGACTTCCCCTTTGCCAAGGGAAAGGAACCAAGTATCATTGTCTGATGTCTGGGGCCATTACTGGTTTTAATTATTTAGATTTCCATGTCCTTTTAGTTGTCCTTTCATTTACATTGTTATTTTTACTGAGAATAATGTTCTTTTGGTTCTTCCTATTTCAGTCTGCATCAGTTCATATAAATCTTCTTGTATTTCTCTGAACTAATTGTTCATGGTGATTTCTTACTACTATATTTCAATATATCCATAAACCCCAATTTATCCAGCAGATCCCCACAAATGGGTGAGAATTTTCTTTCAGAGGAAGAAATTATTAGATACTGAAAGCAACTAAAAATTAACATCTGTTTCAGGCAAGTACATTTTCCTAGTTACTTTTCACATCATATTAAGTTCCTTGGGCTAATCAGAGAACTATAACTGCTGTATATTATATACCTTGACCTTTGGAGCACACTGTCTAAATGTTACACACATTCACAGATGCAATTATAACATTCTGTCTTCTCTGGTATGACTAAACTGTTTGATATTTGATAGGTTTTGCAAGAAAAGCCAGTAGTTAACTTCAATGTGTTTTACTTGTACTGTATAATTAAAGTGAAGGTGTGGGCTGCCTCAGTCCATACCCCCTCCCATTTCAAGGTCTTTGGCTCACAGATTTTGTTATGTGGAGCACTGTTAGAGAGGAAAGACAAACATTCTAAAGGTGAGTAAGCAGCCTCTCAAGACTGCTTAGTAATTAACTAAGTTATGTTTCATGTTCTCCCAACAAAAAGATCAGTGTTTTCTGTATCCTGTCAATACTCTCAGCAATGCTCTAAGGTTATCCTGCTCTCAGAGAGGTTTTGCCCAAACCTCCCAGTCCTGACAATATTCTACAGGTTTGCTTAGGGGCAGATGTCAGAAGAAAAGTAAAATTTACCTTTTGTTCTCTATGCATTTTCAGTTTTTTTTTCTAAGCTCTACAAAGAAGTGGCTTTATCTTTCAAAAATCATGAAGATACAATAGCATTCTGATAACTAACATTTAAGACTTTAACTTTAACAATGATCACTTTGGAGGCCTATGTCAGAAATGTATTTCACTGAAATACATGATGTGCTTTATGTGACATTCACCTATGACCTAACCATACATCATCAGGGCAGATACCAAATCTTAATACTAGTTTCCAGATTTCCCTGTTTTCAAGCTTACAAATTAATAGGATAATAGATTTTCAGCTAGAAGGAACTTGGAGTTAAACTAGTCCAAACCTTTCATTTTACAAAGCTAAAACTTGCTCAAGGTCACTCACATAGCTAGTAAGTAGCATATCTGTGATTATGAACCCAGGCCCTTTGGTATCAAATCTATCACTTTTTTCATTGCATCTTGCTGCATTTCAAATCAATAGGCCTTGAATGGTGGCATGGAATGATGGATAGAGAGCTGACCTTTGAGTCAGGAAGATCTAGATTATTATTATCTTTTTTTTTTGGTGGGGCAATGAGGGTTAAGTGGTTTGCCCAAGGTCACACAGCTACTAAGTGTCAAGTGTCTGAGGCTGGATTTGAACTCAGGTCCTCCTGAATTCAAGACTGTTTCTTTATCCACTGTGCCACTTAGCTGCACCTAGATTCTTGACTGACCTCTGAAACATACTGTTCTTGTGACAATGGACAAGTGAGTCAATTACCCTTTTTGTGCCCGTGTATGTAGATAAATATATATGTATACATATACTTCTGTGAATTATACATATATATTTTTATAATATAGGTTAAAGTGAATTGATAATACATTTATATATGTGTGTAAATACATATACACACATATGTATTATTAATTCGCTTTAACCAAGATAGACCCTCTTCTTTATTCTTATTTACAATCTAATCAAGAGTACTTCATTTCTCACTTTTATTCGAATCTATAAGACTTAAAGTGGGTATCTGAAACTATCCATGGATTAATGGGGGGAAACAGATCTCAAATTTTTCAGTGATGGAATGGAATACCCTAAAACTATCTGGCCCTGGTTTGACCTCCCCTTGGGTACTGAAGTTCCTTCTTAAGCTTAACACTGGCATTGTTCCCATATTGGATGTTATTCAATACTAGGTCTTACAAACAACTCCACCTCCTTTTATTTTTTTTCCCTTGAAGTTTTTTTTTCTTTAATGTTAATCTACATATCCTACTCCTCCATAATTACAATGGTTGGAGAAGTAGGAGCCAAACAATTAAATTCTCCATAGGTGCTGGGGGTAATGGTTTCTAGTGAATCAGAAGATTAAGCTTGGCAACAAAGAACAGTACAAGATGGTCTAAACTCTGTTTTTCCTGCAGAACTGGCAAATAGTCTCAAATCAAAAGGCAGTTCTCCTTAATTACCACTGTATGAGGCAGTGGGCTAAAAGCAGGCTCATTCTGTAATGTTTTCTGTATAGCTACAGTATGTACACACAATGCAGGCCTTTATATACTGTCTAATAGACAATATTGCCCACACTGTTATTGCTGACTTTCATTTGATGTGGAGATACAGCTGGTAAGCTTAGGACACTGGCCCCTGGGCTGTGTGTGCATTGAACTAAAGGAGCAGTTTTACTTGCTCAAGCTAGTCAAGACTATTTATATTTAAACACATTTCTTCACAACTTACAACATGTCGCACTAGGTGACAGTCCGTGAGCTGGACAGACTGCAATCACAGGCTTACGGCCTGCGTGAGGCTCTCAAGCTGGAGCTTGTGGTGAGCTTCACCAAGTTTACACATTTTCTCTCTTTCTTTACCCTAGAATCAGCTACCCTGCTGATCCAGAGTCCTTCTGGGACGTGAACTCTCGTAGCAGGAAATCAGAGAACTGATGCAGTGAGAGGAAGAGCAGTTCTGGTGGGGGGGGAGGAGTGTGGGGGGACTTTTCTCTCCCCACCCTTCTCCCCTCTCCCCAAATTAAACCTGCTTGTTTATTGAAATTGGTCAAACAGTTTAATTAGCATTCCGTGTTTGTTATTTCTTTAATCAAGGTTTCAAACAGAACAAGGCAACAAGCCAGGCCAATAATGAGTCTCTTCCACCTACTCTTAAGTTAAATACTTGTTGAGATTTCCCTTCATTTCCCAGGAATCTTCTCACTTGCTGATGGTGCTTTCACTCATCATCAAGGTTACTGGGCATCTTGCATAAATGCATACTAATTGGCAGCAGGCAATGTATATATTTATGTAAATATATAGTTACATAAAGGATACTGGAAAAATATGCATCCTTTTTTTTGAAAGCCAGGAGAGTAGAATGTGTTTCTAATGAAATCTGTGATAATGTGAAGGCTGTCTATGAAGAAAAAATAAGTGATTCACTAGGTCTACTGACTCATGCTTCAAAAGCCATAAATTAATCTTTCTGCTTTTAGAAAGTTCACTTGAGACACAATAAGCATAGAAATAAAAAATAATTATTGAAAAAAAATGTTAAAGCATTCAATTACTTAGGTTTCTACCATAAGTCATGGTAATTATTTTTTTTAAGTGGAAGGTCAGCAGTAGACAAATGGATTTCATTTTGTTTTATCCAAAATACCACCTTACTTTTAGCTACAAGTAGAGATAACTTCAGCAAGAGCTAAAGAAATTATGCAAATCCTAATTTGCAAACAGTTTTTATTTAACTTCTCTTTATTTTTTTGTACATTTGGACTAAATGTAACAATTATTTGAAAACCTTTTTGAATTGCATGTACAATAAAAGGGAACTCTGCAAACAATGGAGGAGAATATCTGAGTTGTAAATGAGGGTGGTGGCAAACTGCTTGCCCAAAGTAGGTATAGTAGTGGCTTGCTGTTCTTGCTAACCTGGTGCTGGTAATCTATTAAGGTCTATAGAGTTTCACAAACACTAACAATAGACATAATAGTAAGAGGTAATAAGTTTGAATAAAATTGAAGCCAAAGTCTGAGTGGCAGACATTGGAAAGAAATGGTGGGTGTGAGCAAGACCAGAAACAGGTAAGGCCTGTTTGAGCATAGACACAGCTTAAGTGTATGTATTGGAATTTGAACTTTAAAAGGGTACTCAAAGATTTTGTTTTTCCTTAATTTTCAAATGCTTAATGGATAGTATATAAGTACCCTCAGTGTAAGGCCTAATTCCTGGGAGTGAGGGTAGTTTTGAGGCTAAGGAATGGACAGGGAAGAGGTCAGCATGCTGTTAATATGAGGTAGTCATATTTGGCCAGGATAAAAGAGATCCTAGGGGCAGCGAGGTGGACCAGTGGATAGAGTGCTGGGCCTGAAGTGAAGAAGACTCATCTTCCTAAATTCTAATCTGGTCTCAGACACTTACTAGCTGTGTGACACTGGGTAAGTCATCGTTTGCCTCAATTTATTCATCTGTCAAATGAGCCAGAGAAGGAAATGGCAAAACACTCCCGCATCTTTGCCAAGAAAACCCCAAATGGGATCGTGAGTCAGGCATGACTGAAATGACTGAAAAATGATGATAAAATGGATCCTAATGGATTCTGCTCTGGGGCATGTTAGAGAAGAAGGACTAGTGATATATCACTGATTTTAGGGATCATAGATTTAGATGTGGAAGGGACCATACAAGTCATCTTAGCATAGCTGGATTGAAGGTTATAGGATCTGGGTTTGGATCACTGTTCTGCTACTTCCTGGGTGTCCTAGGGCAAATTTCTTAATTGAATCTCACTTTCCTTATTTGTAAAATGAAGGGGTTGGTCTAGATGATCTCTTGGGTCCTTTCTAGCTCTAAATCTATGACCCTCCATCTAATCCAAAGCCTTCATAAAATGGAGAAGGAAAACAGGGGCAGAGAGACCCAATTAAGTGACTTATTTAATCAGGCTGATTTGTATGAAAGAGAAGAGTGGTTCCTTTGAGTTGGGGATGCTTCCTTTCTGCTTGGGATGGATCCAATTGGGTCTAATTTGAGGAATTACCAAATCAGTCAGGTCTATAGGAATAATGGTGGAAGTCAATTTTAGTTTGATTTTTTAAAAAACAAATCTCAGGATGGGCAGAGATCATCTCTGTCTAAAGCTCTAATGGGTTTTCTCTGGTTCACTTTATTTTTTAAAAAAATGTTATTTTGGGGGCAGGTAGGTGGCACAGTGGATAAAGCACCAGCCCTGGATTCAGGAGGACCTGAGTTCAAATCCGGCATCAGATACTTAACCCTGAACAAGTTACTTAACCACCATTGCCTCGCAAAAAAGTTATTTTTATCAATAATATTTACTTTTATATTACCAGAGTGCTAGACTTTAAATCAGGAAGAACCAGGTTCAAATCCCAATACTTACTAGCTGTGTAACCATGGACAAATCACTGAATGTCTGTAAAATGAGAGGGTCAGACCTAATGATCTCTAGGATCCTTTCCAGATGGAAATTTATGATCCTACAATCTTTACCCAGTGGGTCATTTCTTATAACCAAAGTAAAGGGCTGGGGTGGGGATTGGAGGGGGGAAAGCAGTACAGCAAAATTTAGTTCACTTTTCAGCAGAGATGTCAAACTGGGCCTTGAGCTACCCCTAAACTCCCAGTGCAGCCTGAACCAGATGAGAATTTAATTGGGAAATATTTAACAAAATAAATAAAATACAAAAGTTCCTAAAAAGGTAGTTTGCACTCTTATTATTATTTACAAATGAGGATACTGAGACTTGAATGCTAAATAATTTGGCTTGTCATACAGCTAGCATGATTGTAGTTAGACAAGTTAGACCAGGGGCCTGAACCTGGCTTTTCTGTCTTCAAGTAGGATGTTCTTTAAATACTAATTCAACTAATATTAATTTCAAAACTACAGATTCTTTCATCTGTTTTTTTCCTGCCATTAATTTTTTTTCTTAGGTGTACTTCTTTCACTGAGTTTTTCTTTGCCTCCTTCGGTTTCTTATCCCTCTTGCCCATCTAAATAAGTTTTTGTTTCTCCAAGCTTCTTCACTTTCAAAATACTGTCAGTTACACATATATTTTCCTTTTTGTAGTATCTACTGAAATAAATTGTATTTGATTTAATCTTATTCTAAAAGGCAAGTGAATCATCTCCCAGCTGATTTATTTTTTTCCTGTAGGCCATAGGCCCAAGACAAAAATCAGATTCCTCAAATAGATGCTTGTTTGCCTTTGTGTGTGATGGCAGATTTAAGTTGATGTCTCAATCTGAGTGTTTGTAAGGGTTGTTCAGAGCTCTGATCACTACAATGGAAGGTTCAAGGTGCCTCATTCTCCCTATCCCTATAGCCACCTTCAGGAGGATGAGAAATATGTCCCATTTCTGCCCTTTTACTCTTACCTGGGTTTATCAGTATATTATGTAGTTAGTCTTTTATAGGATGTTTCTCTACTTTACTTAATAATCACTTATTTTATAAATATAGGTGAGCAAAGAAGTGAGAGGGTTATTTTCCTTCCCAGCTGCTCTTGCCACAGAGGAAAATTCCATCAGAACAGTGCCCGCCACCAGCCAACAGCCCAGACTCTAGGGATACAATGACAGACTTCCTGGCATCTCATTCTCTAGGGAATAAGAGACATGTTTTCAAAGAGATTGTTCCATTTTTAGGAAGCAAAATCCTGTCTTCTTTACAGTCTGATATAGTAAATATAAGAGAAAACCGGACAAGAATGATAATTATGCAACAAACCCTAGTACCATCACTAGACTTCCTGTTTATTAGAACAACTCCTGTGGAGTAATCATCCCAGATCTTAAGAAATTAAGTGCTGCATTTCAACAGGGAACTTAATGGGAAGAGAAGTATTTTGAGCCCAGGTTTAGTGGTGAATAGAAATGGGAGCCCAAATATATGTTTGTTGTGCTGATTTTCAGCATTCATGCTTTTTACCTTGTATAGCATCTAGTTATTTTTTTTAACAAGGTTTGTCTGCCATAGTGTGTTTACCCTTGGGAACAGAGACTTTTTAAAACAAAAATAGGTACCCAAGGTAAGCCCCCATATGGCCCTTTTAAACTCATTAGGTACACTGATTACTAATACACGAAGGAAGGGTTTTTTTTCTTGTAAGAGAACATGTTTTCCCTCAGATATTAAACATAGCTTCAGCCACCAAAACACCTCTTAAATGACCTGGAAAGATTTGTAAATAATACTGAACACTTGGATTTATGGGTTTCTAAATAAGTTTTAAAATACAGTATCTTACATTCTTAGCATCCAGTAATTAACCACATGTGGATATTCAAGCAAACAATTGTTGAACTTGATCCATGATTGTGTTATACTTGGGGCTTATTTTCTGCAAACTTTAATTAAAGCAAAAACAAGTTTAGACTGTTCTGAAGAGGAGAAAAATGTGCATCTCATCGGTGGAGTTGCTTTCACCCTGTTTATGAATCGTCTTCCCTCACAACCTCAGAGAAGGAAGGTTTTACCTTGCTCACTGCAGTCAAGGCTAGAGGCTCCCCAGTCAGAGCCTATGAAAAAATGATGGAATCTTGTGAGTGGGGGAAGGTGGAAGGGTTAAGCCCCCTGTGGAGAGGGGGCAAGTCAGGCTTGTGAGCTGAACAGCAATGTGGAAATTTGCTGCAGTAATTACTCTCCTATCATTAGTGACAGGCAATTGCCATGGCAACCCTGCTGCCACCTGTCTCTCACACACAAGCGACATATTCTCCAGAATGAAATAAAAGAGTACCTTAAAGTCAGTTGTCGAACTAGGAGTATATAGTGTATAAAAGAAATGCATATGTAGGTCCTAGGAACTTAGCTAGTATTAGTTATGGTAGTCAGTGGGTTCTTAGAATGAACCCCCCCAAAAGACTTAAACATACACACATACACACACACACACACACACACACACACACATACAACTTGTGACTATTTCTTTGATACATTTCCTAGTTTGGCAATAATAATGTCTTTGATTTTCACAGTATTACTTCTAGGTAGAGCCTACATAGGTAAAGACAATCAGGGTGTGGGATAGATAATTCTATGTTATGATACAAGGCACATAATTCAGATTCAGTAGATATTTGATTTATCTAGGTAGGAAGGAGCAATGGCCTTGGAATCAGAAGACCTGGATTCAAGCCCCCACTGTACCATTTATTTATTGTGTGTGATGATTGAGTCAAGACTTTGATGTCTTTGTTTCCTCATCTTTTAAATAGGGACAATAAGATTTGTACCCCCTGCCTCAAGCTAGAAAGTCCTATGGAAATAGGACATATGCTTATTGTTTAACCAAAAGACCAATGAAATTCAGCTACATTGTAGAATTCAGGTTAAAAAACATTCTGAATTTCCCACCATCTCAGGTTGAATTTTATAGATTGTTATCTCAATATCTTCCTCCTCTCTTTTTGGTGTTTATAAATTATCTATTTTGTTTTTATGTTACTTGCAGTTCCCAATTTATCCTCCCTCTTCTTCCTTTTTTCCAGAGAGCCATTCTTTATAACAAAGAATAAGAAAGAAAATAGTTCAGCAAAAACGCCTGACATTACTTGTAGTATACCATACCTATAGACCTGCACCTCTGCAAAGAAGAGAGGGAAGTTTGCTACAACTTTTATATTACATCATTCTTATATTTACATTTTGATTTTCTACTCATTTTAAGTATCTTGTTTCTATATCAAAAAAATTTTCACATCATTCTCTTCCAATAGTACATCATCTAGGGAAGGGATTCTTAACTTTTATTTGTATCATGGACCCTTTTGGCAGTCTGGTGAAGCCTATCCACCCCTTCTCAGAATTATATTTGTAAAGGCATAAAATGCACAGGATTACAAAGAAAACAAATGATTACTACATGCATATGTATAATATGTACATTAATTATACAAGTATGTGTGTGTACACACACATATGTATATAAGACAAGTTCATGGACTCCAAGTTAAGTACATTGAATCTTTTCATTTAAAGTGCTTTGCAAACCTTAAAGGGCTATAAAATGCTATTATTATTACTGTTATTTAGACAAGCCTTAGTACCTGCTGATCTATTTTTAAAATATGCAATTCTCTATTATTGTTTCTGTAACTCTGTTTGCACTTCTCCCCTTAAAACCTGAGTTTGACTGAGTGTGGAATTCTGATTAGAGATGTTAATTTTCCCTTTGTTCCAGTGGAGGAGTTCATCTTAATGTTGGAATCTGGTAGTTACTTCCTTTTACTTGAACTTTACCCTAAAAGAAAATCAATATGAGAAATAGGCATTTGGGCAGGTTAGAATTAGGAGACAGTTTACCAGATAACTATATACTGGTGCTTCAAAGCATTAAGCTAAGTAAATCAAATCCTAGGCTCTCTTGGAGCTCACGATCCCCAAACACAGCCAAGATTGGGCAACTCTCCAACTCCATGGACAGAGCTATGTATAAACACAAATGTAACATTTCTGGGTCTGACATTAGGATTTCTTTTCACATTTAGTAGGAAAGAACTTCATATAAGTTGTGTTTTCATCCAAATCTTACATCATCAAATCCATCATTTTAATTGTCAAAGATTTTTGATTTTCTTGTGGAAAATCTTTCTACCAAGGCATATTGTGGCCTCATCCTTAAAAGTAGATGTCTTAGGAGTTGTCTGCAACTTAGAGACTTTAAGTGACTACATGATCTCAACCAAATTGGTAATTGTTAGAAGGTGGATTTGAGTCTAAAACCAACATTCTAGTCATTAGAAACATGGTTTCTTTCAATGTTTAGATTGTGTAGTAGAATGGAAAGAGCACTAAATTTGGAGCTGTCAGAGGCTCTGGGTTCAAATTCCAGCTTCTGATTATTACTACTTCTATCTTTTTTTTTTTAGGTTTTATTTTTAGTTTTTATTGAAATTCTTAATTTGTTCATCTATGTTGATGCCTTTCAAGTATAAGCAAGGTCCCTCTCATCTGCAAAAGTGGATTAAATACTGGTTCCAAACTGACTTTTCTACAAGTTGATAGCATGTCTATAACCTGCAAAGTGGGCAGGTATCTGTTTTTTGTTTGTTTGTTTTTGTTTTGTTTTGTTTTGTTTTTGGTGAGGCAATTGGGGTTAAGTGACTTGCCCAGGGTCACACAGCTAGTAAGTGTTAAGTGTCTGAGGCTGGATTTGAACTCAGGTCCTCTTGACTCCAGGGCAGGTGCTCTACCCACTGTGTCACCTAGCTGCCCCAGGTATCCTTTTTAAGATGAGTTTTTATTTTTACATTCTGTGATACTGTAAAGAAATCCTAATACAAGTTGTTTTTCTGATTTTCTGTTTTTCTGATTCGATGGACCCACAAACTGGTTGTCATCATTTCTTACAGTAAACAATTAGGAAAGAAACAGATTCAAGTAAATTACTCTACCCCTTTTCTTCTTTCATACTCTAAAACATTTTCTTCATGTTGTTGGAGGAGGAAGGCCCACAGGCCTGAAGTAGTGCCCAAGGTTGGGATAACTTTCAGCCAGTTGGGTTTGTCATTTGGGTTGTCCCGAACTTAAAATGTTGAATGAACAAAAGTGTGGCATGGGAGCCGGGTTCTAGAGAGGAATTGAGACAGCTGCAGCAGCAGCATCAAGGACGGTTCCGTTGCCCTGGAGCCCCCTTACTACCTCTATCTTGAGCAAATTACTTCTCAACTACAGGCTTCAGGGTTTGAACCTGGTCATCTGTTATTTGGGATTTATGAAGGAGATGCCTTATATATACTTGCAGAATTGAATTAAATTTGTTCAAATATCCTACCATGTACAATAACTAATAGCACAGCTCTTTGAGTTTTATATATTATTTGCTTAGATGGCAGCTCTTTCCATCTTGACTGATTTCCTCTTCACAGGAATATGCTCCAACAGTGCAAATACCTTCTTTCTAATGGTCTTCCCATTGTATTCTTGTTAAATATCCTTTTCATTCCTCTTCTTAATTCCATTCTTTTCTAAAGAGTATGCTTTAGAAACATTTTTGGACAGTTGGATATGCGCTATTTCCACTAGATGTCACCAAACTCCTGACAAAAGCAACTCTAAATACTCTGCTTTCTTTCAAATAGATTTATTTCCCCCCCACATCCCAGTTTTCTTAACCCTATCATTCATGACTTCATCTGAGGCAATAAAAATTGGAGCCAACAGTAAGGAAAGCTATGATACGTGGCTTTATGACAAAAACTACAGTTTTACATGTTATCTTTAGTTTTAAGGGTTTTTTTAAAGCTATAATGTAATACCTTCTTCATATAACTAAGGAAGGAAAAATGATACCAATCTCTAAATTTTCTTTTCCAAAGAGACTCTTGGAATAAAAAAAACAACAACTGCCTTTTTCCATACTCTGGAAGATGAAAGGCCAGAGTCCTCATTTAAGCTAAAGTAATTTCCATAATAATAGGATAGATTAATGAATAGAAATATTTCAAATACTAGATTAATTTTAAAACAATCCCTGGAGCTCATGAAAAATAGTTTACAGTATACTATAGTCTGAAAACAAACAAACAAACCACTTTCCTACATGGAAAACCAGACTAAAATGAAGTATCTTTCATTTAACTTAACAAAGGGTAGATAAGGGATGTATATTCCTTTCAAATGTATGGAATTGTATCTTCCTTGTGTACTCAAATGCTGTCCTTTATCTGATTGGCTGGTTTAGCAACTAATGTGGGGGTGGAGAAAGCTTTTTTTCCAATGAATTTGATTTTCAGGATGACCACAATTGGCCAATCAAAAGGCATTTGTCATAAGCACAGACACTCTTAGAAAGAAATATATGCAAAACAGTTTCCCACACTATTGATCCCTTCTCTGGCTTTTTTTTTTAAACATAAATGCTTACACTATTGTTCTTACGTTTTGTCACAGGACAACGGTTTAATACAGCAGTTTAAGAATAACAAACAAATGAACAAAAAACCCCAAAATTTCCAAGGGTTTGTATCATCTGTTTTCTGAAGGGTACCAATCTTTTAGACAGGAAATGCTAATAACCATAGTTCATATGTAAAGATGTCTCTGTTTCCTTACAATTTTTTGGTCTCTATCTTTTTTCATGTTTTGGAGATAAAAGATTAGTAGAGTAAGGTGGGAGTTATTGGTCAAAATCTTGAGCTCGTTTAGTAGAATGGCCTCTCAAAATATTAGAGAGAGCCTAGGAAACTAACAAATGAAAAGGAAGACACATATAAAAACAATGAATCTTGTTTCTTGTGTAGCTCAAATACTCTGGAATGCCTTCAATGAACAAATTCTAATTAATTAAAAAGTCTGTGTTCATAATAGTAAATTTTTTGCTGATCCCCATCATCCTTTTCAAGCCTCAACAATTCAAATGAAGAGACTCGTATTTTCTCAAAGTATCTTTACATTAATTGGAACATACATTTAATATGAAGCATAGTATTTCAAGTTAGGCCTAGATATGTTTGGTACATAAACTATGAATTGTAAGTTCTTTTTGTTTTATTTTGTTTTGTATTTTTTTTGGGGGGGGCAGGGCAATGAGGGTTAAGTGACTTGCCCAGGGTCACACAGCTGGTAAGTGTCAAGTGTCTGAGACTGGATTTGAACTTAGGTCCTCCTGAATCTAGGGCCGGTGCTTTATCCACGGAACCAGAATTGTAAGTTATAGTCTTATCATGATGAGAAATAATGTTGGTATCATGGGGCTATAATTTTTGCAAATTTCTATTATATTAAGTTTAAATTCAAAGTATCTAACTTAAAGATTGATCGTAATAATAAGCAGTAATATCTAATTGATATGATATTCAAAGATTCAACACAGGAGTCCAGATTTCCATTTAAAATATTTTTATGCTATATTTTATTTTTTTAAATTATTTTTTATGCTATATTTTAAAATCTAGTTTTATTGTATTATATTTGCTTTGGTGCCTGGGGCCAGATTTTATAGGATAGGGGCTCAGAAATACAACTCTTTTAGGACCCTTATATTGCATGCATGATTCGCTCATTGTCTAGTTCTCCATGAATTAATAGTTCCACTCCATTTCTCATATAAGACATGAGAAGTTAAATGTTTGACATTAAAAAAAATGTTAAGTTCTATTCCTTTACTAGAACTTTATTTCATGGTGGGAAGAGCAGTGAAATGAGTCAGGAGACCTGGCTTCCAATTCTAATTCTTGACTTTTTAACTAGCTGTATGATTTCAGGTAGGCACCTCCCTTCTCCGGGCTGTTACTTAGTATGTAAAATAGTGGGGGTAGAGTGGACTGAATTCTGTCCTTTCTAAGCCTGATATTCAATGATTTCACAATTCAGCACACAGCATTTAAAAGTTTATTCACAATACTTCTCATGCCTTATTGGCTACAATTTATCATAGAGACTACTCACAGGCTTCGAGGAAGGACTTGGTTTTTTTTTTAAACATGGAAGGGGTTTTCAATGGATTGGCCCCACCCAATTCAATATCAATATTTTACATCTTTAAATATTGATTTTCTTTCCAGACAAGATGTATTTCAGGTTGACTTTTTTCCCCTTAAAAATGTTTATTTAATTTCATTCCTTAGTATTTTTTTTGGGGGGGGGATGTTTTCAATGAATTCCTTAGTGCCCTGAGACAAGCTTACTAGGAAGGTATGTGCAATTTTATAAATGAAGATATCAATAAATAGAAAACTTGAGAAGAAGAGGTCAAGTACCTTACCCTGTAATGTCACTTGCTTCTGGAACCAACCATGAAGATTTGCTCATCTCATAGTTGAAGGATGTTGAAACACATTTCTTGCCAATATGGCTTCATCTGGAGTGTGGATGGGCTCTTCATTCTGACACATTGCATAAATGGCAAATGTAGATGCTAAATACTACTGATGATTAGCCATACAAAAAATGCTTTTTACTCTCATTCTTGACAGGAATGACAATCCTTTGGCCAGACTCACCTCCTTCTGGACACCAAGGGCTGTTCCAGTCTTGGTTTTGCCATCTGGTTTCAGTAAAAGCCAGAAATGATAAGAGAAAAGGGATTCTTAAAGAGGCAGCAAATAGAAAGGTTCTTTTGGTTATATATGACCACCTTAATATTTCAGGAAACTTGCTTTTTCATGGACAAAGTCAAATCAACTATCATGTATGAGGCTTCTACTTTATATAGGTTGCTATACTGGACTCTGGAGGAGAGACAAAGTTTACATAAGGTATTTCTCAAGGAGTATATGGTGGTGTGGTGGATAGAGGGCCAGGCCTAGAGTCAGAAAGACTCATCTTCCTGAGTTCAAATCCTGCTTCAGACACTTACTAGCTGTGTGACCCTGGGTAAGCTCTGTTTGCCTCAGTTTCCTTATCTTTAAAAATGAGCTGGAGAAGGAAATGGCAAACCACTTCAGTTTATGACTGAAAATGACTGAAGAACAAATGGAGATAAAAACTCTAATGCAGGTAGTTATAATAAGCAATATTGCATGATTAAATACATTAGAGAGTTACAAAACAAAGGTCTATATGGTAAGTGGAAGCATGAAAATAACCCCTGAGAGGAAAGTAGCAATTCCCCAAAGTTCCATTTCTGATAAATAAGGATCATTGCATAATAGATTTGGAGCTGAAAGGGACCTCAAAATCATCTAGTTTAACCCCTTCAATTTTATGGATGAGTAAACTGAAGCTAAACAATTGTGACTTGCCTAAGGGTCACTTTGGGAGAAGCAACATCCTAACCTCTCCCCCTCATGCAGGTTAGGCTAGTTTTTCCTTAAAAGATACTGAGACATTTCTTGAGACTTGGTTGGTTCAGGGGACTGAGGATGCTCAGACTGTTCTCTTCACTTCCTCATTGCCTAAGTACAAAGCAGCCAGGAGGAGCTGGAGGGGCTCTTAGATAAGAGGTAGATTGTAATGGGAGCTTTGTTCAGCCTAATCAACTCCAAGGGTTCTCAATGACTAACCCTCTTGAATATCCTTCTCTATTTATGGTTAAGTCAATGAATGACTTATGAGAGTTTAATTTTATTTCAATATAGAATCCAAACTACTGGAATGTTGGCCTGAACCAGGCCAAGCACAGGATAGTTGTACAGGTGTACATGTCAGAAGTAGATTTTGAACTCAGGTTTGAGGGTGTTTGTATTATCCTATGTTTGAAGTATATTTGTGAGTTTGCTCTGCAAACTTGGGTGTACAAACTTGGTTAGAATATCATTCAATTCATGGGATTGTGCTGTAAAATGAACTTGATAACTTTCTAATGGTGAAGCATGCTTGTTATAGAGATCATTCCTGACATGGGGGTTGGAACTATTAAAGTTTAAACTGTGCAACTAGCTATCAGTATGAACACACCTAAGAAGTAGGGGGAGATTAAATTCTATAGCAAGAAAGTCAGTTAGGTGTGCCTACTACCTGAGCTAGGAGACAGAGATAACTCCAGAGGTCAAGACTATCATTCTAAAAGAAAACCCCTGCTAACTCTCAGGAATCTTTCCCCACCCCACTCCCAAAGGGAACTTTCCATTGTCTGGTGGTCACCACATCCTTCTCCCCGCATCGGTCCTCTATAAAAGCTTTTGCCTTTCTTCTGTTGGAGAAGAATGTTCACTCAGAGAATCATGTCTATAAGCCACCTCCTCTCCCCTTGAGGAGAAGTTTTTTTTAACTTTATTCTTGGTCACTTTCTCTAAGCATCCAGATAAAAGATTATTTTATTCTAATTGGCTTGTGTGTGAGAGTTGTAATTCTTTTTTTTTTTTTTTTTTTGGTGAGGCAATTGGGATTAAGTGACTTGCCCAGGGTCACACAGCTAGTAAATGTCAAATGTCTAAGGCCGGATTTGAACTCAGGTCCTCCTGACTTCAGGGCCGTTGCTCTATCCACTGCACCATCTAGCTGCCCCCAGAGGTGTAATTCTTTAAAGAGGAATGCCTAAGAACCCTCACACCACTTATTTCCCCCATGACAATTCCCACAAGGGAAAATGCAAAATTAGTCAAGCATTTATGTGGAAGCATTATGCTGTCAGCACTTTTGTGAGTCACTTAAAAGTCAATATTAGAGCTATAATGAACAAATTAATTTCATATACCCAGGTCAGCTTCACAAAATGCACTCTTAAATATGTTTTTTAAGACAAATATAATTGGAGTTGTGTGTGTGTGTGTGTGTGTGTGTGTGTGTGTGTGGTGGAACAGAAATTCTATGAAACTATGAGTCCTTTCCAGCACCGTGGTGGGGATCAGTTTCTCTGTGGTGTTGTATTCCATTGGAAGATAACCAATGACATTACAAGGGTCATGTCCAGTGTGAGTTGGGTGAAGGTAAAGACCACCATCTGGTAGCTTCCGTTTAAGACTAATTATACTTGTTAACTAGGTGCTAAGTCCAATGGTTTCTTTGCTGCTGAAAAAAAATGCTTTTAGCACCCTCTAACTTTCAATACTCTAGAGGTAATCCCAGGTGCCCTACTAATCAGAATAGATCCCTTTCTGTATGTAAAATTGAGTATGAATTTCTCCTTATTCTGAGAGAATTCATCTCTGCTCAAGAGTGATTTGCATATTTCCACAGTGTCTTGTAGGTTTGGCTGCTGGTATAGAGTGTTTCCCTTCTTGAACATAGTTGGGGCACCACTAAACTTCCGATAATATGTAGGTTATGTGCAATGTAGAATACAATTGATATGAGTGAAAACTAATGGATAGTGCCTGGTATATCTGAGGCAAAGAGGGGCAAGAGGGGTTGGTTGGTAAATGTTTAAAAATTGATTTTCCAGAAAAATGTACCAAAGCATATTTTCAAATTTAATCTGATTATTAATATTTGCTCCATCACTTTATTGGGTCTAAACAATCAACACAATTATAAAACAAGCCCTGATTTGTAGCTTTTGCAGATTTCTGAGGTATAAATGCTCATACTGTAATTTAACCATAGGTTCTCATGATGGATTAGAGTTGGTTCTAGCACATCCTTGGTTGTAGCTCAGTGTCAAGGACACTAACAATTCTTTTTTTTTTTTTTTTTTTTTTTACAGGGCAATGGGGTTAAGTGACTTGCCCAGGGTCACACAGCTAGTAAGTGTTAAGTGTCTGAGGCCAGATTTGAACTCAGGAACTCCTGAATCCAGGGCCGGTGCTTTATCCACTGCGCCACCTAGCCGCCCCTGACACTAACAATTCTTAACCTTAGAATATTAGAACTAGTCAATGGAACAGGAACTGCTATACTTGAATAGTGCATGGGGCCAAATCCAACATTTCTTCGACTGAGACACTACAATTTCTTCTTTCTCTACATCTCATTTCTTGCCATTCTCTAGTCCCTTCCTGTGTCTGAGGTTCTATTTTTGTAATAGAGGTAAGTAAGGTAACAATCAAAGTAAATATTCAGGGAACAAATGTGTTCTCAATGCAACATTCAGCAAATATAAAAAGTTACTTTTCAATACCAATTAGATAAAACTTCAGGATTATTACTATAAGTATAAACCATAGGCATAATAAAAACATACTTCACAGGGATTGGAATCAAATCAAAAACTGGAATAATCTACCCTAAATTTTTGAACCCCAAGGTAAACCTATAATATTATGTTTTTTTAACCAAATGGCAAACAGAAACGAAGTTTATTTAACAAAAACCCAACTTAACATCTGGCAAATTTCTTTGAATTGAATATAAAATGATATTTCTTCTAAAACTATTGATGCAGGACAAATATAACCCCCCCCCCAACAAACCAACATTAAGAAATTTTTCTCAATTGAAGATGAACTGGGTTATTTATAATTTCTTATTGTTTAAGCCTTTGTTCTCAGAGAAAGTATTCTTGTTCCCATGAATATACTGGGTTGTCTACCTCCAGCAGTGATGGACCTATTATTTTTGGAGGGGCTCATCTGGAAGAGGGATTTAGGCTTAGGACATCGAATACTATCACTTCAAGCAATCCCTCGGTCATTATGACCTGGTAAGGCACAAGAAAGAGTTGGGTGTTTTGAAAGGAAAAAGAGATTTTTCTGAGAAATTCTTTTCTGAATAACCTTCAGAACACAGAGCCCTGTTGAATATAAATGGAGCCCTGAGAAGAAATTTAATGAACATAGCTGAATGACCTTAGGCCATAGAGGGGAGTGGGAACTGGGAAACAGATTGTTGTCTCTGGGGACCTGGTATGGCATAAAATGGATGCAAGACTGAATGTGGCTCTGGGATTAATTGACTCCAAAGTAAGGTCCATCTGAGAGGAACCACCATGAGTATAAATCCTTCCCTTTTTTGCTCCATTAGGGCAAGAGAGGAAAAGGGACTGAACCTCTGAAATATGCCTGTGTTGGGCTGTTTTTCTACTTTCTGTTAACTGCCCAAGGGCAGAGAAGTGAGTAGGATGGTGGGTCATGGTTCAGAGAAGTGATACAGAAAGCAGGCCAGTGGGAAGTTAAGGCTGGGCAAGGCATGTCTTTGCTTCCTTCTGGTGGTTTGGTCAGGATTGAGAGGTGTGAGATCATGCCTTGTAAAAATCCTTTCATTGATACTTTCTATAAAGGAAAGCATGAACGGCCAACATTTCTACACTTCTTGGTCTAAAGGAGGGCAGAGGAGATCTGTACCTTCTGTTAATGAGATAAAATGGGGAATTGCTTTTGGACAGGATCCAAATGAGAATTTTAGTGCTTGGGTTAATTTCTATGAATGACTCTCCTTCCTACAAAGGGGAAGTAGAGTAGTAGTTTGAGAAGTTTTGAATCTGAACACTTGTGCTGTGTTCCTGGGAAGGGTCTGTGTGCTTCCAGCCCACACTGGTTACTTTTTTTGTTTTGTTCCTATTCTTAAATGGCTATGAGTGAGGAATTATATATAGTTATACCACTGATTGTTTAATTGAGTTCCACTGAAATTCATGAAGGAAAGGAGAGAAGTTTTCTGGTGAGCTGGGCCTCAACCAAGATTCTATATGGATACAGATAGACCTTAAAATATAGAATAGAGCAGTAAGACATTAAAATATAGAATAGAGCTCTGTTACCCACTAGAGGGGCAGACCTAGGAAATACACAAGTGATAGGCTCACTGAGAGTCATAGAAAGCTTGATATTACATAAGCACTGGGAGTAGCATATGATGCCTGTGCAGTTATCATATTTTTTTATTTAAGTATTTTATTATTTTCCAGTTACATATAAAGATAGTTTTCAACATTTGCTTTCATAGGATTTTTAGTTCCAATTTTTTCTCCCACCCTCCCTTTCCTCCCTTCTCCCCACAACAGAAAGTAGTGTGATATAGGTTATGTATGTACAATCACATTAAACATATTTCTAGGGGCAGCTAGATGGCGCAATGGATAGAGCGCTGGCCCTGGAGTCAGGAGTACCTGAGTTCAAATCCGGCCTCAGACACTTAACACTTACTAGCTGTGTGACCCTGGGCAAGTCACTTAACCCCAATTGCCTCACTAAAAAAACAAACAAAACAAACAAAAAACAAAAAAACAAAAAAACCATATTTCTACATTAATCATCTTGTGAAAGAAGATTCAGAGCACAAGGGAAAAACCTAAAAATAGAAGGAAAAAAGCAAGTCCAAAAGTAGAAACAGTCTGGTTCAAACTGTATTCATAATCCACAGTTCTTTTTTCTGGATGTTGAGAACACTTTCTATCATGAGTTCTTTGAAACTGTTTTGTATTGTTACACTGCTTCTCTCAGTCAGCATCAGTTCATGTAAGTCCTTCCAGGTTTTTCTGAAATCTGCCTGTTCATCGTTTCTTATTGCACAATAGTATTCCATTACATTCATACACCACAGCTTGTTTAACCATTCCTCTATTGATGGGCATTCCCTTCATTTCCAATTCTTTGCCACCACAAAGAGAGCTGCTATAAATATTTTTGTATATGTGGGTCCTTTTCCCATATATATACATATGTGAGTCTCTTGGGATACAGACCTACCAGTGGTACTGCTGGGTCAAAGGGTATGAACAGTCCCATAGACCTTTGGGCATAGTTCCAAATTGCTCTCCAGAATGGTTGGATCAGTTCACAGCTCCACCAATAATGCATTAGTGTTCCAATTTTTCCATAGCTTCTCCAACATTTATTATGTTCCTTTTTTGTCATATTAGTCAATCTGATAGGTGTGAGGTGGTACCTCAGAGCTCTTTTAATTTGCATCTCTCTGATCAGTAGTGACAGAGCATTTTTTCATATGGCAATAGATAGCTTTAATTTCTTCATCAGAAAACTGCCTGTTCATATCCTTTGACCATTTCTCAATTGAAGAATGACTTGGATTCTCATAAATTTGATTTAGTTCCCTATATATTTTAGAAATGAGGCCTTTATCAGATATACTGGCTATAAAAATTGATTCCCAGCTTTCTGCTTCTCTTCTAATTTTGGCTGCATTGCTTCTGTTTGTACAAACCCTTTTTAATTTAATGTAATCAAAGTCTTCCATCGTGCATTTCATAATATTCTTTATCTCTTGTTTGGACATAAATTGTTTTCCTCTCCATAGATCTGAGAAGTAAACTATTCCTTCCTCTTCTAATTTATCTATGGTATCACCTTTTATGTCTAAATCTTGAACCCATTTTGACCTTATTTTTATATAATGTGTAAGATGTTGGTCTAAACCTAGTTTCTGCCATACTATCTTCCAGTTTTCCTAGCAGTTTTTATCAAATACTGAGTTCCTATCCCAGAAGCTGGAGTCTTTGGGTTTATCAAGCAGTAGATTCCACAGACTTGCTCTTGATGTCTTTGGGAAGAGGACCAGCAAAACGAATGACTGGTTTGAAGCCAAGTGAAGTGAAATGAATCCCGTCATTGAGGCCAAGCGCAGCGCACTCATTGAACACAAACGCTCCCTGAATGAAAGTGCTCTTCAGAAACTACGTGCTCTGAGAAGAAATGCTCAGCAAATTGTGAGGCAGTGTGCAAATGAATATTGGGTTGAGCTCAGTGAGGAAATACAGATTGCTGCTGACATGGGAAACATCAGAGGAATGTACGAAGGCATCAAGAAAGCTTGTGGACCCACTCAGAGCAAAACAGCTCCCCTCAAGTCCAGCACTGGGGAGTACATTACAGACAGAGTTTTAAGCAAATGGAAAGATGGGTAGAGCACTTTTCTGAGTTGTACACCGTCAGAAATTCTATCACAGAATCAGCTTTAAACATCATGGAGTCCTTTCCTGTACTACAGGAGTTGGACAATGTACCCACACTTGAGGAACTTGAGAATGCAATTAGCTCCCTAAGATGTGGAAAAGCTCTGGGTGTAGACGGTATCGCAGATGAATTGATCAAATGCTCTAAAAACGTCCTATTAAAGCCCCTGCATGAATTGTTGTGCCTGTGTTGGAAAGAAGGTGAAGTGCCACAGGATATGCATGATGCCCGTATAGTTACTCTTTATAAGAACAGTGGAGACAGGAGTGACTGTAACAACTACAGAGGAATTTCACTTCTCAGTGTCGTTGGGAAAATATTTGCCAAGGTCATCTTGCTAAGACTGCGTAAACTTGCCGACCGTGTTTACCCCAAATCGCAATGTGGCTTTTGAGCAGGGAGGTCAACTATTGATATAATTTTTCTTGCTTCGCCAACTGCAAGAAAAGTGCAGAGAACAAAGAAAACCCCTCTTCATTGCCTTCATAGACCTGACCAAAGCGTTTGATATGGTTAACAGAGGTTTTTTCGAAATTCTCTTGAGAATTGGTTGCCCTCCTAAACTCCATAGCCTCATTCACTCCTTTCATTGCAACATGCAGGGTGTTGTACAGTTCGAAGGTTAACACCTCTGAAGCATTCAGCATAAACAGCAGAGTCAAGCAAGGATGCATGCTTGCTCTCACACTGTTTAGAATTTTCTTCTCCATGCTGTTGCATCATGCTTTTGGTTCATCAACTAATGGCATCTATCTGTATTCCCGGTTGGATGGAGGCCTGTTCAACGTCTCACGTCTGAGGTCCAAAACCAGAGTGAGAGGTAGCACCCTCAGAGACCTGCTTTTTGCTGATGATGCCGCATTTGCCTGTCACTCAGAGCGTGAATTGTAGACCTTGATGGATCACTTCTCCCAAGCTTGCACGGACTTTGGCCTAACCATTAATCTTTTTAACATTTTTATTTATACTTTCAAGTTCAATTTTTATGCCTCCTTCCCTCCCTCCCCTCACCTCTCCCTAAGGTGGTAAGCAATCAGATATAGGTTATACATGTATGATTATATAAAACAATACCAACCCCCCCAAAAAAAACCAAAAAATGACCATATTATTCATTTTGTAAAAAATGAAAAAAAGTGAAAAACAGCATGCTTCAGTCTGTGTTCCATCAATATCAGTTCTTTCTTTGGAGGTAGAAAGTATATTTCATCAATAGTCCTTTGGGATTGTCTTGGATCATTGTATTATTGAAAATATTTAAATCTTTCACAGTTCTTCATCAAACAATATTACTGTCTCTGTGCACAATGTTCTCTTGGTTCTGTTCTCTTCAGTATACATCAGTCTGATGTGGGGGATGGATTTAATTGATCAAATTGATCCTGAGGCATCCCAAAGAATCACAAGACTCAGGAATTCCGTTTTCCAAGTTTTATTGAAAGACTGATGACCACAGGGAGAGCACCAGAGAAGTGTCTCAATTTGGGAAATGGAAATGGTTATATTTATAGTGAGAAAAAAGTAGGTTATCTTCTCATATCTTAATCTCCTCCTTAAGGAGGTACAAGTGAGGTCTTATCCTAATTTGGTCTTCCTGGGGTCCTAAGACAGCCTCTGAGGTGGGTACCTTTTTCCTTGAAGATGTGTTTTTGGGGTTTACACATCATAAGGTGAACCTAAGGACACATTTGTTCCTTTCTGCACATGTTCCTAAAAGACATGCTTAAAACTTGTCAGACCCAGAGGGTCTCTGTGTTTTTGATATCTCTTTACTTAAGATCTGATTTCTAGGTGTCCTGTCATCTAGGAATATTAATGACTATTAATGGTTAATGATCCCTGGCTACTGTCTCTGTTAATAGTAAGGGTTGATAGGGATTTGAACCATCTTGGTTACAGTATTATTGATAAGAACAGAAACCTTAGTTTCTCTATTAACTCTTTTTTTTTTCACTCTTAGAATAGAATTTTATTTTCCAAAATATATGTAAAAACAAATTTTAACATCAATTTTTAAAAAACAATTGTTCCAACTTATCTTCCTCCTCTATTCCCACCCCCACCCTCTAGAACTCAAGCATTTCAAAATAAATTATACATGAGTAGTCATGGAAAACATTCCCACATTAGCTAGGTTGTGAGAAAAAAAACAGTCAAAAAACTCCCAAAACTTCAGACTGTGGAATTGTCAAAGAGAAAAAACATTTTTTTTTAAAAATGTGTTTCCAGGGGCAGCTAGGTGGTGCAGCGGACAGAGCACCGGCCCTGGAACCAGGAGCACCTGAGCCCAAATCTGGCCCCACACACCCAACACCCACCAGCCACATGACCCCGGGCAAGCCACCCAAACCCAATTGCCTCACCAACAAAGAAAAAAAAAGAAAAGAAAAAAAAAATGTGTTTCCATCTATTTCAGATACTATCACTTCTTTCTCTGTAGATGGGTTGCCATTTTCATAAGTCCTTCAGGGTTATATTGGACCATTGCCTTGCTGAAAATAACCACATGCTTCCCAGCAGATCATTTTACACTATTGCTGTTATTTCGTATACAGTGCATTTCACTCTGCTTCAGTTCATGTAGGTCTTTCCAGGTTTTTCTAATAGTATCCTGTTCATCATACCCTAAATAATGTACCTTAAACTTGACAAAGAATTTTCTTCGTATTAGCCCAGCAATGTCATCATAACTATTTCCCTCCATCCTATTCCCTTCCCATGATATTTACTCTATTTTCCATCTTCTTTTAAACTATTCCTCCTCAAAAGTATTTTACTTCTGACTGTCCCCTCCCCTACTCTGCACTCCCTTTTTTTTCACCCTTCCTTCCTTATCCTCTTCCCCTCATACTTTCCTGTAAGGTTAAATAGATTACTCCTCCCAACTGGGTGTGAATGTTATTCCCTCCATGAGCCAACTCTGATGAGTTTAAGGTCTTTGAGCTAATTCTATGTTCCAAATTTTCTTCCTCCCTCTCTCCTCAACCCTCCCTATGAAATCAAGCAATTCAATATTTCATACTTGTGCCGTTATGCAGAACGTCTTCACCTTCCTTGAAAGTATTTTGCTTTTTACTACTCTCCCAGAATCTGCCCTTCCCTCCTTCCCCTCCCCCCCCTTATCTCCCTCCCCTCCCTCAGGGCAAAATATATTACTATACCCACTTGAGTATGTATGTTAGTCCTTCTTTGAGTCAATTCTGATGATATTAAGGTTCAATCACTCCCCAATTCCTTCCCCCTCTTCCCCTCCCCTCCATAAGCTTTTTTCTTGTTTCCTTCATATGAACAACCTCTCCCCAGACCATCTCTCCCCTTCCCCCTCCCCCAGTCTATTTCTTCTACACCTCAACCCTATTTTAAGGATGTCATTATGGGTTAGTTAGGTGGCACAGTGGACAATGCACCAGCCCTGGACCCAGGAGGCCCCAAGCCCAAATCCGGCCCCATACATACGACACCCCACAAATAACAAAACATAACTTCCCTTCGTATTCAGTTCAGACCTGTGTCCTCTGTATTATCTTCCCATATAGGAATGTTAACAGTTTGATCTTTTAATATCCCTCATGAAGTCTTTTTCCTGTTTATCTTTTTATGCTTCTCCAGGGTGTTGTATTTGAAGGTCAAATTTTCTATTCAGTTCAGGTCTTTTCATAACAAATGCCTGAAAGTCTTCTTTCTCCTTGAAGTTCCATGTTTGCCTCTGAAAGATGATGCTTAGTTTTGCTGGGTACGTGATTTTTGGCTGTAGTCCCAGTTCCTTTGCCCTCTGGAATATCATATTCCATGCCCTCCGGTCCTTTAATGTAGAAGCTGCTAGATCTTGCTTTATCCTTATTGGAGCTCCACAGTATTTAAATTCCTTTTTTCTAGCTGCTTGCAATATTTTCTCCTTGACCTGGGAGTTCTGGAATTTGGCTATAATATTCCTGGAGGTTTTCCTTTTGGGATCTCTTTCAGGAGGTGATCGGTGGATTCTTTCAATTTCTATTTTAGCTTCTGCTTCTAGAATATCAGGGCAATTTTCCCTCACAATCTCTTGGAGGATGGTGTCTAAACTCTTGTTTTGGTCATGGTTTTCAGGTAGTCCAATGATTTTCAAATTATCTCTCCTAGATTTATTTTCTAGGTCAGCTGTTTTTCCAAGGAGATATTTCACATTGCCCTCTATTTTTTCATTCAATTGGATTTGCTTTACTGTGTCTTGGTTTCTCATAAGCTCACTAGTTTCCATTTGTTCAATCCTAATTCTTAGGCAATTATTTTCATCAGACAGTTTTTTAATCTCCTTTTCCATTTGGCTTTTCAAACTGTTGACTTTTTTCTCATGACTCTCCTGCATTGCTCTCATTTCTCTTTCCATTCCTTCCTCTCTTTCTCTACATCTTCGTTCTATCTCTCCTACTTTCTCTTCAAAGTCCCTTTTGAGAGCTTCCATGGCCTGAGACCAGTTCATATTTTTCTTGGAAGCTTTGGACGTTGGAGCTTTGACCCTATTATTTTCTTCTTCTTCTGAGGATGTATTGTGGTCTACCTTTTCCCCAAAGAAGTTTTCGATGGTCTTCTGCTTTCTC
This sequence comes from Dromiciops gliroides, assembly GCF_019393635.1. Lineage (NCBI taxonomy): Eukaryota > Metazoa > Chordata > Mammalia > Microbiotheria > Microbiotheriidae > Dromiciops > Dromiciops gliroides. The sequence goes on from NC_057862.1 coordinate 201,789,683, forward strand.
TGCCTACTCATCCTGGCTTACTGTTTCTTGGCTTTTTACTCCTTAAAGTGTAGTGCTGCTTCCCGGACACACCGTTCGTGCTACAGCGTGGCCCAGGGGGTGATTGGGCTTCTTCTCAGCCTGCCTGGCTTGTGAGTAATCACAGCTGCTTTCTCTTTGACCCGGAAACAGAAGTCTGATTGAACTCTGATTCTCTATGGTCGGAAGCTTGGCGTGCTTTTACCCCTCCCCCACTGGGCCACTACCACTCGATTCAGCCCACTGGTTCAGACCCAGGGCGCTTTGCCCCAACTCCAGCAGATACTGCCTCCACTTCACCCCGGCCTACCTCTGAACCCCCTCACCAGCCCGTGATTGTAGCCTCAGAAGCTGCTGGTGCTGAAGACGCTGAAGTGCGCTGGAAGCAGTGTCCCTGGCTGGGTCCGGACCGCGCGCTGAGCTGTTCAGCCTGATCAGTAGGTGATCAGAATTGCCCTTTTTTGCGGAGAAACAGTCTCACTCTGTTCTTATGTGCATTAGGCTGTTCTGGGTTTTGATTTTTACCGCATTATTTGGGCGTGAATGGACAGGTTTATCTGGAGCTTGTGGGAGTCACAGCCTCTCCTCCGCCATCTTGGCTCCGCCCCCCTCCTAACCATTAATCTTAAAAAGATGAAAGTCATGTGTCAGAGTGCTGTGTCGCCTCCATTGATACACATCGGTAGCTACCAATTGGATGTCGTAAGCCAATTCTCATATCTTGGCTCTATTGTCAGTGACAATTTGTCACTTGATTCTGAGATCAATCAAAGGATTGGGAAAGCTACTTCAACCATGACTAAACTTGCCAAGCGTGTCTGGGCAAACAGTAAACTGACAAGATGAACCAAATTTGCTGTCTATAGAGCATACGTTCTGTGTACCTTACTGTATGGCAGCGAAACATGGACTACATATACTAGACAAGAGAAGAAGCTTAACAGCTTCCACATGTGCTGCCTTCAGCGCATCCTTGGCATATCTTGGTCAGATAGGATCACCAACACAGAAGTGCTCCAATGTGCGCAACTTCCGAGCATTTACACGCTACAGAAACAAAGATGACTGCACTGGCTCGGTCATGTGCACCGCATGCAAGACAGGCACATTCCTAAAGACCTACTCTATGGCGAGTTAGCTTCAGGCCAAAGACCGGCTGGACGCCCCCAGCTTTGCTACAGAGATGTATGCAAGCGAGACTTGAGGGCTCTGGGAATAGACATTGGCAGCTGGGAGGAGATGGCCAAGGACAGTGTCCGATGGAGTTCAGTACTCAGGAGCAACTTGAGTTGGGCCTTCAAGCTCGGGAGGAAGAAAAACGAATGAGCTGCAGGAACCAATGGCCAACAGAGAGCACAATTTTCCAATGTCCTTGTTGCAGCAGGAGCTTCGGCTCTCGTATTGGACTCCACAGCCACACTGTTGCCTGTGGCTCTTCGAGGCGCTGATCCATGGTCATCTGAAACTGGTGGAAGCCGCCTACTAGATTCCTATAGTCATTTACTACTGTGTTTCCTGTGCCTAACCTATTCCATTGATCCACCACTCTATTTCTTAGCCAGTAACAAATAGTTTTGATGACTGCCACTTTATAGTATAGCTTCAAATTTGGTATGGCTAGCCCACCTTCCTGTGTATTTTTTTCATTAGTTCCCTTAATATCCTTGACTTTTTGTTTTTTTCTGACAAATTTTGTTATTATTTTTTTGATCTCTATAAAATAATTTTTAGGTAGTCTGATTGGTATGGCACTGAATAAGTAAATTAATTTAGGTAGAATTGCCATTTTTATTATATTAGCTTGGCCTATCCATGAACAATTGATATTTTTCCAATTACATAGATCTGATTTTATTTGTGTGAAAAGTGTTTTGTAATTGTGTTGCAATTGTCATTATTGAAAGGAATCAAGCAGGTGGTCTCTATTTCCCTTTGTGGTTAAATACAGAACATATTTAAGTGAGGATTTGGGAAAGTTATTGTTGTACATCCTTGTTCTCCACCAATGACATCATGAGGTTGATTCTTGACTTGATCCTGAATTGGATATGAATGGGACAGAGCTGTACAGAGTAGTCAGTCTTACTTTCCTTCAGAGTCATTGAAGTTCAGTGGCAAGACAAAGGTGAAGATGACTGGTGATGACCCAGGATACATTGGGTGACCTTGGCCTTTCTAAATTAAGGTCTTTCCCAGGTCTCAGTTTGTCCAGGGCCACACCTATTCAATGACTAAGGATTGGGCAAGAGTTGAGACAAAAGATGACTCAATTTACTATCAAAAGATATCGGGGCAGCTAGGCGGCACAGTGGATAGAGCACCAGCCCTGGAGTCAGGAGGACCTGAGTTCAAATCCGGCCTCAGACACTTAACACTTACTAGCTATGTGACCCTGGGCAAGTCACTTAATCCCAATTGCCTTAACAAAAAAAAAAGATATCAGTCTCAGAGGGGAAAGCCCTAAGAGTTTCTGGCCAGAACAGAAAACAAATGCTATTTACACTTGTTCTAGGCCATCAAAACCTAAACAATGAGCCACGGAGGCTTGGGTTGCAGTTTTTCTTGGTCATTCAATGAAAGGTACCTTACAGAAGGACTCCAGACTAGTAGTATGTTGGAGAGATGGGGGAAATGGTTTTAAATGGAGCAAAAGTGGTTTGAAAAATCTCTCAATGTGTAGGGCAGAATGGAAACTTCCAGACAACATCTGAACACAGCTGTCCTGACATAAAGATTCAGGGTAAAATCAATTTTAGCAATAGATCAAGATTACCAAGATAAAATAACAGTATTCTTTTGGCAGTTAGAGCTTAGTAGTATTTTCTCTGACTGGAATCTTAGCTCTTTCCCCTTGTGTCAGTTTGTTCCATCCAATTTTGCAGTTCTAGTTTTCAGTTATCAGTTAGAATCCCTAAGTTTCCTCAAAGTTCACCAAAGTTCCCTAAGATTTTGTTTCCATTCTTCATGGACATGAAAATTCAGTACCAGCTAGAATGGTATACTTAGCATATCTTGAATGTGCCAGGGTCATTACTATTTCTGGGACTTTGATTATCTTTCTCTTCCCATCTGGACTGTGTTCTCTAATTTTTTTCTTGTCTTTCCAAATCTTACTCATGTTATATAGCCTAGCTCAAATCTCATGGGCTCCATAAAACTTCCCTGAATACTTTTGACTCACATTGATCTCACCTTTTAATTCCTCTAATTATAATCAATATAGTCTAATCCCTATAATCTAATACATAATTATGTACTATCTTGTATTGCTCTTTAGTTTTTTCATGTGTAATCTCTTCCCAACTAGACTGTAAACTTCTTGGGGGTAAGGACTATGCATTTTACTTCTATGCTGGGCACATAGTATATGATCAATAATCACTTACTGAATTTTAAAAGTCAGTTGCCTAAAATAACCAGATCCATAACTAGACTTTCTTAAACTCAGAGTATATTTAGCTAAGGGCATGGAGGTGGTGGCACAAAGAGGTTGTACTCAGTACAACCTGGGTACAATCACGCTGGGAGGGAGGACTTCCTGTCCCCCAGATAGTCTAGGCTGAGTTTCACTGAATGGCTGATAGTTCCCAGTCTTCTGAACCTTGAGATTAGGTAGAAGCAAAATAGAAGGTATTGTAGACAAGTTTAGGGAGAGGTCAAATAATTGGACCTTGGGTGGGTAGGCTTAGGTGAGCTGGAGGAATCCATCCATTTCTAAATGTAAGGAATGTTATGAGCACAGATGTGGAGGTGGGAAAGCACTGGATATGTAGAAGTAATGAATAGTTCAGTTTGTCAGAAATACAGAGTATGTGTGAAACGACACTGGAAATGCAGGCCGGAGCCAGATAACAGAGGCCTTTAGATATCACCTAATCAATTTGGACTTTATTTAGTGGAGAATAAGGAATTGTTTAAAGATTAAAAAACCCTAAATTTGCATTTATTGAGAGATCCTGTACAAAGTTCAGTTTGAGGAAAGATTCTCTCTGGTGGTTCTTCATATGCTTCTGTTTGCCAATGACATTGTATTGGGGGCAGGTAGGTGGTGAAGTAGATAAAGCACTAGCCCTGGATTCAGGAGGACCTGAGTTCAAATCTGGCCTCAGACACTTGACACTTACTAGCTGTGTGACCCTGGGCAAGTCACTTAACCCTCATTGCCTCATCAAAAAAACAACAAAAAAACCCCCAAACAAAACAAAAGCAAATGACATTGTGCTAATTCCAGCAAGCCCCAGAACAGAATCCCCTTGAAGAAATCAATAATCATTGAAAAGAGTTTGGCTTGACTGTCCCTACAAGGAAGACCAAGTGGATGTTGCCAGGGTGGTTCTTGTTTGTCTTGTCACCTGCTTCATTTAATGCAAGTGGGGTAGGCACAGGTGCTTTATCTTCTCTGCAGCACTGCCCTGAATTCAGCCTTTCTGTAGTGTGCATTTGTTTTGACCCTTGGGAAATATCCAGGGCTTTCTACTTTACATGTTTTTCTATATGAATACCTCCACATACAGAGAGCCTAGTGGATGTATATGTTAATAGGCCATTGGAAAATGTTCTGAAGGGTCTTAGAATTCACATTCATGGCTGGGGTCATGAAGCAGTAGGAGTAAATAGGAGAGCTAAATTACAGCCAATCTGGCTTGACCGCCAGCTCTCAGCAATGCCGGGTGCCTCCACTTAAGGGAGTGAACCCAGCTCTCCGGTGATCAGCCAGGGAAATGAAAGTCAAGGGTGGAGAAAAGACTACCACTCTGAGGCCACAGAGAAATTGGCAGTCACCTTGACTGTTCCTGCCTCGCTGCTTCAGCCAACACATGCTGATTAGGTGAGTGGCTGTCAGGTCACTACATGCCTTGTCTTGAAGTAATATATGGCAGTGTATACAATTTTGATATAAATGACAGTGAAAAGTCCTTATTATATTATCCAGTGGACTAGGAAGAAGATATTAAATGTGCAGAATCTGAATGACTGTCTACTGAGCACAAGGCTCAGTGGAGTAGTTATAGGCCAGCCTCAGTTAACTGGAACCCAATTAACTATTTACCAGTAATGAGATTTCTTTTTCTTGCATCCCACTTCTAAGAGAAAGATAGAGGGCAGTGATAAGAAAGAGGGAAAGAAATATTTATTAAGTGCCTACTATGTGCCAGATGGAAGCAACCAGGTGGCTTAGTGGATAGAACGCTGGGCCTCAGATACTTACAAGCTGTGTTATCCTAGGTAAGTCACTTAGCCCTGTTTGCCTTAATCTACTGAAGAAGAAAATGACAAAGCTCTCCAGTATCTTTGCCAAGAAAACCCCATGGGTAGCACTGGAGTGCTATGGTCCATGGGGTCATGAAGAGTCAGATACAACTGAATGGCTGAACATCAGCACTAACAAATGTGTCAGATACTACAAATATTATGTTTTTTGTTCCTCACAACAACCCTGGGAGGTAGGTGCTACTATCATCTCCATTTTGGAAATGAAGAAACTCAGGCATACAAAGGTTGTGACTATTCCAGGGTCACATAGCTAGTAATGTTATCACCATCATTATTATGAATAGCTAACATTTATATAGGCTAATTATGTGCTAGGCATTGTACTAAGTGCTTTACAATTATTATCTCATCAGAGCCTTGTTTGGTTGATTGTTGTTCTTTGTTCTCAAAATGACATTAGTATTTTGAAATCAAGTTACAGAGTGTATGACTGTGGCTGATCAGACCAATACAAGCTTGGGATGCTTTACAACAACCCTAGGAGGTGGGCACTATTATGATCTCTAGCTTACAGTTGGAGAAACTGAGACAGATAGTGGTTAAGTGACTTGCCAAGGGACACACAGCTGAGTAAAGTATCTGAGGCCATATTTGAACTTAGGTCTTCCTGACTCCAGGCCTAGCATTCTGTCTAGCTGGTACCAGACCTGTAATTTCATTGATATGGGGAGCTCCTGGATGACGAAAATCCCATGACCAGTGCAGAGTGGAACTTTCTCCAAAATTTATAGTCTTAGAGAATAACCTAGAGCACAAAAAAGTGTTAACTTTTTGGGTGATCCAGAGACAGTATGTGTCAGAAAGGGGACTTAATCCCAGGCCTTCTTGGTTCATGGGACATTTCTCTATCCACTACCCCACATTACCTTGTATTCTAGGGGAAAGAAGTAATGAGAAATATAACAGTCAAAAGAAGACCTAGGCTCCGGTCAGATTCGGACCAATGCCCTATAATTTCTGCCTAGATAGTACAGGCTGATGTGATAAGAATTCACTTTCTCAGGGATAGTGACTCTAAGTGCAACCATCTTTAGTCAACAAAGACTAGAACCTAAACCATACTTCACTTTACTGATTCTTCACTGAGCTAAGAAATTCAGTGAGTTGAATTAAATCAGGCCTTTTTAGGTATAAGACAAGATTTTGTAGTTCATACCAAGTTAACTAGAAATTTAAATTTTCCAGAATGACCATGTTTGTACATTTTATATGGTTAACTTTTTTGGTGGGGGGGGGGGGGAGGGGCGGGGAGGAGGGAGATAGAGAGGCTCCAGGGGCTGGATTTATGATTTCATTGATGTAGGATTCTCCTGGTATGGAAGTGGCCTCTATGCTGACTGGAAAGTTCTCATTATGCAGCTAGGTGGTACAGTGGATAGATAGAGTATATAGGGAAGTTGCCTCAGATATGCAATGTGATCCTGGGCCAGTTACTTTACCTTTGCCTCAGTTTCCTCAACTGTAAAATGAGGATAATAATAGTACTTACCTCCCAGGGTTGTTCTGGGGATCAGATGAAATAATATTTGCAAAGAGCTTTGCCAGCCTCAAAGCACTATATAAATGCTAGTTATTCTCATTAACTTGGAGTCTTAGTTGTCTGGGCCACGTCTTTCCCCTGTGTCTCTTCACAGGCATAATTTACATCTTCCAAACTTTCCATTTTGCAACAGAGAACACTTTAAGAGTCTGATTTTTAAAAATTAAATTTTAAATATACAATAAATATTTTGTTGATTTAAAAAAATCTCTATCCCTTCACAATGATTTCCCTTCACTTTCTTCCTCCCCTCACCCCCCTCCCCAACCTTCCCTGGTAATGAAGAAGTACAGTTAAGCAAGATAACCCAACATTTTGGCCACGTCTGAAAATGTATCCCTCATTTCACACTTACAGTCCTTTACCTTTCTGTTGACAGGGTGAAGGTATGTCTGTTTTATGTGCATTTGGTACTTCTGAAATCAAGACTGGTTGGTCCTATAACTATGATAATTTTGATATCTTTCAGTGCAGTTTTCCTTCACATTACTAGGGTCAAGTCCTGATTTCTCCAGTTATGTGTTTCCTTCCTCCACCTACTGTTCATGAGGTGATTGTTCAACTCTGTTTTCCTTTACCTATGAAGATTCAAGATCACAGTAGAATATTATATGTATATGTATTAATCCACTTTTTTAAAAAAAGAGACATTTTCAAAAATGAACACAAGGTGTTCGCTCTAATTGTAGACAGTAACAGGTTTTAACTATCTGGGACTTAAGATGAATTAATTATGCTACCCTATTATCATTATCTAGAATAAGCTGAGTGTGTTTAAACTCTATTTCACTGTATTTAAGATGAAATACAACATATTTACTATTAAGTTCTACAGTTTATAATAAAG